>NW_016690192.1:5023624-5245783 GCF_001604755.1 Lepidothrix coronata | reverse complement strand
AGCTGAAAACAGCTTCCAGGTGAAGAAACTAATGAAATGTAAAGACTCAGGTTGTCCCCATAAGCATGAAGTGGCAAAATGCCTTTTTTTTTTTAACAGAGTCATTTTACAGGATGGATTTATATCCTGCAGTGTTCACAAGGCCTGTGTTTTCACAGCATTTGAGGCAAACAAAATGCTCTTGATGAAATACCAGCTCTTTCTGTGTGCAGAATATGGCATTAAATTTATAGAGCAAAGGAAGTAGTGGTTTACTTGCCTTGAGGGGAATTGAGAAGTGACAGTAAGCACTTAACGGCAAGTTCCAATTACAGCATTTAAATATAATTGCATACTCTGTTAATCTATGTCAGAGTGGCATCGTTTTAATATGATTGTCACAAGTTCTTTCTAATATTATGAGTGATCTGAGTGAAGCTGAGCCTACAGAAAAAGTTCAGTTCCAGGTCTTAATATGCACTCTAATTCTGTATGTCAATTATGCTACAGCAGAGTTCAAATAAAGGTCTGGGGATCTAGAGGATGTAGCTACCTTTATTAAAGTACTTCTACTGTAAATACATGTATGGGTCAGTAGACAGTTATCATTTGGTCTTGTTATTTTTTATGAGCCTACTACTATTAGAATAGACTCTTGTGCATAATCATCTGGATGTGTCATGGAATCTTATTTCAAATGGTAACCGTAAAGTGAAATAACAAAAATTACAGCTTGACCTCTGCAAAAATGTTCATTTAGGCACTCCTATTTGTGCATTATCTAGAGTATTACAGGAGACAATTATAATCCAAAGATCCAAAAGCATTTTTTATGTCCTTTATGAACTCCAAACTTTTAATTATATGATGGAAACTTAAGTATACAAAGACTGGATATTGATGTTTAGTAGTTAAACTTCAAAATTTAAAATAGGCATTACTCTTCTGGTAATGCCTATTTTAATTCTGGTAAAAATGTGTGGCATACTGTTTCTTCCAGTTTAAAAACCACTTGAAAGTGTTCCTGCCTCCTTGCTCCACCACATTTAGGCCTACATTGGGATTTACTGCCTCCACAGTTGTGCTAAAGAAACTGATTGTATGGTTGCATTTCAAACTGGATCACAATTTATCTAAGTTTTAAAATGTGCCCTTTTTAGGGTGTTTTTTAGTCCAAACCACTCATAGATCTGGTTTAGAAAGCACAGTTGCATCAACACAAATATTGCAGTTCAGGGGCTGGAATCAATGACTGCAGTAGAGAGAGAAATTGTACAAAGAAACTGTATAAAGAGCTTCCCAAAGTATTGTATATTGCTGGAGAATATTTAAAATGTCTCTATACAGGCACAAACTTCTGATGATGCACTTCATCAAATGCTGTACATGTTTTGTAGGCAGCCATATATAAACAGAATATACTACAGGAAAGCAACCACCTCCTTGGAAGAAACCACGAGTTTTATTGTAGGGATGACCATGATCAGCCAACAGAATAAAACAGGAAGAAAGCCCAATACGACAGAAAGCAGAGGGTAGAATTACAAGAAAGTAATTACCAAAGCTTTCTTATCTTTGTGCAGTTCATCACCAGATCTTTCAACAAGTTTACATCTCATATTAAAACATCACTGCCACCAACAAAACTATCCCTGAGCACCATGCTGGCACTTGGGTTGCTGTAATCATGCAGGAAGAATGCCACTTACTGAATCACTGGATTTTCCTTGGTGGTTTCCCATCCAACACTACAGGGCTTGGCTGTGTTTAACTCTCAAGATCAGGCAGGATCTCAGCCAACGTTGCATGGCCACATATTTTCCTAACCCTCCGACCAGCTGCCATGCTAAAAACACAAGTTGGAAATGCCCAGCTATATAATTCCTTAAATTTAAATGGTGTCTTCTAGCGGTTTTTTGTCCCACTTAATCTCTGAAAAAGTATTTCTGGCCAGTTATTTATATTTATCAGTCACCCTATTTTCTCTGTAGTTATTTTTGGTAGCAGAATACATTTGAAGCAGATTTTCTTTTATGGAAAGAACCAAAATTTTCAAAATATGAAGTTTCTTCTAAAATGACCTTTGCCTAAACAATGGATATCCTGGGGGCTTATGAAAAAAGACCAAAAAAAAAGAGACATACATTATGGAAATCAGTGAAGCAAGTGAGTGATTGTCCTATGAGCTCTTGGACAACACTGCATGGAGCTACCATATGCTTCCTAGTGCTCCCCTAACTGCCAGCTGTCTCCACTTTGCTCCTTCCAAATGGCAGAGAGGGCAGCCGAATTGCCAAAATCGATGTTTTGACCTGCAGAGAAGAGGCTTAGGGTCGGTTTGATAAGAACATAAGCTACATATAAGTAGAACAAGGACAAAAGAAGGTCATATTGTTCTGCTGCTGTCATGAAAGGGTAACTCAGGAAAAAAATAACAATATGGAGGCATTTCTGCTAAACTAGGGTGAGATGAATAATAATCCCAGATTCTGAGCAGTATTTTACATCCATTTTTCCTTTCATTTGCAGAAGAGGCAAATGTTAAACAAAGTGCCAGGCAACAGAAAATTGGATCCACTACGCTTTGAATTCATGTCGTGATCTGAATGCAGATAAGCCTAAAACAAATGAGTTGTCGACAAATGTGCGGGCTAGGGAATCTGCTACCATCACTGTATCATAATCTCCTTTCTCAGGATGACCCATCTCAGGATGAATGTTTCTTCCATATCTTCTTATCCCCTCTCTCACCATTTCTGGCTATGTCAATGGAGAACCACAATGATAATGATAAGTCTTATTACTTTGGGCTCTGTGCCACACTAGGCCTCATCTCTAAAGGTTGGTACTTAGAATCATAGAATCATAGAATCACAGAATGGTTTGGGTTGAAAGGGACACTAAAGGTCATCTGGTTCCAACTCCCTGCCATGGGCAGGGATGCCATTCACTAGATAAGGTCGCTCAGAGACTCAACCAACCTGGCCTCAAACACTTCCAGGGATGGGGAATCCACAACCTCTCTGGGCAACGAGAGGTGCACCTCAGTGGGTGGCCCCCCACCGCAGAGAAATGGCATGTCCTCACCACCTGCTGGGCTCAGAACCTGGGCTAACACAGGCCTACTGACACAGGAGGAGTGAGTATGTTTGTGCTCCTAAACTTGATGAGGACATTTGATGGAAGGCCTCAAAATAAGAGGAGAAAAGCCACCATTCTGCTGAATAACAGTGGTTGCTCCCTAATCCTGCCACATTGCTAAGGATAGTACAGAAGCCCCCAAGAAACATAATGTAAGATACCAGCCTCATTAAACATTGTTCTAATGATTATTTTTCCAGTGCATTGTTATGGTGCTGTATCTGGTGATTTTTTACTGTACCAGATGGAATCCTAAAGCTTCCTTCTTGTGAAACATTAAATTGGACAGGTTATGACTGCCTGATTTGAATTACTCTCTAAGGTATGCATCTCATGGGAGATTTTACAAATGAAAGCTTTTAATAATGAAACACATAATAGGCAGGTGTGAGGCAGTGTGTAGGAATACATCCTTATCTCAGTCATAAACTGAGAGCTTGGAAGAAATGCTAGTAAACTGTTAAAAGCCTTTAATTAAGTGTGGCCCAAATAAACTGTGTGCTTCTTGGATGGGAACTGAGATCGTAAAACCTCAAAAACTCTTACAAATTTTGCCTCAGGACAACTGGAGACACTGAACATGCCACAGGATCTAGGAAAGGCAAAAGACAGTGTAATAATTTTTTCAGTCTTCATCGCCTCAGCACCATCCTGAGGGTTTCATGACCTGCAGAACAAATAATGCCAGGAATCACATGCTACAGCCAGACTATCTACCAACCAGGCAAAACCAGATAGGAAAGTGTAAAAAAATGCTTAATAATATATTTTAACTACTGTTCATAGAGAAACGAGACCTTCAGAACAACAGACTTGAGGGGATGAGCTTTAGGGGGTACATGTTATCTTTCTGCATTGTGTCCTTTAATATTTTGTAAATATGTCTTAAGGACAGCTAAGCTTCTCCAGGTTGGGTAAAAATCAGTGTTTAGAAAAGAAAGACCCACTGAATGAACCTATACATTCTCTAATGAAGCATTTATCACATGGGCTGACAGTATTAGATGTCAGAGAATCCTCAGAGGGTTGCTCCTTCCTAGCATCCAAATACCTCAGTTTTGTATCACCAAAGAGTTACCCTAAGACAAAAATTCACAGAGAAGCCCAGGCTTCAGTAGCTCTAATTCCCATAGATATAGATTGTTTCAGCTCTCTGATCTTGAGACTATTCAAGGCAGTTCTCACTTGATGCCACAAACTTCAAGGGGCAGTCATAGATCATGGTGGCATCAGGTGAATGTCTTCAGCCCTGGAAGACAACCAGGAATGAAGGATATTCAGCTGGAATACTGAACTGACTCTTCACCAAACAGGAAGGTTCTCCACCCTGCAGTTTCTTTGCATTGCCAGGTTGAACTGACTCTGTGCTTGGTGCATTTGCTCTTGTAAATTCCAGAATGCCCTGCACTTCCAAGAGCTCCTTGGTACAGAACAGTACAAATAGCAAATCAAGCTCAAGTAACTAAGACGGTACCCCCTGTTTATGTACTGAACACAAACACACACTCTCACATTGTTTAAAACACCCCTCTTTTCCTATCCATATGTTGTTGCATTTCCCTAATGATGCTTCCACCGTGCCAGTGTCTCCTGAACAGGAGATGCACAACAGCTGGTGAAACAGGACAAAGTCAGGGGAGAGCAGCTATTAGAGGAGTTAACTGGTGAAGCCTGGACACCACTAGGAGACATTTTCCATGTCACTGTGCATTCAGCACGGAATCTGTGTCATCACATGGTGTGGCAGTCTTGGCAAATCTGTTCCAAAGCTGAGTCTGCTGGCACTTTGCAACTACCATCATCCCTGCTGTCATTGCTGTTTGGCTGCCTCACTGCAAATGGTGTTCTCCTGTCACCTCTGCTGCCACAGACACACAGAGCTCAGTTCAGTTCCAGCCTACCTACGTAGTCTGTCACCAGGCTGAATGGGAATGCTCTGGATTCCCTTTTAGATGGTATTTGTCCATAATAGACAGCCTGTAAAAACAGGGATATAATTTTTTTTCTGCTTTTATCTAGGAATAGCGGAAGAATTCCTGATTTTCTATGGACATAAATGTATTCTAGCCAGCTCAGTTCAGATGTTATTTTTTCAGTGAAGATCATTCAACAGATAAAAGATTCCCTGAACATGAGGCATTAAACCTGAATTCTTTAAAGGGACAGCAGACCTTCCTGGGAACTGCAGTTTCTCTTGTGTATAAATCCGCACAGGAGTGGGTAGTAAGCTATGTTGGTGTTCAGGTAATTTTCTATCTGTGAGAGGCAGTTCCTTCTACATAAAACTGTATTCACCATGGATGGGCAGTTATAAAAATGGAAAGGCATGAGGACACAGCAGCTGCTGGCTCATTGTCAAATGCTGGGAGCATGTTATGCTCTCTGCTGTACTGGACAAACCTATTTTCCCTACTGTACTAGTGTTTTTCTACATTTCACCTCTTTTATTCATTCAATTAAACTTCTTGTTATTTTACAGATTTTGAGGGATCCTTCAAAGCAGTTACTCTGCTTCTGTACTTTGTACAGAAAGTAGGATATTACTTATCATTCAATTCTACTGCTCTCTTTACTGTGGAGAGAACACACTGGTTGTTTGCTGACCCCTCTGGATTGCAGGGGCAAATGTTAAGGGGATTTGCTCTATATCCACCCTATGGGAGTCCTGCTTAGTGTGATTAATTCCCTGTGCTAAAACATAATTAAACACACCTCGAGAATTTTTTTTGCCCCTGAATCTGCATGCAGCTAAATCTTGGGGCAAGTCTCAAGGAAGATGAATTCCCATCTTAGAAAGAAACCGGCTTGAATGTTCTGGGAGCTGACAGCAATGGGTCCCTTCATACCTCTAGCACATTGACACGGGTCTACAAGGTTTTTGGAAAAACAAGATTTAAAAGTTGGGTTCATTATCCACATGCCACATTCTCATGATAGGATCTGAGGAGCAACAACTGCACACCTGGGTATCTCCAGAGAATTAGAACTGCTGGCTTGCCATATTTTGTCCTCTTTCTGCCAACTACTGAATAAAGGGAAACAATAATATCTTTACAACCTCTATTTCTTTCAGAAATTCCCTGTCTCTGAAAGGTTTCATTAGATCTTTCATTAACCTGCTTTTATGTATACAGTGTATGTATGACTTTATTCACAAAACAATAAAAAAGTTCAATCTTTTGACGTAGAAAATGAAATTACAGTCTTTAAATGTTATTATTATTTGAGATATTATAGTTTGAGGGCCCAGTTTTCTCTCCTCTGTCCTGTACAACTGAAAAAAAAACATTCAGTTTATTTTTTTCTGGCTTTGATATATTTTTACACCACTTATATATGTATTTTACTCCCCTCCTGCTCCTAGCTACCCTATTGCAATAGGAACCTGGGGATTTAGGAACAATGCTATTTTTCAGATACATGGCCCACAGCAGAGGGACAAAAGGGATTAAGACCTTTTGTTCTACTTGTTCCAAATACACCAGATACACAAAATACATGCATAAGCCTTGATGGTCATTCATACAAAATTTGTGCTGGTTTTGGCCAAAAAACTCCCTTCAAGCATTTTCTTCTCATGAAACCAGAAGACTTCCCTGATAACAAAACCAAGTAATTTTCATCTAGTGTGTTTGGACTAACCTAATCAGCTTGATGTCACTATGTATTTTAAACTCTACAGGAGGACAACTAGAACAGCACAGTACGACTTGGAGCAATTTTTACTCTAAACTTTACCAGACATTGTCTGCTTTAGTTTATCTTTATGGCTGGTTCCTTAGCTTCTGGCAAGGCAAGTATTTAAAAAATGAACATATGTTGCATAAAATGACAATGCATGTAAATTAATTATTTTACTCTGACATACATTTCTAGCAGAGCAGAGCAATCTCTATGGTAGTGATTCTGATCATGTTCTGTGAAGTCTGTGTGGCCACGTCTGTTAAAATGCAGCTGCATTTTACAAGTCATTCATTGCCTGTAAATGCAGGTGATCATCCTACATGAAGTGAAGATGAACTTTCAAATAATTGATCTAATGAGGACAGGGAATATTGTAGTAATTAGTGCTTTGGGAGTAGCTGTTAGGGTGGATAAGCTCCTTCTGTGGATCACTGAATGTCTGACTTCTGGTTTCAAGTTACTTACATGCAGTGCAGGTGCTATTTACTCATCTGCCTTGTAGATGAGTTGTAGATAATTTTTTTTAAAGTAGTGTCAAGTAAATACAAAGCATTGTGGTTAATAGCTTGAGGAGTGCTAATAATAATCATGGGTTTTGCTTATTGCTCCCCAAATATCCTTCCTGACTGGATTTCTCTTCTTAAAAACTGATACTGAATGAGAGAAAAGAGAATCAGAACTGCCTGAAATGTCAAATCTTAGGAGCACAGCTTGGAGCGCAGACAGATGGACCTAGCAAAAAGCAACTGCATATAAAAGTGCTATAATCCGTTGAAGCAGCATGTTAGTCGAGAACAATCAGATTCAAAATTGTTCCTCTGAAATTTTCTCGCTGGCAACCAAACATTGTGACTTTTGTCATCATGCTATGAGGATGAATCAGATGGGTGACAAGAGCCAGGGACTGGAGAGAAAGCAGCAGATGTGAAGACAGAAAAGTAAAGCCAGCACAAAATGCCGCTATCACTAACGAGGGGAGGTAGTGATTATGGCGTTAATCAACATTCCATAATCAATGGCAAAAACTCTGAGGAGTGCCAATATCTATTCATCTTTACTTATGCATATGCCAATCCTTCTTTATGATGTTGTCCCTGGGAGTAGTCTCTAGGTTATAAAGATTGTTGCCATGAAAAGACATAATTGTAGTTCATGACCTGGAGGCCAAGGTAGTGTATAATGATGCTATTGTGCTCGGGGATGTACAGAGAGCTCCAGAATGAGGGTGGAATGTAACCAAATACAGCATTCCAGCAGAAAGTCAACAATGCATTTTAAACAGAAAATCGTAGCTATGCTATTAGAAATAGGCTTTTGCCAGGATGTAATTACACAGAAAACCAAATTATATCAAAAAAGTGATAGCATTCCTGACATCAACAGCCAAAAAAGTACTTTACCCCAGGAGCTCCCCAGACCTATGAACAATGGGAAGTTGTGTCGGAGGGCTGTTAGCCTGGGACAGAATCCTAACTTTGAGTGCATAATGCTTAACTCCTTCCTTGCCTCTTGAGCAATGCTTTCTGTCTTGCTCACCCCATAATTACATCCAATATGTGCCATATTTGAGACTGAGAACTATTTCCCTGTATGGTAATAAAATGTCCTAGTTATAAGCCTTAAAATTATCTAAGAGAGTGTCTGGCTTAGCAACCTTTGAGCCTGCTGTTTCCAGAAGGCTTCGGCTCAGCATACGAGATAAGGAGGCCTCAGGGATGCTTTGCTGGTTTTGGCAAGGACTGTACTAAAAACCTAAAGCAATTCTGACTTCTCTTCACTGATTGCAATCTCATATTCTATTTTCAGCATAATTTTAGAAGAACACCAGAGTGCCTTTTTTATGCTCAGACATACAGATAATAAGTTGCATCACACCAGGTTGGAGGCTGACATGCTTTTTGCAAAGCCTGGAGTGTTAAAAGTTTATGAGAAGTTTGATTTAAAACTATAGTCTACACTGTGCTCCCCGGGGAATGAGACAAGGCTCCTTTAAAGCTTGGAAATGATGCTCCATTTGCATTGCATGGGATCTGCATATACTGGATTAAGTTGCTTTATGTGATGTTATGTGACTGAATGTAACCAAGTATAACCATATGGTCCATAAAGTAACTTGTGAAATAGACTTGCCTTACCCTGGGAATAGATGTTGCTCATTTACGATCCCCAAAATATTCTGTGTCTGAATTGCTTGCAAGTAGTACAAGGGAGCTGGGCTGTGTTTTGAGACTGGTGCAGCAGCCAGACAGAATCCTGACACCAGCTCAGCTATAAAATGTACTCGTAGGTCAAAGCTACAGAACAGTCTGTATCATGCTGATTGCTGTCTTTAGCGTTTCCCAGTGCAGATCTGTTCAATATATAAAAGTGCTAAATTACTGATCCTGGTTATGTTAAACTGAAGGCTGTAAAGACCATCTCATTATTCTGGTTAATTCTCCAAGGAAAAGAATAATCTTGGAATCCAGTTCTCCTACACATCTACCCAAAGGATAAAACAATCTGTTTGAAGGGATCCCAATTCATCCCTGTGTAGCTTTAGTCCCTGCCTGCTATCTTTGACAGCTAATTCCTTCCCATTCTTTTGGTGTGTAGTTTAATCACGTAAAACTACACCGACACTTCTCAGAAATTTCAAATACCCACTGTTTTCTGGTTTGTCTCTTCTAATAATGAGTTGTAAATCCTAGCAGCTTTTCTGACAGACCTTGAAAGACTACTTGCATTTACAAGTCAGTCACCTATAATATCACTTGGATGTTATGGAGTCACTGCACGTTACTAAGATGGACCCTAATTATGAAGTTAAGACTCAGATCACAGTTACTTCAATATCCTGGATTAATCGGGATTCAGAGCCTGGAACTAGACTATGACAAAAAATATGGAATTTGAACCAGTGTCTTCACTGGGACAAAGAATGTTTGGATCTAGAACTTTTGTGTGAACCTTATGCTAATATCTCCATTTTATTCACTTCAAAGAACGGCTCAGCGTAGCTGAATATTAAAAACATGGTCCTGTGAGAACAGAAGTGGAGCACACTGTGCAGCTGATACTCAGCTGACTCTTCTTTGTTCTTGTCTGTCAGTAACACCCATGAAATTCATATTTTAAAATAAATAAAAGGACAGAGAATAAAGACTAAATAACATGATCAGTGGATTAATCTAATAATCTTATGGTAATACTGGCAGTAACCATTGTTGTTTTAAAGCACAATGAACAGTGATTTTTTTATTAAAGCTCCATGGAAAAAATGCACACTCTGCTTCTTAAATAACTTAATGAAAATAGTTTTACTATCAGATACATCCCTTCCCAGTTGCCTGTGTATTGAGTAATACTAGAAACCAATTGCAAGGTAAGTAAATCAAAAGGAGACACTTCTGATGAATGTCCAGAGGCAGTTCCTTATATTACATGTAGTGCCCCTATAATTAAAAAGTATAGTCTAAATTCAAATATTGCATCAACTACCTGTTGACTTTATCAGATCAGTAGTTCTTTATTACCTCTTAGATTTTTGGGAGGCATCCATAAATATCTAAACCCCTGCTAAGAATATAAATCCGGAGGTGATGAACTCTATTTCATTACAGAGATTTATGCCTTTAACAAGAAAAGAGAATATTTGATATTAATAATAGAGGTCTTTGCAAATTTCCAGGGAGTTACTTGATTATATCATCTTGTGCAGTTACTCTATTCATACCCAATTTCATGTGCTTTTTAGAGACTGATCATTCATCTTTTCTATTTTGTTAAATAAGAGAGATTTCAGAAGTCATGTAACATCTCTCTCTGTGGGTATGTGCTCACATGTGAACAGTCATGTACACGGAGGGAAGTTTCTCCCAACTTTGTACTCAGTGCCACACCAATCCACATCCAACTCTGTTTTCTCGGGTTTTTTTTCCCCAGTCAGTGTTTCCCCAGATGTCAGTGTTAGAAGTATCAAGCCCTACTCATGAATGTTGTGTGAAAAGAGACACAGCTACTGGCTTCCCCACTGCTCAAGGAACTAATTTTTGAGACTTATTTTACCTCCAGAAGTAGCTGAATGCCTGAACTATTTAGACTTAAACTATAGTGATGGGAACTAAATATAATTGTTTTACCAGATATTGGGTTCTTTCCACATCTGGCACTAACACGCAGTGATGAAATGGGCAGGAAAAGAGGAATTAGAGGTAAAGAAAGGTAGGAATGGATATTCATTCCTAAAAGTATGCATCGAAGCATATGAGTACTATGTCCTTTTCACAGTATTTTCCACTGCCCCTTAGTTTCTTTCTAAAATGTAATTTGAGCAGGTGGCCAGAGAAGAAAAGAAGCAAACTCATGAGCAGTTAAAAACCACTTTGATCTCATTATTTCATATCTGGAAGTCCAATACTAAGCCACTAAATGTGGAAAAAAAATGGAAATGAAGTTTTTTTGACCTTTGTCCTTTGGACACCAGCTAGATCTTTTTTCCCCACTGTGACTGATAAGCATAGCAGAAAGGGAATGAAGACACGCCAAGCATGTCCGAGTTCTTTATTTGCAAACCTTCTGTTTCCTTCTGAGAAAGGGAGTAATCTCTGCATAATACATTATTAAACTGCAACTAACAAAAATGGTGCCTCCTTCCTGTCACACTTTACAGCAGGCCAAGGATGTGCAAATCATGAGACTATAGATTTATTTTTCCTTATTCCATTAAATATGTATTTGTGAGGGAAGTAGGCACAGCCAGGATCATTCCCTTAGAACAATTTCATAAATTGCACGTGTTCTGCACAGACTTTAAGGCACAGACTAAACATCTATCACTCCTTACTTAGATTTTTTTCCTCAGGTCTTTCATTTTATTTTCCTCTCTCCCCTGGGTTGTAAAAAGTTGAGCCATTTCCTCCATAAAAAAATCATCTTCCTAAAATAAGAAAATAGAAGCTTCTGACAACTGTATATCATTATGGTATTCAAGCTACATAAAATAATCCCAACATCTGTTTCTCTGTCAATTTTCCAAACTCTAACCTACTAATAATATGCTAGACGGATGGTAAAACCAACTATCACGCTATCTTCTGATTAAATAAATGCAAAGGGATGTGTGGCAGCTTTTGTGACAACACAAAATGTATGGAAAAAAATAGATGCAAAAAGAATCACAACAAAAAAAAAAAAGGAACATATGCCATCAACAAGCAAACATCAAAAGTAAACTCCAGAAAAATAATGTTAAGACCAGTAGTTTATCAGAACAGATTTGACACGTTCTGTTTTTACAGTTACATCACTTACAAGATGGTTTCTTGCTGTTTTTGAAATCATGGCTGACCAACAATATAATTCTCTTTTTCTGAGTGTGCCTAATGCTTGGAAAGACGTTCTCTTGATTGGCCTTGACATTTCACTCTGGCTTCTTCCATCCTAGGACTGCTTGTTGTCAATGGGCAATCATTTCAGTGTTAGGAATTCTGCAATGAAGGCTGTTGTCATCTAGTCATGCAAGAACATTAACAATGTTCTATTGCATACGACTGTGACCTTGGTTAATGTTTAGGAAGCAATAGCTGGATTTGATTAAATAATTTTCCCTAACTATGTTGGAGCCTTAAATGAGACAGGAAGGAAAAAGAGGCTGTCATAACTTACATTTCTATGCCAGACTTGAAAAGGTCTTTCTTCTGCTCTGTGCATGGAATGGGCCTAATGACTATAGGTACCTGAGAATGGCAAATTGAATCAAACTGGACATCCTGCTACTTTAATAGCCTGTCTCCAGAATCATAAAAGAACAGAACAAGTAGACACACAGACAGTGACAACCTTCTCCCAAGTTCTGACAAGCTGCATTGAATGAATTTCCAAAGCCAGAGTTGGTGTTCACATCTTTGCATGGAACAGCCCTTGCTGGATGTTGCTTCTTTCAGTTTAAACAGTCGGGTTTTGAGTTGCCTTTTCCTTGTGGTTTCTACAGTTGTCTGGATGCTACATCTTGGAAGAATTCATGTTATTATCTCTCTATCTTTTTTGTGCTATTTAATTTGAAAAAAGAAAGTGCAGCTGCCTCATTCCTCTTCATCGACTCTGCATCTCTAACTTTCAACTAATTTTAAATGCACATTCCCCTATAACCCTAATGCCTCCCTTTGTTTGTAACTGGCTTTATGAATGAAGGCACAGTGATTAAATTACAGTGATGACATGCCTGCATTGACTTCTCTGCTATGCATTGTGGAATATGACAGGGTTTGTTGTGTAAAGCCTCTCAGGCTATTAGCTGTCTGAAATAATCTTGCAAGAAAAGTTCACTTTTTAATGATAGAATTCTAAGCAGTGAAGTGGAGCGGAGAACGGGAAAAAAATGGAATGAAGTACAAAACTTCTATGATAGAACACCTTCTAATTACAATAAGCCACTCCAGGGCTCAAATTATCAAATGATAATTTACACCTAGGTGATTTGACAGCACTCGGCCTTTGGCCTTCTGCCTAACAACACAATAGGCGTAAATCATTACCAAGTGATTCACACCCTGTCATGTCTTATTGCCTAATTAATTTGTCTAAAAGGCTTTCCATGAGAACTTATAGCAAATGCCTTTGTTGTACATCTTTTAGTATGGGGTCAGTACCTGCCCTCTCTGTCATTCTCAGTTCTCATTTCAGCCTACTGTCGTTTAACAGGAAATTTTTGCTTTTACCACACAGTCATTTAAATTGCTGTTTGCATTTTATGCTCTGTTCTTTTAGGTAAGTTCATCAGTTGATCAATGGCTGCTGAGCTGAGTTAGGACTGCAGAGAGCCTAGAACTGATCTTATGGGTCACTGGAAAACTGCACTCAAGCAGTTAAAATGTTATTTTTATTAACTTGTAAGTGTATGTTTACTCAAGCAGGAATATCAACCCCATATATATAGTGTTAGAACAAGTAAAGCTATAGTGTTGAGGCAGACATTAAATATTTTGAATATAAATAATGTGCAGTGTACTCTTGCAATGATCCAGTCCCAAGCTCTGGCAGTGTTCTGGAGAATAATAAATCTAATGATACAAAACAAGGAGTTAAACAAATTTATGGAGAATATAACTACTGATAGCCATTAGATAGGATGATCCAGCTGCAGCCTTGAGTCCTTATACTACAGTGGGAGGGATAGCAAGCCACCAATGTGCCTCCAGCACTTCTTAAAGGACAAATAATGATGAGCTGACTTCATGCCTACTCAAATATTTGATCTTTCTTGCTTTGACTGGCACCTAGAACTGAGAAAATATTTAGTGAGAGCTTGGCTTGTTTTGATTTCACTTTACTGATTGTAGTTTTTCCATGATGAGATCATGATTTGTCCCAGATCTCTTCTCCTGGTTGAAGAGTAACTGGGCTGGAAAGTGTCCTCAAACTACTTCAAGCCATGGAACAGTCATAATTGGTCACGTGGAGGTTTTTAATATCTGTGCAGGTGAATGCATAATCAAATGCCAGTTCAATTAGCATTGTATTCTTGGTTATATCTGCAATTCTTATCAGAAATTAGATTTTGGGATACCATCAATCTACCTCACAGCTCTTCCTTGATTGTTAATGTTAATAATATAAGTAACAAAGCAGTGATAGGAATGCAAAGAATAGGCACAACACTACATTTAGCTTCCAAGAATCTTATTTCTCATTACTGAATTTTAGCTTTGAAAATGAAAGTTCACTACCTGCAACTAAACACCCGAAAACTACATAAATTTACTTCACTTCTTTGACAACCTGAGAAGGAACATCTGGGAAAAGCAAACCAGAATGTGAGCAGTTGGAAATTTGATTGCAAGAGAATATAAATTGTTCCCTTACATAGAGTTTCCAAATTAAGACTATTTTCTGATAATACCCTTATGAAAGGTATTTTTTAATACTTAAAAATACAACTATTTCTTAATTCAAATCTCAGATGAACATCATCTAGCAAAAACTTACATTTTTTCTTGCCTATGTTCATTTGCCCTGTCAAGAACAGTTTTCATCTTTCCACTTACCTTAGACTGAGCTTCCTGATAAGACCATGAGTTTATATGTGTTTAGTCAAACCAAGGCAGTGATGTTGGATTTTGGCTCTCCCTATTTACAAGTGTGTTGATTTTAAGTATGTAAGTGTGATGGGACATATCTTCAGTTATCTTTCAGCAGATCAAGGCTCACTGTTACTGGCAGCCATTTGCTCCAGAGCCTCATGGGACACGGACAGCAAGTAAAATCCCCTCTTGAGCCTGAAGATTTCTTGTTTACCACTTTGTCAGATATTTAACTTGTTTGGGACCTTGTATTTCAGGTAACCAATTCAGTCAATGGTTTAAACAACTGTCATCTCATAGTTTTCTATCATATGTATTTGGTTCCTACAGTGCAGGAGAACATGACATGGAGGTGGAAGATGCCTACATTTTCTAAGAAGCCAGGTGAGCAGGTCGTCTATTTTACCACTTAAATAACCTTAACAACCTTCCTGAACACTAACCAGCCCAAATGACCTGCTGTGCTCAAGAGAGGCATTCCAGTTTAACAAGATTAGCTGTTTAGCCCAAAGGAGGGCCAGGCCACGCAAATACAGAATATTGGATACAACAGACAAGCCCAACAGTGATTATTTCAAAGGTGGTTGCATGGAGATCTAGCAGTTCCTTTCATTCTTTTTATTTTTAAAAAGGGAATTAATTAAGTATCATTTCATCCCCTACAACTGTTGGAAAAGTACCCATGAATCCGGCTATCAAGTTAAAAAGAAACTTTATGGGGACCACCCAGAATCTGTCCCTGGTTATCTGGGGCAACAGAGCCTCAGTGAAAGATTTTCTTTCTTTCTTGTTTTTGTCTTAAACTTTAAAAGGCAGAGCGAGCCCTTTAAGCACTTAGGCAGCTGCCCAGACACTGGCTTGCTCTGTCAGCTTGGCCCACACTCTCTGGCTTCCCTTATCTTAATGCTGAACTCTTTACCAGTAGCGTTGAGTTCTCAAACCATAGGTCCACAGAAAATAGTAGGTAGATGCATATATCTCCTGTTCAGGAGATAATTATCCTTGACCTTAAAAAGTATATTGGAAGGTAACACTAATTGCAGGAACTTACTTATTTTCCTTCTGAAACCCTGGTTCTTGCTAATTTCTGCTCACTTCTCAGAATGTTCTAATACAAAGCAATAAATGCTTTTACTAGCTTTGCCTGGTAAAAGAAGCATCTCTGCTATTAACAACACTATCTTGAAAACAACCTCAGAGTGGCAGTTTTCTTTATTCTGCTTCTGAATTCAGATGACCCTTATTTTGCAAGTGTACTGACTCAACCAAAAAAAAAAGGGAATTAAAACAAAGCAGTCTATATTGAAAAGTGGAAGATGACAATCTATTTAAATTTGAGAACAAGGCTGTTTCTACTCATTAGGCCAAATTTTATTGTCATTACACCTGGCAAGCTAGTCAAAGGCAGTATGACTGTAGAACTGCAATTGAATTTCACAGGAGTGACATGGCACAGTCAGACAGATTAGCTTGTAAATCCTCTGTAAAGGCCATATGCACGGCAGTGAAAAAATATTTTTAAGAATGTCAAATCAGAGTGCAATGTTTGAGCAATAAGAGGGCCTCCCTAATTTTTTCAGTTTGAACAAAAATTCTGGATTAGAAGGGCTCTTTAAGATTCATCAAACCTTTGGAGCTCGTTTCCTGCATTAGAACTCAGGACACCTGACAGTTTACAAGGAAGCCTTGCAGAAGAGACAATTCATGCAGCATGACCCACATGTGACATGAGAGCTCAGCCTGACCTCTGAATCACATCCTGATCTCTGTCCCCAGGACTGCCTGAGACCTGCTCACTTTTGAATAGGAGATTTATCCAAAGGTTTATGATAAGTGTTTCTCCCGCTCTTCCATTCTATTCTTTCTCACTGCAGTTAATATCATTGTAGAAATAGAAGCTGTAAAGAGTACAATGAAAGCAAATGCTTTACAAGCACCTCTAAATTGTGATTATACCAAATTTGCATGCCTGCCATCTGCACATAAAACCCTGCCTTTGCTCCAGCAAAGCTTCCTTGCTGAACTCACAGCCTCTAGATCCTCACAGCTCTGCCCCACTGCACAGTTCTCTATGGAAACATGGACAGTAGGGATAGAGGCAGCTGCGCGTGTCCATCTGAAGGCAGAATGCACCCTTAAGCTTTAATAATAATACTGTTGGCAATATGTAACATTTAAATAAGCCTTTTCATCTTCAAAGCCCTCTGTAGGCACAGGGATTCACCCAGCATCTCTCTGGTGTGGATATTATTAGCATCCTTTTACAGAAGCAGTCGGGGAACAAAGAAAAACAACGAAATTTGCCCAGGGCCAGTGGTGGGATCACTAGCAGGCAGATTATCGTGAATTGCCATTACCTGGGACCTTCCTTTAGGGATCATTTGAAAAAATAACACAAGAATACGTGTTCAAAGAACCACAGAGTGCTGACACTTTGTATGATGCTGCTCTTTCCAAAGAATTTACAGGGACATATCCCAGCCATTAGCCTAACAAGAGAAAGAGAGGGAAACTTGGTGAAAGTCATGCAGAATTCTCCTGTTGGTAGTTCAGTGTTACTCAGTGTATTGTGATGTAGATTTGATTGATTTGTTGCAGAGAAGTGCAGCACACTGCAGGGACAGTGAAATATCACCTGGGGTTTGCTCCACTGCACGTTGATTTAAACCACACTGAATTAAACTGCAGCAACCTAGAGGCTTCGGATCAAGCCACCCTTTATAAGTACATGACCAATCTTTTTATTTTTAAGGGATCCTGTTTTCACAGGAGCAGATTCCTTTGCTGAAATGCAAGAGTATCATAATCTATATTACAGTAGATGAAATACTAATGCACTGTGTCCTGGATTGTACCTCCCTCAGAAACATGACATGTTTTTGATCTAAGCTTTGGGGAATAATGTGGACAAAAAGCCTTTTCAAAAGCAGAGAATAAAAATGGTCTTATTTGAAATTTGAGTATAACAGCTGAAAAAAGCACCACCCTCATCTTTATTAGCCTGCTATTCAATCCACATGAAGCGAAGACATTGTAACGCTGCTTTTATCACCCCACTGGAAGTGGAGTGGTAATAAATGGAAAGAAACACATTACACGCTATCCAAGAGACCTGATCCTGAACTGCACTGAGCTTCTTATTCCAAGCCAGGAGTCCTTTTAGCTCTCCTTGACCTCAGTGAGAAACCTGGGCTCTCCAGAGCTAATGCACAGTATTCTTTATTCTTACAACTCTGGGATAGGTGTATTGAAAAATAGATTTAAAGGGAACACAAAATGTATTTGCTCTTTTTTTTTTTTTTGTTCTTACATCTCATCTTAACATAGTATATCTGGCAACATAAAGGTATGGCAGCTGAACACTATGTGAAATATAACAATCATGTCTATTTTGTCTAGAATCTGTAAATTGTATAAGGTTGAGGATATTCTGCAGGAAAGAAGCACATTAACCTTCCAGAAGTGGATTTGTGCCTGTATTTTCCTATTAAAAAAAGTGTCTTTAACACAGTCTTCAAAGTTTTTTATGTGGATAAATACAGAGAAGGCATGTAGCCCTTCCTCAGTATAATACTGACTGCAAAAATACTGATTTCGTTTTTCTTAAGAAACAATAGCAAATGCTAGAAATCTTATCATCCAGTGTGCTTTTGATTTTTCTCTTTTCCTTTATTTATAGGAGACAGCTATAGGCATACCACTCACTCTCTAATATTCCTACAGAAACAGCAACCATCTGGGTGCTGGGGTGGGTGCACCGAGCCCTAGGGTGCCTTTAGCCAGTTCACTTGGAATCTCGAGTCTGTCCTCTCCTATCACCCAGCAGCAATGGAACATTTGTTCCCTGAAGGGCCGGCACGCTGCCAGCAGCAGGTGTTAGGCTGTCCTCTGGGATGAAGGCAGCAGGCAGGAGCACTGATGTGTGCCTGTGACAAGATGTTGCAAATCTGCTCTCATAGCGACGGTGACAGCATCTGGGACAGTGTTGTGAGTCACCATTCTGTAACCATTAAAAACCAGTTGCCGTTCCTTTCATAATAATAAATTAAAATATCATTCCAAAGTGTGCTGGTCTCAGGAAGGAAATTAAAGAAGGCATGTACGGATAAACACATGTGTGTGCACTGGCACACACATGGCATTACGGGGTGTATTATCCAACCGTGTTCAAGTGACTGTGCCTTAAATTAACAGGTACAGCTGATTGAAAGGATAGGGTTGTGGCTGCTATTCAAACTGCATTTTTAGATTTTCTTTAAGGAAATACAGTAAACGAAAAATGTTTAAGAGTCTATCTTTTTAAATTAATGATTTTATAATTAATAGATAATTCTTACACAGTTGCACATATTAAGTCCAGTTTCCTGAATCACTTCAGTTTTAGATTTTATTTACATAGGCTGAACTTATGCCTCTTCTGACTAAATTGAAAGCTTAGCAGGGTATGTGGCATTTTACAAGAAGAGGATTTATATAAATATCTGCATGGAAACAATAATAGATTAGCTGCCTCTTTCCAAAATGCCTGTTTTGAAAATGCTTGCATAGATCTGTAGGCAGGTGCACAGATATTGTTTCCATGACCTCTTCCCACAGAGATCATATTCTTCTACTTCGGTTTATACGGGATTTGAATATGGATAAAGCACATTTCTAAAATTCGCCAACAAGCCATACAGCAAATATCCAAATAATGCTCTCCCTTGATTTTGCTGGAGTCTTGTTTCAGCCTGGTATGCTTATCTTTCAAGCCATCTAAATCCAAGACCTTCCATCTTATTGACCTTTATTGAATATAACGCATGGGATTGACGAACTCAAAGACGGGGCCTCTCTTTGACCGGTGGTGGGTTGTCAGCAAGGCCACTGCTTTAATTTGGGCTGAACCCGCCCCAGTCCAGATCAATGGCAGAGCTGTTAATGATGTCAACAGAGCCAGGATTTCACCCTTGGCTTCCACACTTGCAATGGTCAGCTTCATTGTGATGCAGCTTTATAAGCAGGGCTTATCAAGATGAGGGGCTTCAGAAAGAGAGAACTCATATGAGGGTCAATGCCTCAAGTCACATTAAATGCAAGACAGCTTAGCCCAAGTACTTCTTAGTATTTTAGTGCTTCCCCTCCACTCATGCTCAGTCTTCACTCGGTTTAACAATCTGGGTGGTTGTTCACTGATTTTAGTCCACCAAGTAAGTAATTTTCCCACTTGCTTCCCTTTTAGTCTTTCCCATAAGCTCCATTTTTGCCTGTTTGCCTAATAATATTTCATTCATTGCTGAAGACCAGATACCTTGGCTATCTATCACCAGATTTTAGTGAAAAATTAGTTATTTCTTCAAGGACAGAAGAAAAATCAGTTTTAAATGGTCCATCTTGTGGAAATGCATTTTACTTTTTACCTTTCCTGTTTCATCTCCATGTTTTTAAATCAAAATTTGTTCTATTTTTTTCCTCACAAATGAAGTGTGCAAAAGAGAACCAGGTGGGCTTTTTATGGCAGTTTTGAAGAAAACAAAATATTTTTTTTGGAGAACAGATTTGGTCAAAAATTGGGTAAAAATATGCAGAAAATATTGTAAATGGCAAACCATATTTTTCTGGTCTTTTTCAAAATAAAAATGTCTAATTTCAGGAATGCTGACACTTTTTGGTTAAGAATTTTCTGTCAGAGCAAGTATTTGTCATTTAAAATTTGACCTGAACCTATAATAAGACAAGACTCTCAAGGAATTGTAAGTGATATAAAAAAGGAGGGGGGAGAATTAATTTACATTTGAATGTTAAATTCAGGGATGATGCAGAGCACATTTTTTTAATTTTTACTTTGTGATGGAATTTTTTGCAACTTAAGGTAAATACAGGAAACCAGAGAGCTGACTACAGTGACACGATCTAACAACACCCCTCACCACACACTAAACTCTTCTGTTACCTGTAATACTACTACAGACTGGCAGACATTGCTCTACAGTTATTACAGTGTTTTCAGTATAAACACCAAGTAAGACAGAAAATAAACTTACTTTTGAAAGGGAAGAGAGTCAGAAAATAGACAAAATTAAGTGCAGCTTTGAAACTCTCCTGATTTTTTTAGGATTAGCTGCTGGTTCTGTGTTTAGCGACATAACAACCCCAAATCCAAAAGGTGCCAATTACATCACCCCCTTGACCTCTGCTAAAGCCTGGTGAGGAGCACTCTCAGCTCACAGTTCTTTTGATATTTTTAGGTAAATGTTGAATTTTTCCCTCATTCTCCCACATATTCACTCACTTGCTGTGTGTTTAAGATCAGATTTTCGAAGTCAGGCATGTGAATTTGTGCAGGTACATCTGCACACATCAACATTTGAAAATCCAGCCCACAGTTCAAATGAAAAAAACCCCAGAATTCTATTCCCATGTGAGTTCTACAAATGCCTCTGAGAAAGCCAAATCATTTATTGAAATGTTTGACAAAGAAACCACATACTTTGTTGTTTCGATGCATTAGATAAGGGTCTACTTTTTTTGGAAGAAAAAGCCTTCGCTGTAAATCAGCAGCATGAAGAATTAAACATGAAAACAAAAGCATATTATTTAAAGAACAGCCTGTTCCCTAAACTGTTACAGTGCTTGGTGCCAAACCACATTTTGTGATATATCATGTACAGCCTCCTCTTGCATGTTTTACTGTTATGCTTTATATGACTTGGAGTGAGAAAACCCTGATAGTTCTGCCATAGACTTACCACAGCCATCAAAGACAGGTCCACTCACAGAGCTGCATCACAACATGACAACTTCCTCCTGGGATGATGACTCTAAAAGAGGTGGAAAAGTGTTTGTTTACTTGGCAATATGTATGAAAATCTGAATTGACTTGAAATGTAAATTAAGAGTGGATCTGTTACCCTTCATGAAACACTTGGTGGACGCAGGATGACAATGACCTTGCTGCAAAGTGCAACACACACAAAGTAGGGCCACTTCATTCTCACACAGGCCTAGAAATAGAGAGTAACCTAAACTTGAATGTGAATTTACAGTATATAAACCATTATTATCATAGTATGCAGGCATATACCTGTAGAGGTAAATGTTAAATAGTTTATTTCACACAGGGCTATGTTATATTTAATTTACAATGGAGTAACAACAAGCACACAGGCAACTACTGCAGAGCATCTCATGTCCACCAACTTCCTGCTTAAATATATATTGGGATGTTTTGGTTATGTGCCTTTATCCCCCATCACTAACCCATTATCAAAATTCATCCTGATTAATTTTCCAAGACATACCTGAGACGACAAGCCTAACTTCCATGCTGTGGTAGAGAGAAGGGTTCAGCAGCCTTTTATAGATCTTGTTTCTAGTCTCTCACTGATAAAATCCTAAACCAGAGACACTCACAGGGTAGAAAAAACCCAGGTCTGACAAGTTAGCAAGGGAAAAAAAGGACTGGAGCTGGCTATGGAAAGAGCGTAAGGAGTGAAACCTGCAGTAGGAAACCAATGGGGACAGCACATGTAGAAGGTGCTGTTAACTGCTCCATTAGCTCAGGTAAAGTGGTCCAAGATATGGTACAAAAGGTCCTGGACTCAGGAGTGACCCAGAGGGATGTCAGTGTGATGCAAGATCTGTTTTCCATTTTATTTATGATCCTTTTAGAAAGATGACAGGCAGGAACTATACTAAAATTATACATCTTTCAATGCCAAGGACTTATGGGAAAAGAGATTACAGAATCAATGTTATTCCTTCAGTTGAAATTGAACTCACTCTGTTCATATGCATTATATCTTTAATAACATAATTGCATGATGCTTTTTTCTACAACTCTCTTGCCTTATTCCTTGCATAGTTCTGACCTACACTGAGATGAACCAGGGTTTAGTAGCGAAGTAGAATCTTCTGGATCTTCACATATTGAGAAACTAGAGGTAATAAACGAGGTAGATATTCTTTGGAGTTACAAGAGAGTTAAATCCTCTTAAGGCTGAGCTCTAGACTCTCTAAGTACCATTACTAGAGTCAGCATGTGGTGATGGACAAATCACATAGTCAATGATATATGGTCACTTATATGTATCTCATTTTCAGGGGGCCCAAATTGATAGTCAAGGGTTAGAAATACTGAAGTGCTGAACTAGCTGAAGGTGAGGACATAAAGGGTCATGCCAGGAACATGTAAAGTTTAACTTAGTATTTCCATAAAACACTTATAATAAACTCAAATATCAGTAAAAAAGAAGTATCAACTATGAGTATATTGAAAGATGTAATTTTTTTAGATACACTGAAAATACAAAGAAGCCTGAATCTAAAATTCTCTTTTATGTATATTATTACTGTGAATTTAGTGGATTCAAAGGAGTAAAATGACTCAGTTTAATAACTCACTAATGTCATTTAAGTCATCCAACTGCTCCAGATTTTTATCTTTCTGCATTTTATTAAAATAATGGTCATAAGAACACATTTTTCTGCAGTTAGCCCAAATTAGTGTATTAATATGAAAATCTAATGTTAAATATCCTAAAATAATTATGATTTAACATTAGCATGCTTTATTTTTTCTTTCTGTACCTCATTTCCCTTCACCTTCCGGTGGTATAACAAAAATAAATTAAATTTTGTTTGTCACATATATGAACGTGACTGTAAAAAGTGCTGTAAAAAGCTGAAGAGGAAATTAATAACTCAGGGCAGTAAACAAGGCCTAGGACCACACAGTGAACTGTGAGGAGAAACAGAAGTTTTTTTGTCCCATCTATCTTATATGTGAATAAAAAAAAACACAGGCAAGTAAATGTAGCATAATGCATAGACAGAAGTAGTGCAGTCTTAATTTCAGCTTTCTAATGTTTCAACCTTTGAAGTCCCCAGTCCTTTTAACATTCCTTAAATGTTATTTCACTGTAATTACTGTGTTTGCAATGAGAGGGTTTTTTTCTCCCCTAAATGGAGTTATTTAGTATCAGTCCAGGAGGCTCTGGGAAAGGGAGAAAGGATTGTAGCTTACCTGTTTCAAATCCTTTGCACACATGGCAGATACTTTTGACCAAACTGGAAGATATTTCCTTGAAATTTTTCATTCCAGAAGAAAGAAGTCTTCACCTATAGGAAAACGCAGAGAAGAGCTGCTGTGGCAGTTTATTCCTGAGTTTATTCCGGGCTGTGCTGCCCAGTCCCTTACCTTGGGCAGGGCCATGGTGGAGCACATCCAGCTCAAGAGGGAGGCAAGTGTGTGTCACACAAGAGCGGATGAGCAAAACCTTATGGTTTATGAGAGAGTTTCAGTGAACTGTGTTTATATTACGGTTGGGCAAAGGTGCAAGCTTTGTGCTTTTTTTTTTCCCTAAAAAGGGAAAACCACAGAAAGAAACAGAGATGAAAAGGAAACAAGTAAACAAATGTGGTTTTACAGAAACTGAGGGACAATTTATCCTCAGCACAGCAAGAAAAAACTTGGAAAACATTTGGAAAAGTCAGAAAACAAGTTAAAGTTGGTTGGCAGACTCTGACAGAGCTGACAGCTAAAACTACCCCTGGCATATTGACAACAGTGTGGCATCAATCTGTGTGTAACAACCTATCCTTGAAAAACTCCATCCTGGATTTAAGCTAGCACTTCCTAACCTTTTCTCTACCCAGCCTCCAAGCTGCGGTGTGGAAAAAGTTTTCAGACATGACTTTTAACTCGTTTACGAGCAGGGGCCGGTGCTCCCCCTCAGACCGCCATCATGGCGGCTGCCTCAACCCTGCTCCCTCAAGGACTCGTCTCCCTCCCTCACGCTGCACTGGTCAGCATAGACACCCTCCTCAGCTGCCTGCTCACCTCTTGTCTGGGGTCTTGCACCTACTCCACATTCCCACTTTCTTTATTCAGGACGTTATTCTGTTCCCTAAAGCACAGCCATGGCAGAAAGATGAGGAGCCTCGTGGCTTCCCTTGTTGTAACCCATTCCACTGCAGGCTGTGTGCTGCCTGAGGGGGCCCTGAGCACCCTTCCTCACAAGGTTATTAATTATTGCTGCAAGGTTGTTATACATCTGCAGTACTTGTCTACACAAGTGTAGGGCTGTGTCTGCTGGCACCTGACTGTGCTGGAGGAGGAAGCAGCCACAGGGTTTTTCCTGCTACGGCTGCTGGTGGGAGGGATGGGGTTGTCACCTTCTGTCCTTAAAAGCCACAAATGTGATTCTTAGGAGTGACCCAGTACTTTTCTGGCAGCATAAAACCTGGAGGAAAGGAAGCTGAAGGAAGACCACCTTGCTCTCTACACCTCCCTGAGAGGAGGGTGGAGCCAGGTTTGGGCGTCGGACTCTTCTCCCAGTGAAAGAGGAACCAGACAAGAGGAAGCAGCTTGAAGATGCACCAGGTGAGGTTGAGATTGGATATTAGGGAAAATTTCTTTATCAAAAGGGTTGTCAAGTTCTTGCACAGGCTGCCCAGGATGGTGATGAAGTCTGTATCCCTGGAGTGATTTAAAAGATGTGTGTGGATGTGGCACTTGGGGGCACTGGTTAGTGGTGGGCTTGGCAGTGCTGAGGGGACATTTGGACTCAGTGGTCTGACAGTGCTTTTCTAAGCTCAGCGATTCTGTGATTTTATGATTGTGATGAAGGAAGTAGAAAGTAGTTACAGTAAAGTCTGAGCTGAGGCCCAGCAGCAGCTGAGTTGTATGGAGGTTTGAGGTGCAGACCCCCTCACCGTGTTACACTGCTGTCTATTGTTGCATGAAGCTATATAAATGAATGCCATGATACCACTTTCTGGGCAATTTCCAGCTGCATCCACTGTTTGCTGGTGATGCTTAAGGCATCCATATCTCCGTAAAGCTGTATGGGCATGCTCTGCCTCTTAGCAAGCTACTGACTATCAGATCTCACCTGAGGTGTGGTGGTAGCAATAGGTATGATCATCCTCTATCACCTGCAGCTTCAATCCCAAGAAAAGTGGGTTTAAAAGGTTGTTTTCATGCAACAAGCTCACGTACTGCCATATAAGATGTCATGGAAGTTCTTTCCATGTTATTACTACACCTTAAAAATAGCCTTCTGTTTTGAGACCCCTTGGTGTTCTCAGATTATCTGTATTTATACAGTTCTTATGGTCCTAAGATCCCTATGTGTTTAGCTGGATGATACACAGATAGCCTGAGTTGTCAGTCACTCTCTCCATCGCTCGAGAGCCTCACCTCACTTCTATAGACAGCTTTATATAATATCCCCAAGTGATTCAGCTCGAACACCTTGAATACATCAAAGATATCCGTCTGTAAGATGTCAGCTTCTATGAGGATGCAGCCAAAGGTTGCCCTGTACAGCTCATACGCAGGTTATGATGACTATACTATTTTGATTATAAAAGAAAGCTGTGCTTTCTCACTCGTGGTATGCCCAGCTATCATTTGCTCCCTCATGCCACACTGAGGTTGATACTTAGCAACTGAGGGGGTGGAAAAGTGAATTGCCAACATCTGTTTTATCATTTTTTGGTGAATGAAAAACCAAACAGAGACCTTACTTTTGCCTCGATCATTCAAAACAATGAAGTTTACACAGACTTGATGCCATCATGTGTTGCATTTCTAGCAAACCAACTTAACAAATTATTTTAAAGATAATGCTAAAAGAAAAAAAAGCTCATATACACTGTCACATAGACAACCTGTAATCCAGCCCAGCAGATTGCAGACTTTGGACACTTGGCTTTTGTGTCTTTGGTCACTGTATTCCACTTGAGGAAATCTATCAGAAAACTGAAGATTGCTTTTCTTTCATATTTCTCATGTGCTACAGCCATGTGAATAGTGGGTCTGTTTGGTTCCCAACTGCAAAAACAAATAAAAATTCCATCTTTAACACTTAGGAAACTGTCTATTTTTAGTTTGGTTTCCTATGGAAACAAGGCATCTGTGATCAGGCTGTCTCTGTGCATGTATCTGTCCTTGTGTACCCCCTAATAATTTTTGAATCTAGTGGCCTTTTCCAACCCAGTGTGATGAAACGACAGAAGTTTCAGGGTAACTGGGTTCTAACAAATTTCCAAAAATAAGGAGCTAGACAGATGAAAAAAAAGTTGATGTTGCACAGCTGAGGGAAAGGTGCAGCATGAACTTACCCATTATGAGACTCCAGAGAATCTATGGAGGTGAGAGCTGCAGTAAATAACAGGGCTATATGGAAAAGCTTCAGTCCAAGGTCATGCTTTTATGCACCTTAAGTTCATAAGACACCAGGTTTAATTCATTCCACTGCTCACACCATTATTAGTTTAATACTTGCAGTGGTCTCCCTTCACAGTCAGAAGATTAGAATTCTCCCCTTTCCCCATAACCAGCAAAGAATCTGGCCCCAGATGTTTTCAGATTTGACCTGTCATTGGGGTCAGAGGATCAGGATCATGGGATACTGGTCTAAGAAATTAAAGCTACTCAAATGGTGTAGACTTCTATATCAGAAAGCTTCAGGGAATGCCTGGAAGCAAGTTGTCTTTGGGAATTAACCAGTAAGCCCTTCAAGGAGAAGAAAATAATGTAGAACTCAGCTCTCCTTTTTATCAGGCAACTAAAATATGTGAACAAATTAAGAAATAACTGTTAAGGATGTGTTGGCTTGGGGATAATGAAGAGAAGAAATGGGAACAGCAGCTGAATAGACTTTGGTATGGAAGATTTGCTAACTTAGATTATTTTGTTAATTTTTAGTTGAATCAATCCCCTGCTCTGTCTTCAGTCTTCTCAAGGTTGTCCAGAGCTGGAAAACAACCAGCTGAAAGAAGTGTCTTTTGGGGTAAGGAAACTGGAACATAACATAGAATAGTTACTAGTACATGTGTGAAGCTGACTTAAATTGCAGACTGAGAGATGTTACAGCTGAACTAGTGCAGGTTCACTCTGGAACTGGTATCTCTGAGGCAAGAAGGGAAAGACACTCCTTCTTCTCTGTGACCTGTATCTGAATCTGTACAGATACATTTCTGCAGGCTTTCATCCAAATTAATAAACTCTATCCCCGAGGCAGTTGCTTGTGGATCTGTGTTGTGTAAGTACTGTATACAGACTTATTGGCCCAAGCTGGTGCTTGCTTGTAGCTCTCTGCACCGTGCCCTGTGGTACAGAAGCACATAACCTGACCTACTAGGAGCTGTGGGTGTAGACGGTGTGATATGGGAAGTTAACAAGGCTGGCAAACTGAGGAGAACTGCAGCTCCCACTTTCCCTGGGGCCAAAAGTTTTTCAAACTCTGCTAAGGTCTGCGGAGAAATTTCAGCTGATTTGTAGCTTTTTTCCATTTTCTAGGCTTATAAGAACTCAACATCCTGGGAGATAAGCCTTTCAGTATGGAAACAGTCTTTCTAACAAAAAATATTCTGGCTCTAGAGGTGCTTCCTTACAGCTCTGACAGAGACCTCTGACAGAGGCCTAATCTCACTTCCTGTGGTGGTCCAGAACCTTGGATGGATGGAGTTGACAAGGACATTTATCCTCATCATAGTGGTCTGAGGAGGAGGTCCCACAAAGTAAATATTTTGGATTTTCACTAGAGTAATATCACAATTGCCATTTCTATCATGTTGCAATCTGCTGTTGCTTCATCCTGCTCTGTGTAATGTGCTATCAAAATCAGTTCTGCTGCTTATTTGCCACTGTATGGACATTGCAGTTAAAGGCTTCATAATTTCTAGTCTTTTATATGGAACAATAATGAAAATCTTCGGAAAATAAAAATAGGCAAACATATCTGTCTGCCTGAATCTGAAAGGCAATATCTTTTAGTTGTACAGGTTTTTTTTCTTTCTAATTGCCACAACACTTACCATAATTAATTTAAAAAAAGAGTTTAGAAAGCAGTTGGTATAATTAATGTATTGATCTAGTTTTCCATTATGTCGTTGGCACAGGTGAAAAATGTGCTTTTGATGAAATTGTTGATTAAAACTACCAAAGAATCCATTATATCTAGCTTACATTCCCTTACCTAATGAAGCAGATGGATATAAAATGAAGGAAGGCCATATTGACCTTTAGCAGAAATATATATGGCATATAACTTGATACCTATAAGATAATTAATATTAATCTGACCTTTTTAGTTTTGTGAACTACAGTTCTGTTACTAATAGCAGCTACATAATGTGTTGTATGTTTTCACTGAAGAGGTCATGCACTGGCTAAGAGAAGGAAAATGTGGATTAGCTCAGCTGTTCTCAGCATCTCATAGATTCAGGGCAGGGAGGGGGAACATCCCCATCTTCCCTCCCAACCCTCTCATACACCTTAGTAGGTCAGGAATGTGCATAGTGCTTCTTCTGTGGGCAGAATGCTTTGAGGGAGGAACACCAGACTACTGATCAGCATGAGGAAGTGCAGAAAGAGTTAAATTAGGATATTGGGTGGTTTCAGCAAGGCAATCCCAGTCCTGTGCTGGTCCTCCCCCTGAGCAGGGACCATCAGTACACATTTGTCCAGCATCTGATGTGATCATACGACAATGTTATTTTACATGATAAGATAATGTGAGCTATGTGAGTATGTGACTGTGGCTTGCCTAGCATGGAATTACTCAAAAATGACTTTTGTTTTCAAAATTCAGATCAACCCTAGGTTAAAATAACTTAAAGTATAGACAGTCCTAAAACAAACACAGGGTACTCTGTAACAGCCTTTTAAAGAATGTTCTATTCACAAACATTTTCTAACTATTGAGTCAGTGACTGGACTTTCCTAAGATTTAAAAAAATCCTGGATGTTTGCTGCATTATTTAGCAGCAGCTGTCCTTCATGTTGGCCTAACAATAAAATTTCTGCCTCAGTTTCTCTATGGTCATTTGTTTAATGTTAGCACTTCAGTCCCCAGTAGAACTAGGTGATCTTTAAGGTCTCTTCCAACCCAAACCATTCTATGATTCTATGGTTCTATGAAATTAGAAATTTTTTTTCCAGGAAAAAACAAAAGATTCCAAAGCAAAATCCTATTCTCTTTTGTTTGAGTCAAGTGCAGATCTTTACAGTCAAGCCAGTATGCCCAGTGCTGTCTCTGTTCACACCTCTTAAAGCTCATGAAGGCATTTGTATTGCATCTGCAGCCAAAGGTGCCCTCTGAGGGGAAACTCACAAGGATATGTGGAAAAATGTTTCATCTGCATTGGACATGTCTAGTTGTTAGCTGAGGCAGTTCTGTTACTACATATCTCTGCAAAATACTCTCCAAACGTCAAAAAAAAAATGAGTGAAGATGCAGACAAATCCTTATCTTCCCCTCCTTCAAAGCGTGTCCAGCTTTCCCAGCTATCCGAGTGCTGCCTATTGCTCTGTTTCTACCCTGCTGTTTTCCCATGGCATGGCTCCCTTCTGTGCTTTGAGTGCCACACAGCTGACCCCAGACACTTCTGTACGTACAGTTCGCTGCATAATCACACAGGAAGGCTCCACATTTCCAAAACTAAATGTATTCTTTATTAGGAGCACTGGTTAGCACTGAGCTGTGACTGCAGCCGGCGCTCCAGCCATTCTCATTCAGGCTGAATCCTTGGGTGCCTTCACTCCCGCAACTCCTGCTCCTCCCTTCAAATTCTAGACAGGCTGTTATCAGCAGTTGTCTGCCTGCTAGAGAGACCAAATGGAAAGATTCCCCTTTCTCAGGATCACCACCTATACCAAGTTTTTCAGCTTCACATTTCTTCCCTGTTTTTTATTTGACTGTACTTCAGTGAATTACTCTTCACTCCTTTCCAGGGTCTATGACTTCTCCCTAAATGGCACTGTAGACTCTGCCTGTTTCATACTTCACCTGGCTTTCATCCTACAGCATTTTGATCCCCTTGGGATCAGCAACATTGCCCTTCTCTCAGTTCTTGGTCTATTAATATATACATAGGTATACATACATATATATATATGTGTGTCTGAATATATGACTAGATTGTTATGCAAACTGTGTATGCTCAATCCATAAATAAAATATTTGAGAACATTTTTATATTTCTGTCTTTTTACAGTCAGCAGTATAACCATCACTTCTTTTAAAAATGCTTGCAACTCTTTTTCTGGCTAATATAAATAATGTAAATAATTCATGTATTTAGTAATGATAAATATTCATATTTCATTTGAACCAGACAATGGTTGTATAGATTAAATTAAACTGCTTTGGATTCAATAGCTGGCAGTCACCCATGCCAAATAAGGGATTTTAGTCATACTTTATTTAAAGTATAGAACTACCAGAAATGGGAGGTGACGAGGAAAGGAAATGGACTCTCTTACCCAAACATATAACACATCTGTCTATTGACTGTACTTTCTTCAGGCTTGGCTGTAAGCAAATATATTTATTCTGGAACAGACTAAATGGGTGCTGAAAGGAAGAATACAGTTTGCATACTTTATGAGCATGAATGGCTGTGTCAGAGTCTCTTACTGGTTTTGGAGGTCAATTCTTAGTGAGTTGTACTCCTCTTGCCTGAGGAAGCTTAGTAATTTTGGGGACCATTTGAAAAAAACCAAATGAAACAGTAAAAAAAGAGTAATGAAATAGAAATCTGTCCTCAAAGTAACAAAGTTTGGTTTTTTTTCCTTATCTAAAGCTGCATTTTCACTTGTCCGAAATTTTCATTGTTTCTCAGAAACAGGACCTTCTTAAACATGGAGCAGGTGTGAATTTTAACTGTGGGAGAGATTTAGGGATTCTGCTTTGTAAATTTGGAGAAATGGTGGTTTCCTTCCTTCCTGTTCCAATTAATTGTGCAAATATGGGTCCAGGGTGGGAAGAAAAGTGCTCATGTTTTCTTTTTGTGTTTCCTTGATGTTTGTCTACCTTCCTAAAACTGTAAAAAGGGCTACGAGGCAGGAGGGGTGGGAGCTGATGTACATTTTCTTGCTCAGGAAGTTGGAGTAAACACGGCTGGAACTGTTCTGAGCACTCTACGTAAACCAGAAAAAATTCATAGGCCAAAGCAAACAGTGCTTCCAGACCAGATGAGGTAGGACCACCTGTCTTTAGCAAATCTCAGGCAAGGAGCTCTGCAGAACAGGATAGAGAGTTTTCTCCAAACAATTGCTCAAATGCTACATATATCCTCAAAGGAAAAATATGTAAATATGTCTGAGCTTATGTTAAAATCCTACTGAAGACAAAGCAGTTGTATTTTAACATGCATTATCTAGTCAAGGACAATAATGGGAGTTAGCTAGATAAACATGTATAGAATTTATATATATGGCTCTGGTTTGTGGGCTAAATATCCAGTGTGTGTCTTTCTGTTCACATCAGGCTGTTCTGGACTGGGCCTTTAAAGTATGAATGTAATTTCAAAGGTCAGTGGTTTAGGGGTTCAAATTATTTTGTGAGCTGATTTCCAAAATAGCTGGAGATGAGGACAATGGGATGCTTGGGGTCAGAATAGAGGGGGAATGAAGTGGGGAGAGCTTTGGGTCAGTGGGTTCCCCGAGAGGATTCCCCAGTTTGCTGCCAGCAGCCTTGCAAGTTACAGAGACATTAATAAACCCTTTCTGTTATTATTTTTGTTTGCTTCTGTGTTCTTTCCAGCATTCATCAGGATTTAGGGCAAGTAGGATGTGCCAGTAATGGGAGGCAAACACTGAGATGGCCAATGGAAATATTCTTCTTTTTCTTATGCATGCTCCCCATAAAACATTTGCAGGTGGGCCGTCTGGAATCACAGCCATGACTCTGCCTGGTGTTATTTCCTCATTTGTTGTTTTCTCCATCTGCTCATTTATTTTCCTGGTTATGGTCTTCTTCTCTCTGTCTCCATTTCCCCCTGCTCATTTGTATAAGTAGAAATATCCTTCCCTCCAGCAACAGAGTAATGTGCTTTCCCTTTCATGTGTATATTTGGCTTGCAAATAGATAGCTTAAAGAGCTGAGGCAAGACAGAGAAGCCATCATCAAATTCCAGCAGGACCTTCATGTGTTTAGACTATATTCCTGCAGATTTTTTCCCAAATAAATTATTTTGGCCATGGCAAGTCACAATCTAAACACACAGTGATGAAGCTTTATTCAGGGCAGGTAATGTGGGAGATGACAGAACACAATGCAGGCTCAGTCACCATCTCAGCTGGGCACTCAGAAGGTGCTTTTCAAAACATATAGATTCTGCCTGGCTCCTGAAAAGGAGGGGTGGCTTTTGTTCATGATGGCTGCCAGTTGTGGGGTGGTTCTGCTCTATTTGTGCTTTACCAGGGAGAATTGCAAGGAAATGGAAATCTAACCTACAATTTTTCCCTGGGTTGAGAAGATATTGGGTCTGACCTTTGGACGGTGTAAATCATGAGCAAATTAATGGATTAATTAAAGGAGCACAAGAAGGGGGGCAGCCTTTTTCCTGTCAGATGGTGGTGAGGGCTACTGTACTCTCAGTTCCCTGCTAAATCTGCCCTTTCACAAAAGCATGTGAGTGTGATATTATAATGTGTTATTGTGATTTTCATCTACCCTTTCTGCCTGGTAGTGAATTTTGATCTGCAGCACCGGGGAGCTGCTGGAGGCTGGTGGATAAGGGTCGCTGGCAGTGTGGGATGAACTGTTTTCTCTGCTAAAACTTACAGGGTTTGACAATTATTTCAGGATTTCCCTCTAGAAAAGGTTTCTCAGCTTTTCCACAGACCCACTGTCTGACCTCTGGCCACCTCAGTCACCTTTCTGTACCTCTCTCTCATCTGTCTCATCTGTTCAGACTTTTAGCTCTTGAGAGCAACCATTGTCTCTTAAAGTGTATTTATTTTGTACAGTACCTAGCACTGTGGGGCTCCTGCTCAGTTGGAACCACTGGGTGTGACTGCAATGTAAATACTGAGTAATAATAATAGCATATGTGGGGGTGTAGAAACAGGGAGAGAGAGAAAAATATTTTCCCCATTCTTGTCTGCTTTTTGTTGTTGTTCTATTTCCTATTCACAGAAAGCATACAATACTGATTAATGAAAAATTTCTGGCTCCAGTTCAGTATCTGGCTTCAGTACATTTGCTATTTGATATCTGAGATATGTACAACATGTTCACAGTGAATTCTCCAACTGAAAACAGTAGAGTTCAAACCAAGTCAATTAATTCACAGAGTGAATGGATTCAAGCCCAGATTCTCGTGCCTTGTGGAGGCCTCTTTGAGTCTCCTGCCAAAAGATATCTGTTTATAAATGCAGTAAACGTAACTATTTGATACTTATAGCTCTTAGAGCCTTATGTGATTTTTTTTTCCTTGTTATGGCTGATCTCTGATAATTGAGTTACATTTTGCAGACATTTCAGGCATTCTCTGTCTCTCTGTGCTTTCTTCCCCCCCTGGCGCTCCAGCTCAGCCAGTGCTCTGGACGGTTTCACATTTCCTTTCTCTTTGTTGCCTTGAATATTCTGCTGAAGTAAGGCATAACAAAACTGTATCCAAAATCCATACATACTTGTAGCCAGACTCTGTCTTAAACCTGCTTTGTGGTTCTTGCCTGAGAAACTTTTCTGTGGAAGGAGAGGAGAGATAAAACTTTATAATGAAAATGACTGTTGTGTTCTGCATCGATGGTCCAAGAACATTAATAATAGATCTTTGTTGAGTAGTATCTCTCATCTCTAACACTCCTGCATTTAATCAACTGATGTATAGTACAGTAGGCATTTTTGAAAAACATTCATCTCTTATGTTGAATATAGCAGGTAATGTTATAAAACCAAATAGAAAAAAACCAATATGAGGGGAACATCTTTATCCATGTGAAAAATTAAATTGTGGAGAGTGGAAATTTGGGCAGGACATGTGGGCTAGCGTTTCTTTTCTAACAGGAAACATTCAGGACTTATTTCATTTATTCATTAAATCTAAGTTTCGTTTATTTTTCATCTCTTTGTTTTGTTCTCTCCTTTCTTTCTTCCTCCAAGTGAGGGTGCCCAGGGCTCTTTTATTTGTGCTTTCCTCCCTCCAAGTGAGGGTGCCTCATGGCTCTTTTATTTGTGCTCTCCTCTCTTCTCTTCATACCCTTTACCCCTTTTTTCCCCTGCCCATTCAGCACATTCACCTGCTGTCTTTACACCCCCTATATTCTGACCTTCTGCTTTTGAACTCTTTCTGGCCATCCACCTTCCTGGCTGTTTTGCTGTAACTAAAATGCTTTATAGACAGAAGTAAACTCCTAATATATCCTTAACATTTCTTTCACACCGTTTGTTCTTTATGATCCTTGGCTGCACCACTCTTCCCTTGCTGCTTAGGTCTGCAGCCTGTGATGGTCAGGTTTGACTCATTCCAGTCTTTGGCTTAGAAAATGAGGAATTAATTTGGTCACAGAACCATAGTCATGTAGGTTGGAAAAGCCTGTGCCAGGGCTGGACAGCCCTTTCAGTGAAGAAATTTTCCCTGATATTCAACCTAAACCTCCCCTAGAACAACTTGAGGCTGTTTCCCCTTGTTTGTCCTGTCCCTTGTTCCCTGGGAGCAGAGCCCTATCCCCACCTGGCTCCACTCTCCTGTCAGGGAGCTGTAGAGAGAGAGAAGGTCCCCCCTGAGCCTCCTTTTTTCCAGCCTAGAGAACTCCAGCTCCCTCAGCTGGTCCAAACAAATGACACCAGTAAAGATTATTTTCCTTGCCTATCTCTCTGACAAATTCTTCTAATTACTTATCCTGTTTCACCTCATCATCCTTACTGTTTTCTTAGTCTTTTGGATGCTTCCTTGCCTTAATCTGTACTATGTTCTTATGTCTTTTGCTGTAGTACCCATCCACTCCTGCACCCGGACAAGCTGCTCTTGAACCAGAATCTCATATGAACAACTCTGTTTTATATATATTTTGTTTTCAGATTTATATTTGTATTACATATATAGCCATATTAGGCATAGCACACTCAGTGCCACTGTCTCCTTTTGGTTCTCAAGTTTCACCTCTATGATAAAACCAAAATAAAATCAGTCAGTGAAAGAGACCTGGAGAGAGATGAAAGATTAATAATATCCACATTTGAAAGGTACATTAAAAATGTATACATCATTGTATTACTCCCCTATATCCCCAGGTTCTATGTAACATTTCTATTCTGAATGGCAGGAGTTGTTTGATTCTATGCATTTCTGCAGCACCCAGCACAATGGCATCCCATCTCCTGTATTATCACAAATGCTTCTGGGAAGGAGCTGTAACAGATGAGAACTTCCTAACACTTGTTGAAGCATCAGAATGTTTTATTTAACCACCTAAAGAGAGGTTACATGAGGCTGGTACAATATCAAATGAATATGTATTGTCCTCAATATTTTTAGACTAGGAATTAGAGGAGAGTTTGTAGCTGCCAGAAGCTCTGGAATGGCCTCACCAAAAGGATAGAGTTTCAAGAGCAACTTTAATGAATTAATGAAAGAGATCGTAAAACAGGATAATGGCAATCTGGAAACCACAGTTTCTGATCATGTAGCTTGGACTGGTTTGATTTGTTGATTTGTTATTCGCAACAGGGTGGTGAAAAGAGATTTGATCAGTGAACATGAGTTCTGTTGTATTTTTGTGGTGTTTAACTAATTCCATGCTTTAGGGCTTCCACTTTCCTCTAAAAGAATAGGAATGGGCTAGATAGAACAGGTAGTATGTAGTAGACTAGATGTAGATATAAGTGTAGTATCTAAAAGACGATTTCTTGTATTCAGTGGTGTATCCTGTGCTGGAGTGTGTCCAGAGAAAGGCAACACACAGTGAAAGATTTGGAACATAAGTCCAAATGGAGAAAAGGAGGCTTAGGGGGGACCTTCTGTGTCTCTACAACTCCCTGACAGGAGGGTGGACCCGGGTGGGGGTCAGGGTCTGCTCCCAGGGAAGAAGCAACAAGACAAGATGAAATGGCCTCAAGTTGCTCCAGGAGAGGTTTTGGTTGGATATTTGAAAAATTTCTTCACTGAAGAAAGGTCAAGCATTGAAACAGGTTCCTGAGGCTTCCTCGGGGAAGTGGTAGAGTGACCATCCCTGGAAGCATTAAAAAAATGAGTAGAGGTGTCACTTCATGATATGGTTTAGTGGGTGGTACTTGGTCAAAGGTTGGACTTGATGATCTTGGAGGTCTTTTCCAACCTTAATGATGCTATGATTCTATGATCTTAGTTGCTTGGACTGACTGGTAGGTTTGGCTGCATATGCTCAGCTCCCAAAATCTGGAGACCCTCCTGCTCCCAGTCGATGGCAAAGAACTTTCCACTCTCCTGCAGCAAAGACCCTGAGCTTGCTTGTGGTCTTTGGGATGCATTTTGTGTCACATGAAAGGGGTGGTCTGTGGCCTGTCCTGGCTCCAGTGTCTGTGCTGGGGTTCCCACAGCTCCAAGGGCTCAGAAGCATTGCGGGATGAAGCCTTTCCCAGCAGCTCCCATTGCTGTTTGCCAGCCGTATCCTGCCTGTGTGTGGAAGCACTGAGGCTGTGCCTGGCAGATGCTGCTCAGCTCATGGGATCCCTGCAAAGGGTGCTAGAACCTTCCACAGGCAGTAGCAGTGCTGTCAGCACTACCACGCTGAGCTGTTATTTGTGGTATATTCCGATAAGGAAAGATAGCTGAGGAAATAAGTGTCAAAACTTAAATCATTTCACATTGCAAACTGTTGAACTGCTTTAATCCTACGGTAGTTCTGCTTGTTTCAGTTTATTTAAGTTCAGTCACAGCTAGAAAATAAGTTCCTTTGTATTTTTGCAACTGCAAGTAAACCTTGCCAGCAGTAAAGAGAGGGAAAAAGGTGAAGGGTTGAAACAGTAAAGCCTAGAAAATAATGAAATGTCAGCATTACTGTGCTGGTAGCAGATCCCTAGAAAACCAGGAAAGAGTAAAACCAATAATGTTAAACAGCCAGGACTAGCAAATCTAAGAAGTAAATCTTTTGGACCCCAGGACAGTTCTCCATCACAAGCAATTCCCAGGAAGGTGAAGGAAGGCTTTTGTTAGAAAGTCAGAGAAGTCAAGAGCAGTTCTTTCTTCTACTTCTCTCCTTAGAGCATTTATTAAAGTTATCATCTTATATCTGTTTCACCTTGTATTGAGGAATTCTCCTGAATTTTATCCTGAGACAAAACTTTGTGTGGGCCAATTTAAAAAAGCCATCCAACAGATTCTTCACTGCACTTATTTTGCATAATATATATACACCTATATATATCTATATATATACTTATATGTATGTATCTATATATATAGGTAGAATTTCATTCCAGCACTGCTCATGTGTAGTAGGAAGCACTCACATAGCAAGGCATGATTTCCATCCTCCTGCTTCAGTATCACATGGTCAAGGCATCCCATCCCATCCTGTGGATACTGTCTGATTGAAAACATGTGAAACCAAATATTTTGTCATCAACCTCCAACTGTAACAGATTTTCAGGAAACTTTTCAACTATTTCAAATAAACAAAGTGTGTTGATAGAAAAGTTCTGAGCAGGAGGAAGAATGTCTAAATTAATCCATTTTAAGCTGTGAATTAATCATAGCTTCAGAAATGGCTTCTGTCATGCTACAGGTTTGATGTCTCCCTCCTGAAATTTTACTCATACCTTCCCTTCCTTTCATCCTGATGATTAGAGCTTCCCTTGGGATGTCTACTCCAAGACATGAATATCCAAACAACCACATTTATTCCAGTTTCTCACAGAGCCTCTCTTCCCTTCAGCCTACAGCCTCAAAATGCTATTGCAGTAAAATATCTCCATAAAATGTCTCTGTCCAGCTGTGTCCTAGACAATTCACCTTCTTCTCTTCTTTCTCATCTCTTTCCAACCTTTTACTCAACATTTCTTTTGTTCATAATTTTATTTAAAAATTTTCTCAACCCTCATTACATATTAGTGTCTCTTGTCATGTTTGTAATCAGGTAATTTAAATTTTGCCCTTCTTTGCTCTATTCTTGTCCATGTTTTTAGGTAGATGATGCTTCATAAAAGTATGTAGTAATGTAAAAAAGAAAAAGTGAAATGAAACTGTCAAATAAAGCTAAGAGTGAGACTGAGACCTATTTGCAGATGTTTAATAAAGTCAAAAAGAAGCTGATTTGAGGGGATAAATTATTCATAGCTAATTATTTGCTCTTCTTTAATGCTAAATATCCTACATTTCAGCCTCCTGCAGGCAACTCAAGCAGTGATTCCTGGGTTTTTTAACAGCAACAACCACACAGTTTTTGAAGTGTTTTTGGTCCCTCCGGGTTGACAGGTGCTACATAAAAAGCAGGATATTGCTATTAAGATTCTTGAGAGTCTGAAGGATAAAGTCCTGTAGAATGAGCTGAGATTGTATCTTCAAAACACACATATTGCAGCTTCAATGCATCGTAGGCTGCGGAGGGTTCCTTTGGCACAGGCTGGAGCAAAGAACAGTGACGGCTCTGCCCCAGGGACTGGGTGGCTCCAGCTCAGGGCTGAGTTGTGGATCATCCTCTACATCTATGGTGTGGCGAGAAGAGAAGGATGGAGCATTTGCCTGTCCTGCACCAAGAGTTGCTGACTTTGCTGTTTGCCCAAAGAACAGCGAGTAGGCTCAGGTTTCTGGTCTTTCTCCTTGCTTTCCACCTGCTGTAGAGTAGGTAAATTTTGGGCACAAAGCTCCATTTTATCATATAAAATGCAAGGTGCAGCTTTCCTGATTAGACAAGCTTTTTCTCCAAACACATAGTTCAAGTCTCAGGCTGACTATGCATGATCCTTTTGGCTATGGGTACTGTGCACTCTGGCCTGTTTTATTCAAGGAAGATTCCAACTCCTTCAGATTATTCCAAGTCTGGAATATAATTATTGATCACTGAACAAAACTGTACGTATGTAATATACATTCTCAATCCGTTATAGTTGTAAATCCAATGTAAATATTATAGTGGAGGAAGTCCTCTTTTCCTTTCCTTTTTTCCTTTTTTTTTCTATTTTTTTTTTCCTTTCCCCCAAACTGGGGATGCTTGTGTTATTTAAATGAACTCCGACAGCCCAAGTCAGTCCTTTGACAACCTAAGTGCTTTGGTAGTCGGCTGGGACTGGCACACAGCCACTCATTCCTGCACTTGCCCATAATGAAATCCATTCAAACACATCAGCTCCCGGAGAACGATGTGCCTCCATCTAAGATTACCATGAAGGAAACTACAAAACAAGCAGCTACAAAGCAAGGAGTATTTATATGCAACTTTTTATTTGCGTTGTAAAAGGCTTTTCCAACGCACAAGGAGTTGTAAGTTGTCTGTGATAAGTTTCAGGCTGCTGGGGTGCACTGTACGTTTTGTATATGTATTTATGTGTAGATTTATTTGTATGTACTGTTGGAAGGATATTAGCTCAGCAACTACAGAGTCATATCAGGCTGTGAGAGGAAGTCAGTGTGTTTATACAGACACTGAGTAGTATGTTAAGGGGCTTGTTTTTTGGAAATAAAAGCTTAATTTCATTATCATAATGATGATAACATACAGCTTTGAATGGTATTAGTTCCTGTTTACACTACTTGTGGTGTTGGTCTAAGCTGCATTTGCCATCGAGACATAATTACTATTTTATTATTATTTTTTTCACAGTTAAGTGGAGCATTTTAGCACAGCTGAATTGCTGCAAGCCTTGGTGGAACAAATCTATTAGTGGTATGGCTTGAAACAATACACAAAAGAGCCCTGTGTGTGGTCTGCTCTACATGCTTTTCACTTCCTTATGTTAAACAATAAATCTCTGAGTCAGCTAGAACTCGGAGACTAACATCCAACGAGAGCCGCATTTTATCTTTTATTCATTGGCAGGAACATAGCTGTAGGAGGTATTCAAATCACACTTTTATTTAAACAAACACAGCTGGATCACAGCCTCTTAATATAGCAATTCTCTAATGAAAAATAACAACATAGTATTTATCTCTTTTCTTTTGTGCAGCTCTCAATTTGCTAAAATTAGGCAGACTTCAATCCCATACAAAATTGGCATGTTTTCATGACCAGAGCTCATAGCAACTAACTGCAAAATTATAATGGGAATGTAATTATAGTAGGGCATGTGAAATACACATCCTTGTGCTGCTGTAAGCTATATGGGGTTATACAATTATGCTGTAATAACATCATTTATCTTAAAGAAGTCAGGCAGCTGATTTCATTTCTTTACCTTGAGTTCTCCAGTTATGTGCTGTGTCAGGTTAACATTAATATATTGCACAAAGTAATAAGGTGCAAGAAGTTGGGGCTTCCCCAAGATGCATTGTTCCCTGGTTTGCATGAGTTTATTTTCTTCTTTATCCCTGTGACTGTTTGGAGACAGCAAACTTGAGTTACTAATTCTTCGGGAGCCTTGTAAAACATGATTTTCTATCTTTGTGGTTACACTGCTTGTTTCCTTCTGTGGTCATGATTTGGGGCCAACAATTTGTAACTGCAGAAGAATGTAAGTAATTAAATAAATAAAATAGCTGAGTGAGAGTTTGGAAATAATCACCTTGCTATTTATGTGGTGTAATAATAAATAGTGGCCAAATTCTACACTCACCCTACGCAAAACAATCTCATTGAAATCAACAGGACTTTAGAAAGTCAGTCCTCTCTTTGAACTCAGGATTAAATAGAACACCCAAAATATCATATTTCTATAAGAGAAAGTATTTAATGACCATTTCAAAGATTATTCCAGACAGTTATAATACATTGGATTAGTTTTTCAGGAGTGGGATAGGAACATTTGATAGTAGAAATGTACCAATGAATGATCAGGGAGGGCTGCAAGGTGCTGTAGTCCCAGTCAGATATCCTGGGAAGTTGTGTGATTCAGCACAGAAAGGACGTATGGGACAGGGAGAATGTCATCTGAGAAAAGTCTTATCTTTGGGAGAGACACTTTGGATATCAGGAATCACTGTTAGCTCTGTGTGTTTTATTCTAATAAATAACAATAGTATTATTGCTATTGAATAGGACAATGAAGGCAGAAACCATAATGAAGTTCACATCTCTGTGAGTATTTTACGAACCACTGGGATATGTATTCCTTTCGAGTCCTGTAGGCTGGGATCACACCACCATCCTAACTCTGTTTCAGGCATTTTTAATAGACAGGTACACAATCAAAACTTTTCATTTCAGTCTGAACTCTCTACGTTCTTAGTGTATTAAATATGCCTTTTGTGTCCTGACAACATCTGCTGTTTCCTTTGGAGCCATGAATTCACTACACACATGGAACTCTGGATGTAGATGGGGCTGCACAAATTCTGTTCGTTTCAGAAAGCTGGTGTTTAGCACACTCTCTATAATGGGTTTTGAAAAGAGTTCAGCCTGTTTAAAACAACAGCCATATGGTTCTCGATACTGGAGGGCTGGCCAGAATGTAAATGGATATGACACACATTGTCAGTAAAAAGTCATTTTACCACTAAACACACATCTGTAATTTTAAGAAGGGTTCAAGTCCACATTTGATCAAATGTATGGGGCACGGATATCTCATGTGAGGATGAATTTTGACATTGTTATTTAGGATTACAAGCTCCATTTCCCATCAAAAATATCAATTTTTTATTATTAAATTTGTATAAAATATCTTGTTTTTTTCTGAACACTTCCTGTTTTGTCTGCTTCTTCTTTTGGAGGTTTTCTTCTTCTGCCACTGCAGAAATATCCATGATATAATATGTGAACTGTGCTGTCCTCCAGGAGTTATTGGTCAGTCTTCAAAATCTGAGCGAAGACGGGAAAAAAAATCCCTCAAACACTGACTGGTCTCTAATTGCCAAACTGCAGCCTGAGAAAGTTGAATTTTACTAACAAGAACCTTTGCATATTAATTTTTGCCATGAAATGCACAGTGTGTTCAAAGTGCAGTCAGTTTTTCTACAGTCCAACTTCCCTTAAATAAGTGTTAATTTTTATAATATGCACTTTTCTTGCCTGGTTTGGAAATAATTTGTTGGAAGTAAGTTATTCATCATGGTGTTACTGAAAGCCAAAAATCTCTTTGTACGAGGTTCTGTAAGAAGGGCTTGATTCCAAAGGTAAAGTTGTGGCTGGTTATTATATGCCCATGAACACGTCTCTGAAACTTGGAAGCTAAAGCAAAAATATAGTGAAAAGTTACTTGCAAAGATACAGTGTAGAGTTCTTGAAATGTCTTCTCAGGTAAGACAGAATTTGATGGTACAACAGGCTATAAAATACAATATGGAGCCTCAAGACTGTATCTTGGAAGCTTAGATAGTTCCTGAGAGATAAGGGGGCCGCAGAAAATGTCACCGATACCTGTGCAGGCTCTCAAACAGTGAGATACCACCTCATGTGACAAAAAAAGCCAATGGAGAAAGGCTCAATATTTTGCCTTTCTCTCAGAGAGCAGTTCTTAAAGGGAGAGAGGACTTTTCAGTCAGTGTGATTCCACATTCTGAACAAAATGGGGCTGTTTTGCCTTTAGTCTTAGAGTTTCTGTTTTGTTTCCCATCCCTACAGTTTGCATCTCTCTCTAACGTGGTATCTACCATTTCTTAGTATCTTTCTTGTGTCACTGGTCACTGACATTTAGCTATCCCCATTTTTACTATTCCAAATCCTGGGAAATTCATCCAGGGGCCACTTGAGTGGAGTGAAACCGTGAGAACAAACTGAGCTTATGGACACATCCTACGTTCCTGGAGATGTTTGGGAAGGTGTGGAATAGAAGAGTAGTTGTTGAGCAAATACTCCCAGAAACGCATTTGGCAAACACTGCTACTCTTCCAGGGACTGTCCACCCCCAACTCAAAGTGAAAAACAAATAAATTAACCTTGGCGTTGTCCTTGAGGAACGAAGCTCAGTCAAAATGATTTCTTTCTATGGATGCCTTGCAGATCATCATAATGACAAGTAACTTGTCTGGGCACTGTGACAATTTGTGGATTTTGTCTATGCATGTGAAGTTTCACTGAACACAGCACTCTTGAATGCAGATAAATTCTTTTTGGATCTAATTCCACTATGGTCCACTCCACTATTAGAGATGGGTGTCAAATGTTAAGATGGGATAAAGCACTCGGCTGTTCCAGATGTTTATTCAAAGCCATTTGAATAAACTATGCTGAGGTAGAGCAGCCTTAGGAGAACAAGCTCTTTCACAGGATGTTTGATACTTTCTATTTCTGATTTTACAAAAAATAAATAGTTCTAAATATTGTTTCAGCTTTTGTCCTTCTAATCCTGATTAAACCAGGAAATGTGACACTAAAATTGGGGAAGTAAATGAAATCAAGGGAGGGAAATCAAGCCACTCATTGAGACTTCACAAGCATCCTGGTGTAGGTTTTTGGAGAAGTGAGTAGTTCTTCCATTACCAATAGGCAGAGCTTAATTAAAAAAGAAGTACTACCAATTCACAGGTTCATCAACCAGAGTAACATAACTGAAAGAATATTTATTCCCCAAAGCCCAAGGTGTGGTTATAGATTTAAAAAGTCAGCATGACTGTATAGTGGCAGTATGTTAGTGGTTCTTTCAGTATTCTGAATAAGGCACCAAAACAAGCAGGATTTCAAACACAAATCTAAACAGCATTAACAGGGAACCAGTGTTGGTTTCTTCTGCTGCATATTCCATGATCATTAAGGATCATGGATGTAATTTCACCTTTAATGTGCAAAACTCTGGATGTCCCCAGGAGAGACATTTTTGTATGTGCCTATGAGAGAGTACACAGAGTTTGCACTAAATGCAGAATGAAGGCACAACTTCTGCCATTCAGTAGCCTGTCCAAACATACATCCCTTTCTTGCAGGGAGCTCTAGCCTGTCCATTCCATTTTATGGTGAAATTTGGAAAGGATGTTTTGCCATAATGACATGGTGCAGGAAGACCTTTTGTTTGCTCTTATGGATGAACGTAGAGGTCATCTGCCAGTACATCAGCAGCAAACACAGCCTTACTCTGTCTGTGTTCTTCCAGTTTGTCCAAATTCCATGTGGCTGCATCAATGCAGCACCAAGCCCAAGGTAATATATTTAGTCACTGGCAGGGCTTTCCCATTCAGTCTTGGCATGGTATTAACCACAAGGCTTTGACCACCTTGGAAAGAGGACAGATTGGGCTTGTGTCTGTTCACAGTATGTCCCTGGAACCATCGGAGTATTGGGGCACTTATACTTTGAACACCCTTTTCATGTAGTTGCTTATTTTCTTAATGCAATGGTGTTCTGTCTCCCCTCCTCCTTCCTTTCAGCAGCATAAGCACAAGGCTAATTTTGATGTAAAGCCTGGGGCAACTTGTCAAAAAGTTTAAAATCAAATTTTGGATGTATTATATCATCATGCAGAAGACATCAAATACATTTTATGAGACGCTTTTTACTATTAACTGTATTTTCCCTCTAAAACTGTGTGGAATTGACTACTCATGTTAATGGCTTACATGAGTGCTAAGCAAGTGTCCTTTAGAAGTAACCACAGAGCTGGTTCAAGGTGTAGGTTTATCAATCAGCCCTTTCCCATGTTTGCAGAGTGACTGAGCTGCTTGCTCCTGAACAGAGGTAGAAGGTTTTTTCTAGCCACAATCAATAATTTCTCCTCCAGTTTTCATTGTCACAAGCAGCAGTTTGAGTACCTTGTCCTGTTCCCACCCCTTTTCCCACGTGGCTTTGTTCCTAACCCTACATTGGGAAGAGGGATGGCAAAGAAAGGATCTGAGTCTGAGAAGTAGTGAGGATGTAGGCTGTGTATCCCTGCTTAGTTGCGGCGACAGTACGAGTAGGAGAACTGAGTAAAGACTGATTTAAAAAAGATTTCTAGACATGTCTGCTTTAAATCACTTAAATCTCACTTTTGAAGGCTTCTCTCTACAACCTTATCCATCTTTCACCAACAGCAAAATTCCATAAAGCCCCAGATGGGGCAGAGAGCTTTTTATTTTAATAAACCTTCTCAAGTTGATTTCTCCTGTGAGGCACTAGGTCAGGAGTGTGTGCAAAGCAAGGACAGAAAAAGACAGCAAAGCAAGATGTGGGTCAGCCAGGCAGGCAGCACTGCACACACATGCTACTGAGTTCTCTCCTACATTACCAATACACAGGAGGCTTTACCTGCAAACAAATGTTGTGTGCTACCCTAGATATCCAAACAGGCTGGGACTCCACAGACTTCCCTTTGAAACAAGATATAAGGAAAAAGTGGGGAAGCAAGATGCTTCTTTCCTTCCTTCCTGTTTATCCTAGACTTCTTTTAGCAAAATAAAAATCAAACAGAACTATGGAGACAAAATACTTGTCTTGTTTTCCAAAGTTTGCTAATCTTTAAATTTTATCTTGGATAAAGGAAACTGTTTGTTCAGAATTCTGGCTTTTCACCCAGCCACTTCACTGCCTCATTTACTGACAATAAACAAGATTAAGAATAGATATTGTTTGTACTTTCCAGTTAGATGTGCCGAACTGCACAGTTATGGAAAAGGAGCGCAGGGTTCAATTCCAGAAGGCACTTCATTAACAAAAATGACATATAACCCACACACACATTTGGCAGCAACCTGCAAAGGGTTAAAGAAGGACCTATTTGCCTCCCCCATCTGTGAAAAAGTGCCAATCAAAAAACAGCTGCTATAAAAGGCTGCAGCCCAGCAGGAATAGGAGTTGTAGGTGGGGAGGTGTTGGAGAGGCAAGCTGTGGGAGGTAAGCCTGCCAAGGAGGGCTGGTGGAGTGGGAAGTCTTGGTCCTTTGCTTGTTCAGTCCTGGCTTGGAGGCTGGAAGAGAAGGTGGATGTGGGTCCCTGGCTTCCAGTGGGAAGGAGACTGAGCTTATAGATTTAGAAGCTGTGTATGTTTGGCCCCAGTGCTGGATATATGACCTTCCAGGTTTGAGGATGACTTATTTAGAAAAAGGAAGTGTTCACTGGGTGAGCTTTCAAGCTCAGTAACCTTCCTTTTCTCTCCACTCCCAGCGGTGCTAGACAGCCAAAATACAAACAGGGAGCCTGAACTTCATGGGTGCTACTGGAGGGGAGGCAGGAGGATGGCACCTATACAGATTTATTCTTCCTGTAAGGCTTCCTTCCTCTGTTACATTCCCTAGTTCAGCCCATACGGTTTGTCTGTGGGGGATTGTACTCTGTGGGTGTTAGTAAGTACAGGTCTAATCCTGGGATCTCATTAAATTTAAAAAGCAGGTCTAAGGGAAAAAAGGTCACTTAAATTAATATTAGCTCAAAAATATGCACTGTAGCTGGGAATGGAAAGGCTTAAGGGAGTTTGAAAATGCCTTCAGCAAAATAAGATATGATAGCAACGATGTGTCAGCTATCAAAGACATTGACTAGAAGCTGAAAATGGCAGTAGGAATACATTAATAAAATGAAAACAACTTAAGGTGTTTGGTATCTTGTTTGCTTCATATCTGTTGAAGAGATGGAAAGATGATATGAGAGAATAGGGAATATTTCTTGGGCTTTGCTCATGTCATTCTCCAAACCCGGTGTGGACTTTGTCAGTGTTGTTTCTCAAGTGCTTAATTTTGTACTCATTAGCTTTACCTGTAAAATAGAAAGAGCATGAGCCAAATGGCAGATCCCTTGATACGTTCATCAGGAAACTTCACTTGTGTAATTACAATTAACCTTCCTGTATGTGACAGCAGTGGGCTGGATATTATAGCTGTCTGCTGATCCAGTAAAAAACAGGTGGCTCCCTTGCTTGTATGAAGGATGAACCTGTTGAGATTGGAATGGGAAAAAGTTTCCCTGGTGCTTCTTGCACTTGTCCAAAGTAATTTCCTGCTGGAATTTGTGCTTGCTATATTTGAGATGGGACTACTAGAATGTTATTGTTGGTATAGATTCTTTCATTTAATTTGTCCTGCATTATTTTGGTGTCTCCTCAGTATTGTGAGGTGAGTCTGCTGCATTGTGTGGGGTCCTTGCCTGTGACAACTATCCCTGTGCCAGGTTTGCTTGAGGCACTTGATGCCTCCAAGGTCTGTGCTCAGGATTTTAGAGTGTCTGCTTCTGTGGAAAGAAAAACTTTCTGGAGGTTGTGATCCTGGAGGAAATGGGCCACACTGGGCAAAGCAAGGATTTGTTCTTGAAGTATAGTGATTTCAAGTCATAGGATGGAGTCAGGATTCTTGATCCCTGCTAAAGCTGTGTTTTTCTCTAGTTTTCATGAAAAGACAGGTTTAGAGTTCATTAATAGTGATCCAGTAGCAGTTCTTGTTGTAGGAATATCTACTTCTGGTATGCAAAGTAATCTCTACCGTACTGAGTTTCCTCTGAGCTCTGCTTCATGTGAAGGCTTTCCTTGCCTCCTGCCCTACCTGACAGCTCAGGTATTCATGCTCTAGTATTCTCCCATGGCTCTCTGATATTTCACATTATTAATCATGGAGCATTAATGACATGTATTCTGTTAAAAATATGGCAAAGGCCATCAGCTTAGCTTGTTGTGAAAACTGCAAGATGTATTAACACGGATGGTGACTGACAAACTTTCTCTGAACTCCTGCTTTCTTTCTCACCTGGCCATTTTGCCAGGTTACTCCAGGGACTCAGTGCATAACATTTCCTCTACTCTTTTCAATATTCCATGCATGCTTTCCCTGTATCTGCTCATAACTTTGCTTAACATCTTTCCCTAATGAAGAGTTTGTTGGTAGTAGAATATGCCAATCTGGACTTTGAAACCCACTCTTCATCAATTTCTGCTATTCCATAATATATGGAATGAAAGCTCATTTAATGTAGTTAATTTGTCTGCAAGCTAATTTGTCTGCACCATGCACAGCCTAAAACTGAACACTTTGTGTCATGTTTAACAATATTGGTGTTCCTTTGTGGGACTTGATGTGCTATTCAGATATTTATCTGTGTTTTGAAGTTGAGAGTCTTGTGTGTCCTGTAGCATGAGACCAGAGTTGTTGATATGTATACTCAGGTGAGTAGACTGATCCCAGGGTGCATGGGACATTGGAGGCTTCCCTGTTGGGGTGCCACTTTGTACCACTTGGCTCTGCAGGTTTTTAGATCTGAAGTTGTGCCCGTTTACAACAGCTTTACACACTACCTGTGTGGGGGTTGTTTTCTTGCAGTCACAAGACCTGGAAATGTAAGTGGAAGCAAAGATAAGTGTGACTATGAAAGCAGGGTGTGAATGTGTGATAGAAATAGTGCCTGTGACTTCATGAATGCTGAGTTACTCCATCTGGGACCACCATGGTGTTGGCTTCCAATGAATGAGAGTCCCAAGGGTTATTGCTGGCTGCTGCCCCAGCAATTCTAGGAAGCTGCTCTAGAAAGTATCTTCATTATTTTGTGTTTGTCATGTCTGCACCTCCATCCCTTCAGCTGCTTGGGAAATATTCTTGGACAAGATATGCTTGACAGGTGGGGAAAAATCAAGCAAAGCAAAATGCTGATCTCTTCCAAAGTCAGAAGTGTTACCACGTTGGCTGAGACTCCAACATTGCCATGTTAGCCATATAGAAAAATGGCGTGGAAAGGAAAGCTTTAGTGTGGTTGGGAGTTCTCACAGTCCTGTTTTTGTGTTATTTGTGTTTGCGACAGTATCAGCTTTTTCCACATAAATACCCGGAAGGCAAAATTTCCTTTTTTTTTCTGCAAAAGCTCCAATAAACAATCGCTTGGTGCCTGCTCTGCAAACTGACCCTCTTCCTGAGATAGAAATGTGAGGGCTTTGCTTGTTGTCAATGAGCCTGTCATGGTTTTCAACATGTTACTTTGCAAGAAATTCATTTCCAGTGATCAGCTTATAAACCTGCCATAAGGAAGTGTGTTTTCACACTAGTCTAGTGTACTTCTTGTTTTCAAACTCTCAGGGACGTAGAAATACACCAGATTTTTGGCAGCACATGGTTTAAAAATCAGCACCAACGTATCTATTGAACATCTCAAATGGGTAAAGGAAAGGGCAGGTTTCATCAGGGGTCAGTAAACAACGAACATCTGCCTTGCCAATCTTTTCTTTTAGTGCAGTATTGTGCAGTCCCAAAAATCCTTCAGACATATGTTGAACAGAGTTTCAAAGCACTCAAGCCTCCTGCTTCTGCTGATATTTTGGCCAGTGCTTAACCCTATGTGGTTCAGTCAGGATTTATTTCTGACTGCAACTGAATCAGACTGAGTGGATTTGGATTGTGTTTTGGGCTGGGAAGTTGAGGTCTCTGATTTCCAGCAGGTTGGATGTAGTGTGGCAGAAGCTCTCTAATCCTCTTGTGCAGTTACCCAGGAAAAACAGATGAGTAAAGTATGAACTGATGTTCTTCACCCCTCTTTGTCAGTTCTTGGCATTTGACACTTAGCATTAATGTGCTTATTATAGCACGTCCATGCCCAGTGCAATCTGCCCCAATTGGCCATAATAAATAGTTCCACAACGGTCTTCAGCCAAGTGAGTGTTTGACCTACTAATGCATCTTACACTCTGCCTTGGAGCTCTGCGGTGCTGCGCTGCGTAGGACACAGCAGAGCTCTCTGAAGGTCAAGCTCAGCTACAAGGAACAGCCATCTGGTGACCCCTTGCTTAAAGCATCAGTCTTCATTCCCAGAACATGCAGCCAGTGGATTGCCAGCAGATGCAGTTAATGCCAAGCCTGGGTGTTGTGATGGCACAGGGAAAGAAGTGATCCACCAGGAAGCTCCGCTCCAGCCCACGTGAGGCTTTATGGATAGACTGGTGCCCAGGAGGTGACGCAGCAGGTCAGCTCATGGATCACCAGGAGGAACTTGCTCATGCTCTGCTCTGTCTAAGCATTGACAAACTGTGAGTCATCTTCAGGAACAGTCACAAGCAGAATCAATTGCAACTGCCCAACATGGACACACTTTGCTTTTAGTTTCTAAAACCTGAAAGGCTTCCAGTTCCTGGCCCAAGTTTGTAGGTAGAAAATGAAAGAGGCCAAAAGCAGCATTGGAGCAATTGAGACTTAAGCACAGTGCCAAAAGCAGGTTTAGGTAGTGTGGAGGTGTGTCCTGCTCTGTTCAATTCTTACTTTATCTGCCTGAAATGTTAAGTAGTGCATGTTAATGTAAAGTAGTGATGCTGGTCTTGGAGACAGGTGTCCGCTGAGGGCTGAGCAGATTCATTGCTCATTGTCCTGCTCAACTTCATTAGATGGTCTGTATCTTGTAATATTAGTTTGACCATGTCTGAAAGATGGTTCTCTGGATGAAATGATAGAAAAAAAGAAAACCACAAAAAAGGCTCAAGACAGAAACCTGAAAAGAAACGTTCTCCATTTCTAATTAAGATCTGAATCAGCTGGGAGAGAGTGTGCTGATGCATCACCTTTGATCCTGTACTGGGTAACTTGTCCAAAATACTGTAATTATATAACTACAGGTGAAGTTTCTCACCTACTCTGCATATTTTTAGGCAACTGCATGTTGTAGTATGGTTGTGGGTTTGTGCTTTTTAAACTTATGTGGTGCTCCAAATGCTACTGGAAAAAGCACTTCCAATCCACGTCTTTGAAAGGGAGGGGAATTAGAAATATTACACATGTAGCTGTGTAGGGTGGTTGACCAGATATTTTTTTTTTGGGGGGGGAGTAAAAAAGCACTGAATAGCCGAATTTTTGGATTATCTTTCCCTTTTTTGTATTATTTAATCCCCCTGTTGTGGCTCTGCTGGTAATAAACCCTCAGTCAGGTTTCCCCGTAAGATAAAACAGGTCTTGCAATGATTTCAGTCTGGTGAAAAAAAAATATAATTTATTGTTTGAGAAGTATTTGCTTACAATTAACTTCTCACAGACACATCGAGCTTTCATAAAGAAACCTTTCTGATATGTAGTGACTTATGTCCACATCAGTCACAGGCTTAAATATGTAATAACTGACAATGTCTAGGAGACTTTTTCTTCTGCTTGCTTGCTGACAGAATTTTGTCACAAACTAGAGAAAGAATCACACACCCTTTGAGCAGGGAATCATTGAATTTATTTGGCTAATGAGTCAGGAAAAAATGCAAAGAGTTTGACCTACTTCTAACCTCGGTTTTACTGACCTTATCAGAAAGTAAAATAGCATTTCTTACTCCTATATTCCGTCCCAAAGTAGTTCTCTCCCAGCAGGAGCCAACCATATCTGAGATGACGTGGAAAATGTTTGTTGTCTTGCGTGAAAGAAAGTGTAGCACGCTCAAAAGTGAGTCCAAGCTCCTTTAATCCTCTTAAGGCTCAGTACAACATGAACATAGATTCAGGATCTGAGTAAGTCAGCAAAATGTGGATATTTTTCATACTAAAGCCTCTCTCTGAATAAATGTTTCTCCTTGGCCACACACAGGAGCAAGGTGCCATTGTGCAGTAGTGATACACACAGCCATTGCAGTTCCCAAGTTCCCATCCTCTGGTATTGAGTTCCCCTTTGTGTCTGCCTGCAGAATGAGAAACTTCTTGATGCATTTTGATGAGTCCTGGTACCCTGAGCAGTGACCAGTGGTGTAGGAGACTGTTTTTACGTGCATGTGAACCAGGTAGTTTTTTCCCTTGGTTATATACAGTGCAGAGACAAAACCAGAGGCAGACAGGCTAGTAACACAACGTTTTAATCTGCTATGTAATACCAAGATTCATCTGAATTTTGTGTGAGCAGAAAGCCAGGCACTTATTTGGAAATAGCCACCTACTCCTGGGGATGTTGTGTGGCACCACCCCCTGCCCTCAGGTTGTGGGACATGACCACAACATCCTTTTGTTGGGTGACCCTACAGGGATGTGATGGTGCTGAGCTGAATGACCCTTTCACAGCTGTCCCGCTCCATTCCAAGACTCTGTTCTTACCGATTGCAAGGAATCAGATTGTACTTGCAGGGTCCAGCATTTAAGTATCTACTGTATAATTCTTGTAGTACTGTGGTGAGGCAGGCTTGTATTAATACCACCTCATCTTGGAAGCCTTCAAAGCCTGTCAGTATGCCTGATACTGTTTGGCACTTAGATATGACAGTGAATGGTAATTTGCAAGTGCCTCAAATGGACAGAAAATAGTTTTCATTATTTTTACATGATTAGGAGTAGTGTCAAGCACTCTGTAAGAGCTCAGCTCTTACTCAGGCTGTGGTGTTCCCTAACAGGTGGCTGTGAGTGGTACAGCATGTCCCGTCCTTGGTGTGGGTCTCAAGAGGTTGAGGTCAGTTCCTGGGCTCAGCACTGACCTTCTGGGTGACCTCGGGTGGAGGAAGCAGCTTGTTTATTGCCTCTTGCAGAATGCTCTGGGAGTTACAGATGGAAGTGCTATATAGAGGGACTGCATGACTGTTGTGTTGATGGGTGTTGGGGAAACATGGGTTGCAAAAGAACAAGTGGGTGCAATGAAGGAGGAAGAAGAGCAGGAAAGTGGTGGAGAAGGTAGGAAGGGGAATTTGCTCTTCTCCGCTGCAGTGGGACCTGAGTGAGGATGTTTGGGTACCAAAGTACTCATGCCCTTGGCACCAGGACTTCTGACAAATCAGCCAGTCTCCTCTCATGTTGGCTTTTGCTGCTTCTCTCTGCAGACCAAATGATGTACTTTGCCTTTGAAGAAGCTGTAATTACAGAAGAGGCTGGCAGCACTTTCCTGTGGTGGTAATGGATATATCAGCACTTCCACAAACTCCCTTGTGAGGGATTTACAGCTCTGCCATTAATATTAGACACACAGTGGATGTATAAGCTGTTTGCCCAAAAGTATTAAAAAATAGTTTTAAAACAGTGTAGCAAATTTTAGTAGGCCTTGTCTAGAAGCAAACTCGCACTGGTTTGATAAAGAGGGATTTTTAACATAGTTGGGTTAGAGTATTTCTTATTTGTATGTAATGCCTCGTATCTGGCTTGAGGGTGACTTATTTCAGCTTATTCTGACTTTAATAAACTAGAATCTATGCAGGAATTCTGTAAGGATTCCTTCTTCATGCAGAGCATCCCCTATGCTGAACAGGTATGGTACCTAATGGCTTAAATAATACATTATTCTGATAATACAGATGAGGGTCAGGACACAGAACCAGCAAGTATTTAGACAAACTGGTTTTGAACATCATTTTGAGCAGATAAAATGCTACAGATTGTTTGAGCCACTTCCTCAAACTGAAGGCAGGAGAAATGCTGAGACTTCAGCTATGTTAATTGCTATCACGGTGTTAAAACTGAGAGGAAATATCAGAACTGCTCAGCTCAGTTTAACATAGAACAGCACAAACATCCTTTTATTCTCTCCCATCTTCCTTATTGCATTGGGTTTGCATAAGACAACATTTGTCTTCTGTTTCTCTGAGTTAAAAATTACATGCATGCTTGCTGGAATAAACAAAAGCTCTGAATGTCAGAGGTAAGGCTGAAGGCTTTTTCCAGTGGATGATCTTCAGTATCAGGAATTCATGGTTCAAAAGGCACTTTCCTCTGGTAATGGAGTCCGAAGCAGTGTTAATATGTATTGCTTTCCCCACTCCAAGAAAATACTTCTGGCAGGAGGAAGGGAGGGAGGAGGGAGGAGGACACTTCTCTGGTGTGGAGATTTTCCTACAAGTAAGGAATAAGAAGCAATATAGGAGGCCTTGTACTGTCATCAAAGCAAGACTTCTTAAAAATCAGGTCAGATCCTGGGAGGTCCATAGGATGGTGGACTGACCCTGAGCCCTTGGGCACTTTCCCAGTCCTATTTATTCTTTCTATGCTTTGCATCCCTTTGTCTAGTGATGGCTTTCACGTGGAAGTCCTTCTGCAAAAGAACTGTCCCTTCTCCACTCCTGTAGTGCACAGTGCAGTAGGTTCCAGTGGTGACTTTGCTCAGCAGTAATATTAATATTTATTGCTACTGCTCTTGCCATCACTTAACAAATTGATTAGAAAATGGAGAAGCACATTCCAAGAGAGCCTAACAGAGCCTCTTGATCAGCTCTTAATCAAGACCCAACCTGATTTGTGGCTTGTTTTTTTTTCCATCTGTTTTCAGCTTCTGAAGACAATCTAAGTTGGGAGTTTAAGAAACATTCAGCTGTCAGTCTAGGAAACTTTTTTTTTTTGGTGGAGTATGCATTCATGTTGAAAACTGTAGTGCAGAAATTCACATGTAACAATATTTTAGCCTATAAAGTTGTTTTTTCCTTCTGAATGTATTTAAAAGTATTTTAAACTGTAAAGGTGTCTTTTTGCTCCTGAACGTAAGGGGTTTTCTTCATTTAGGAGCAAAAAATACTGAAGTCTTATGTCAATATGGTGAATGTCCTTAAGAATTCTTGTGAATCCATGAGCTATAAGAACTTATATATAGATGGCAATTTGGCCAGCAGGCAGGAGCCAGTGCAGAGCAAACTTTCAAAATGAGAAGCTTCTATAAATTTTATGTGGATCTTGCGCTTTGTGTGTGGAAACCCTTTCCATGCAAATGAAAATAATCCTGGTGCTTCAACTTGTCAGGCAAAATCATGGAGGTCCCCATGGAGAATAGGATTGGAGGTGCTGCTTGATTGAGTTCACACAGCTTAATATACAGGAGGATGTTTCTGAAAATTCAGCCAGTCTAACATTTTAGTTATAACTGAACAATATGGAGACTTGTTAGACACTCAAACCATTCCATATTTAATATTTCAGAATTAATAACTGATTCAGCTTGGGACATGATGAATGTCTGTGTCAAAGTCTAAGCATATCTGGCTTTTGTTCCAGCATATTCCAGAGAAAAAACATTCTTTTATGACTCTCCTAGTCTATGCATTTTTAAAAACACAGAATAAAAAGTCTTGGCAGCAATCCAGTCACTAGAATGATATTCATTCCAGGAATATTCTGAAGACCACTGCTTGCTGTTCATCCTCCTGGTATTTGTCAGTTGCTTGTTCATTTTACAATTGAGACTTTTTGTTTGTTTGTTTGTTTGTTTTTTAATTTAAAAATTGTATGTGGTTTTGATTTCCTCTAGTAAAAAGAAATAAATTCTAGTTGATAAAAGCTGTTTATTTACCTGAATTTATTGACAAGCCATCACAGACCTTTAAACTTCACAAAGCAAGTTTGAAGAAGGGTGTAAAGCCACAGTATGATAATGTCTTTCAATCTTCATCCTTTATGAGATACTCAGATGAGATATTAATACTTTCATTTCTATAGAGAAAATCTTTATCGAGTGGGGAGCTCCTGAAGGGGTGAAGAACCACATTTTTTTGGTGTTGCTCAAGCCTGAATAACTGGTTATTTGCCTCCCTACCTATGCTTGGAGATGTAACACAAAGTTATCAGAGCAACTGCAGTGTAAGTTACCCTGAAATGCCTCAGAAACAACTTCAAAGGTAGAATGTCTACTGGTGAATATTGGCTATGTCTAGCAACACGTGGGAAATCTGCTTTATGGCAAAAGAGGAGTCAAAAATACTCAGTCTGCTTTGAAGATACCTGATTTACAAAAACAAAACCAAACCCAAACAGTTACTTTCAGTCATAAAATTAATGACACTGAAAAACAAAAAGAGAATTTGGTCTTAAAGAAATGTGCACTCCTTGAAGTTGGTTCAATTATTGATTGCTGGATTCTGCCATTTGCAATAACTCAGAAATGTTGAGATGTTTTCAAGCAGCCTTTTCATTTTCATACAGAGATTGCAGAGGTGCTTGTTCAGCAGGATGGGAGGATGAACTCTGCATCCAAATATATAAATAACTGACTAGGCTTTTAGTTTTTCCATCATAACAGTTGTTTCAATCACTACCCTTTTACCAGAAAAGGTATTTTGACTTATGATTTTATAAAGACAAAAATACCTTGGAGATCAGCAGTGCTTGGAACATCTTTCTATAAGAAGGAAACCTTAATATTAAAGCTGTCATATGCAAACTGTCAGGAATCAAATACTTGTACATTGACAAACATTTTGTTAAAGAAACTGCTCCAAGGTGACAGCTTGTAAACTTGGGGGTTATTTTGGGGCAGAAAGGGTCAATATGACCACCTGCTTTGTGGGTCATGGAAATGTAGCCATTTCTTTTGGATGTGAGCCCAAAGAACAAGTCTGTCTGACATTTCAGTGCTCTCATTCCCTTCAAGTGATTTTTCTTCCCATAAAAAATAATAGCTTTTTGCTTCAGGAGTACAATTATGTCCAGTCCAAAGACAACTCTGATTTTGTAATCAATGTGTTCAAATGGGGAAAAAATCGAAAGTATAGTGACGAATTTTGAGCTTTGAATAGTTTATGTAGAAAAAGGATAGATTTTTCTCATCACTTGTAGGCTTCAAGTCAAGATTTGCTATTGTTTTAGCTTGGTAAGAAGGCAGAGTACAGAGAGAGGATGAAGACAGGGAAATTTTGTGGCATGGTTTATGGAGGAGGATTTGACTATATGCACAAATGATCCCTCCTGGCCTTCAGACTGCTGAATTACTTCATGCATGTTAACCAGAGTTTATAGAAAATCCATGCAGTGGAAATTACCAGCCTAATGAAACAGGCTGAAACGCTTTGCTTATTGCTCTTTATTTTTCCACATGTGAACAAAATGTCAGAAGAACTACATAACAGGATAGCACATTACAAATCAGCTTACCTATGCTCTTCTAAGACAACTTGGTGAAGGAAAGAAGCAGATATTCCTGTAATGGCTGCTGCATTTGTAATAATTAAGGGTGATTGGTGTGGTACTGGTGCACTTCTGAGCAAAAATGGTGAGTTCCCTTCCAGCTCCCGCCTATTGCTCACTGGCAAGCTAGAACAAATAACACTGCATGCTAAATATAAGTGGCTAGATCCTACTGTGGATCCATCTGCAAACATACCACGTGCCAGTTGCTCTAGGTAGGGTGTCTTGGCATGGACATCTGTTTACAGGGAAAGCCTTTTTTTTTTTTTTTCTGCCCTAATTGTTTCCATGTATTTCAGACTTGGGTTTCTCTCGTTTCATGGACATGAGAGCAATTAGCCAAGAACTTACAAGCTCAGCAGAGTTGGGGGAGTAGTTTATAAACAAATCAAGGTTGCTCACAAGGCATGTTTTCTCAGATCCGGGGAAATGGTAAATACAGTCATCTCCCAATTAGTCGGGCCAGCAAGGGGGAGATAGGATAACCTGGATAAAGAAAACACAAATACTCCAAAACACATGTAAATGAGTCAATAAGATTGCATGATAAAAGCATAAAATGGAAAAGGTTTATGATGCTTTTGGCTTAGATTCCTGGGTGTTAATGAGCTCCTGAGCTGGGAAGTCTACACAGTGTGCTGCTTTATGCTTAGCCCAAGTCTACCACGTGCGGTGTAAACATTTCCCTGGTTCCTCAGCCCTAAGAAATCCCATTCCTTGGTGGGTATGCCGTGTTCATGCACAGGGCTGTGAGCAAGAGCACTGTCTCCTGAGTCATGTGTGGCTTGGTCTGTGTACCGGCATCACCAGGAGCTCTGGTTATGGGGCAGTGTGGGTGCAATCCCCTCTGCCAGCAGAGCATCCCTCATCTGCTGCACAGGCATCCCGCACAGCTCACTCCATGCAAGGCTTTCCCAGGATCTAATTGGAACAGATATTCTTCTGTCTCCTCTCTGTATTGTTGTCACTCTCCCATACTTCTTTAATTAAATAGCTTCTGTCTGCTGTTCCAATAGTATCTACTTGCCAATACTTAAACTGACATTTTCTCTAAATGCACTGTGTTATAATTCAGCCTGGCTTACACTGATGGGCTTTTCTGAGCTCTGAGGAAAACGTAGTGGAAAGTGTCTTACTAAAAGTTAACTTGTAAAGCATAACAGAACCAGATATACCGTGCCATGTGGTATCTTAAAAGCTGCTGACCTGTGGTCAAAATTAAAGTATACTACTATACTAAATGTCTAAAACTTTATATATAGTAAAAAAAGATGAACATAACTTTAAGGAATTGCTGCAGTATAGATTGACTACTCTGCAGCACTTGCTTTGAAAATAAGTATTGGAATTTGGAACATGCAAATATTGTTAATTATTCCTGAACACTTAAATATCCACTTTGACTTACTGCACATTTTATTCCTTTGGTGCAATATGTGTTCTCAGCTGTCCAGAACCACGCAAGGTTGATGCAAGTCAGTATATTTCATTTTTTAGGATGGACCTTCAAGGGTTAAAGACCTTTGTTTTGAATAGACAATGGTATCTCCTCGTATTTTTTCAAAACCCAGGGTCTTGTCTTGGACAAGACTTTCTGTTTCTGCTGCTAATGTGTGTCAGTTGGCTGAGTGATACTGGAGCGATGGTGGAGGTTTACATGCAGGTGTTGCACACAGCTGTAAACAACCCGGGCATTTTTGGTTCCCAGGCTTTAGAGATGGGTGCCCATGGTTTATTGGGCATGGTGCTATTCAGTCAAGGGTTGAACTTGATGATCTTGGAGGTCTTTTCCAAGCTTGATGATTCTAAGTCTGGTTACACCACCGGGCTCCTGTCCAGCATCCTCACCCTGAACAGCAGCAGGGGTTATGCAGGTGGCTCCACTGAAGCCCAGTGGGCTCCCAGGGGGTGTATCTTGTGAGAAAGGGTTGGAGAATGAGGCCTTGAATATGCAGCAGTCCATTTCTACCGACTCTCTTGGTAAAATTAAGTTTTCTGCGCTGATGCTGAAAGTTTTCAGAATCTGTTTCATCACTGCCAAACCTGAGGAGGACAGTGGTGATGCACGTCCACTTTGCAAATGTCTATGGATTTGTTTTTTTAAGAAGAGCCAGGTACATGTATACCAGTCATCTCCTTAGCACCGAGCCTCTCCAGCACTCTAACCCTATACTTTAGTCACTACTGACAGGTAGAGGGCAAATTTGCATAATGAACTGTTTAAATATTCAGTTTTATCAAGGCTTCAAGGCACTATTTGTCCTCCGCATCTTCAATAGCTAGTGACCCTATCTAAATCAACATCATTTGTCAAATCAAATTAGACTTGTTGTTAATTTCAGACAGTGATGTTCATCTTTTTGATGCTTTCAAACAACTCTGAGGTAAATCCCTGTGACATAATGCTGCTTAGATATGCTAAATGAGTCACTTGTTCAATGCTGCAATTGTCAGAAAAATATGAAACTTAGCTCTAAGGTAAATATTGTTGGGTCACTTGAAATATATGCAAATTTGACATTTCTCTGCTGATTAGCATATCTACACATCAAAGTTTTCTATATATCACATCAGATATTTTTGATTCAGGAGAGTTAAGGTCAGTGGCACTTGGCATACTCTTTACTTTGCATCAGACAAGATGAGAAATGAAAATCTTCTCAGGGAAACTTTCCAGCTCAAACCTTACTTTGCTGAAATAAGAATATTGCAGAGGAGCAGGGAAAAATAGCACAGGTTCCTGGTTTTCAGTATAAAACTAATAGAGGAATATAAAGAGGTTATTCATTTAACTAATGAATTCCAAAGGAAGAAAAAAAAGGAATCAATAAATATTTAGGCACAGAGGCAGTTAAAAGCTTCTCTTAATTACTGCGGGGAATTTACCTATATAAAGTATACATCTGCCTATGCATGTGTTTGATTTGGAAATTAGTCTTTCAATGAAAAAACGAGTAGGTATGTCCTGTTCTTTTAAAAGTTGTGTTTTGATTTGTGTCTGAAATGCGTCAGTGGAAGTTTTGCACTGTCCTCCCACAAATCCACCTGTGCGTGATGGAGCTGCAGCTCCCAAGTTAATTAGCTCAGTGATTGCTTCCATAGATGCTAATATAACTGGTCAGGAGAGTTAATTGCACTCGTTTTTGCACATCAGGCCTTTAGAGATCATCAATAACTTCTCAGAGGGTTCAGGTCTCCAAAACTCTCTGTGAAAATCCATTGTGTTCCATGATAGATGTGTTTGGTTTGAGTGGTCCTGGGCTGTCATGTACATAGTCACAGGAAGGATAATTGATGTAGCCCCTTTGGAGTCCTGATACATGAACAGATCTGCCTCAATGAGGGTAAGAAAGCACACACAGTGTAGGTACAAAAATTCTCCGGCTTCTTTTGCTGGAGAATAAACTGAGCACAGAGACTTTCTGCTCTGCTGCAGTGGAGTAACTCGGTCGTGTAGATGCTTTTTTATTCTTTCCAAAAAGAGTGAAACTATCTCAACTGCATCATCCAGTGAATGCCAGCGAAATTTTGTTTTAAAAATAAAACAAACGTTTTTCAAATTATTGGAGCAGAAAGATGTGTCAGACACCACTAACATATGTTTATTTTTCTTTTTCTCTCCTGGAACTGAAGCATGGCCAAACTCTGTTTTCTTCTCTTTTACCTTGTGTGAGTATGTATATACAGATATAAATTTTATACTTATTTTTTATAGGAGACCCTTCCTGCAACATTCTAGAAACAAATCAGATGATGGACATATTAGAATGGACTTATTAGACTCCAGAAAATAAGACACAGAAATGCCGGTTGATCCATTATTCCTTCAGGGCATATAGCACCACTCAACCACATTAGTAGTTGATGTTTGATGATAAATCAATAATAGCTTTTATCTTCTAAGTAAAAGATATTTTATTCTCTTCCGTCTTTTCTGTGATGGATGAGATAAAACCAGGAGCTGCACTCACATTCTTAAGGCAAGATTTTAAAACTATTTTGGTGTAAGATTTGCATTTGCAAGCTGCCCATGCTTCCCATATTGGCAATGATTTTGACAAATGTAAAAAAGTCACTAATATTTTGACACTTTCACTGCCCAACTATGATACCAGCTGGCTGTGAATTCAGTTATTCATTGTTCTGCTGTATTTTAAAGACTGGTCCAGAGCCAATGTACTGGACCAGCTCCATTCATTCATTTTCAAGATTGAAGTTTCAGCTAACTGTAGTGGCCATTTTTCAAACAGATCTGGAAACGTCTTCCAATTTAACAGGATCATACAGAACAGAAAAAGTCAAGTGTGCATGTAGATTTAAGGCTCTTCCCTTCAAGGGAAGGAATATATACGTTTCAGCATGAGTCAACCTAGTCCTCACAGGATTTCTGACTGCTCTCAATTTTTTTTTTTTTTTAAGGACATGACCAGTGCTTTCTTCACACTAAAGCAAGCAAAAAAACTAAAATCTTGATGATGGTTAGATGCGTTTAAAATAAAATTGGACTAAGGTATAGCTGTTCTGAATTCTTAAAATGAGAAATAGCCACCCTGTTCTCATGCTGCCTGAGATTTATAACAACTCAGTCAGTAATTTTAAAGAAACTAAAAAGAAACTTACACGTTTTTGGCTCCAGATAGGCAAATGCAACTTTAAAATAGACAGGAATGGAGCTCTTGGAAGTCCTTAGTGCACTTGCAGAGCAGACCAGAAGTACAGGACGCTCTGTAAGTCCAATCTTTTTCGGTCTGAGCATCCTGGAGAGCACATACACGTCTAAGTGAGCAGGTCCTTTTGAAGTGCCCTTCTTAAACAAACATAGTAAAAATGTGCTTACTTCCTAAGTCTTCTTTATTGTGCCTGCTAACGTTTTACACTATTTTCCAAAGTCAGTAACAATATTCATCCCTCTGGCTTGTAACGCACTGATTAAAAAACAGATTGCCAGCAGTCATCTGCTATTGTCTGGCTTCCTAAATTCTGTTTCTGGTTTAATTTACTTGATTGTTCCATGCACTATTCATGAGTTCTATAATATTCCAAACTTTAATTTCAACAGATTAATTCTTACTAATTATTCAACATATGAACCTGCACATGAGAATTGTACTGTATGCACCATCCTGAGGCACAGAATGGAATGTCGAATCGTTTTCTGATTTCAAGTGGAAAACAAACTAATTATGTGGAAATATGATAATATATTGTGCTGCAGGGACCAGCCCTTTGTCTGTTTAGAAATGTTTACTTATGATCGGCTCCCTGTGTTATTTCTTCCAGGAGGAGCTGCCCTTTCTTAATGCATAAACATTATTGACTGGTCCATGATTCTTTACTTCAAGAAAGCTGATTTACATAATTTTGTATTACTTCCGTCTGGTGGAAACAAACAAGACATCCCAGGAAAGTAATAATTGAGGTAGCTGTAGCAATCTTCTGGAAAGATAAGACACGGAAGTCCTTGGAAATGAAGGATCACTTATTTCTCTTTTATTTCTCCTACTTTTTTTTTAAGCTGTCACGCAGCTTTACCTCTGCGCTGTTTGATTTGATGCATATCAGCATCCAGCACTTCATCACAGCATGGGGTCCAAATCAGCTATCAAAAACCTGAAGTAGAACACGCTTTCTCCAGTTTTCTGTCAACCTACTCCAGCCAAAGCTAATTGGATAGTGCTGGTACTGGGAAATATCGGGATACCGGATCATTCATTGTTTGGGAGAAGCACAGTGAAGCCCTGCTGGGGTCAGTGGAGCTGTCAGCCTGGTCTGTGGTGTCTCAGCCCTACCAGGCTAAAAACTGTGGCAACACACCAAAACCTCTCTGTCATTCTGCTCAGCTGAAAAAGAAATGATTTAGTTAAATATGGGAGGTGGGAGAGAAGGGAAATACCACCCCCCCCAAAAAGTAATACATTTTTGCTTCCCATGACATGTGAAATGAGATATGTGCTAGAAATTGAAAGGTTGAAATATGTTTTCAGAAATTAATCACCAGAGAAAATTATAAAAATAAAATAGAGGAATGGAGTTTCTCAAGGGACCCTACTCAGTAGTGGCATTACAGAGCTAAGTCAAGGCTCTGTGAAAACAAACACCAGCAATGATGGGGGAAGGTAAAATCTGGACCATAGAATGACATTTTAATAGACCTTGGGTGATACGATGTAGTTTAGGATATATCGTACTACTTAATTCCCCCTAGAAAGCCAGCTCTTTAACAATCTGGCTTTCCATACTTTTATTTTCTCCAATAATTTTTAGTTTATAAACATCACAATTTCTAACACATTCCCCTATTTATCCCATTTATTTTTTCACTTTATAAGGGCAAAACAGTTTGTCTGCTTTCTGGCTCATTTTCTGGCTCATTTTTTCTATTATTTCTGCTAAAGACCCCAAGGAGCAATCAGAGGTATGTGTAACTAAAGCAAATAAAACCCCTGTCATAAATCCCATTCTAGGATCCAAATTTTGGATCCAGAAATATATTCTTTCAGCCATTTTTCTTTAGTAACTCTAATTAAAGTTTAAAATCATATTACTCCTATCTCAAAGTGTAAAAACTGAGTCAATGCTGTGACCAGAAGTTATTTTGCTCCTCTCTGAAAGAACATCTTCTCCCCTCTGTGCTATCTTGATACCTGAATGTTGAGTAACAACAGGTCCTTATGCTGTGCATCTGCCTGCCCCAACCCTGCTGCTCAGTACTGGTTGAAAGGAGGGATGGAAAACAGAACTGATCTTGGGATGAATCCCTTCATTTGATTCAGCCACTGATTCAGCCGCTGATGTACCAAAGATTTTTCCTGCCAGAAAGAAAAATGGAGGAATCTATTTTTCACAATGAAAATGTTCCCAGAAAGACAACTCAGGAAGGATATGCACATTCAACGAGGCAGCTCAGAGGGGATTTTTTAATATCAATTTCAGATCCTGCATTCTGGTTTGATACAAGTCTAAAAAGTAGTGCCTTAAAAAACTGTAGTATGAAATTACTGGTGTCAGTTAAAAATTGTTTTGTTCACACTTAATGAAGTGATCATGGAATGAGGAGAAAGATGGGGCTATATGGATGTGATGGTTGTTTTTCTCATTTGGGCCCAGACTTGTAACTTGCTCCTTTGCTCAGAAATGAGAACTGTGGAAAAACTCCTTGGGAAATGGCTGTAGAGCATCTCTCAATGGTACTTAAATACTGGAAATGTAAATATCATTGCGAACCAGCAGACTGGATTTTCTCTGTGCTGCAGATTCTTGGAAAGGCAATGCAAGGAAGCAGAGAAGAAAGGAGGATGATTCCCTAGTCCCGGGGTGTACTATGGATCCTGCTACAGCCTGCAGCTGTACCACTGGCTCTAGGCTGTGATCTTGTCTGATCTCCAGCTCAGCTGTGGCAGATCAGGTCAGTCCTTGGCTGAGAGATGTTCCTGGAAAAAAAAAAATTGGAGATGTTTCCAGAAGTGAGAGGTGACTGAAGGCAGTTGGCTGGAGCTGGGTCAGACCCCTCTGGCCAGGGAAGAGACCTTTCTGCCATCTGTAGCTCCACACCTGCAGTCAAACTAGTGATGTTTGCTGGCAGTCTGTGGAGTCGGTGATGATCACCATGCAGCACTTTTCTTTCCTATAGGCCTGTCTCTTCATGGAAGGATCAGTTCTCCCAGGTGGTCCCTAGCAGATTTACCTTCCATCTCCTTGGCTTGTGCTTTACTCCTTTCACTGCCTCAGCTCATCCCTGTCAGCAGGATTGGGCTTGCAGGACATTTTCTGTAAAGGACAGGTTCCCACTGTGATTTGTCATCACCAGTCCATAGAAACCTCAGGGAAGCCAAGAAATGGTAGGTCCTCAGCCACCTGAACAGGGCCACAGCTTGCACTTGTGCTGCTTCTGGTGCACACACCACCTCCTGTATTAGTAATTTATGGATATTGTGTACCCAGGCTTCTCTGTCAGAAATTGCCATAAATAAGGTGCTGAGCATGCTCAGATTTACCATATACATTTTTTGCAGGGTTAGCTGCTGCCACCCATACTGTGTTTTACTGGAAAGAAACCTGCCATGGTTAATGACTTAAATGATTTGTGCTGAGAGACTTTTGCTGAGGGAGTGACTGATCCAAAGCCTGTTGAAATAAATGCAAAGAATAGCCTTGTCTCCAGTGGGCTTTGGATCAAGCCCAGATTCATGTTCATAATATACTGTCTTTTTTCATAATTTTGAGAGAATGGCTTTTTCTTTTGTCTGACAAGCCACAGCAGAGGGGAGTGGGGAAAGAAGGAAGGCAAAGAGAACCACAGAAACTGTGCTAAAGGAATTTAAAATGAAAACTGCATTAAAAATTTAGTATCTGAGCAAAAAGAGACTACTTTGCTCTGGAAGGGTGAAAGGGAGAAAAAATATTATTTTAATATGTACCAAGCAAGGACAAGCACAAATGTGACCATGTCTGAGAACAGCAGAGAGCCACAGCCTTGGCTTACATTGAAAAGTTCTGGCAAATATCTCAATTTAAAAGAAGGTGTGAGAAGGAAGAGCCAGATCTGGCACACAAGCCCCTACATGTTTGTGTGAAGCTGTACCACACTTAGCTTTCGAGACTTTTTGCCTGACTTGAATGCATATGTTTGACAAAAGGAAATGACATATTTATGTTTACTCCTTACATTACTGAGTCTTCTAAAGGGTTCAGGCGATTTGTACAAAGGGCTCTGCAAGGTTCTGGCTCATTCTCATCAAAGCAACCTGATAATTGAGGGTTGTACTAATTAAGATGTAAATTAACAGCACCTGGAGCTCGTGAGATGTGCAGGTAACTCTGAGATCACTAGTGGGGAAGGATGATTTTCTTACATGAGAAGTGTGAGTGGGTTGGCTCCACTGCAGGGACTCTTGGTCATGGAAAGACTCCCAGTGAGATCTGCTGTGTCCCACTAGTCCACTGTGAGCATCACCATGCAAAGTGAGACTTTAAAGAGCAGTGGCCAGAGATTCTCCTAGCGTTTCTGTATATTTGAAGTTTTTCTGGTGGGCTCCACTTGAATTATCTGTGATTTTTAAAATTTTCTTTCATGGGAAAAATTGTCTTGTAGGGGGTAAGAGACAAATCAAGAGAAAATCTGGTTATACCTTTCAGGACTCTCTGTATTGAGTTAGTTTCTTTATGAAACTGGATATGTCTATTAAAATTGCCTGTATAGAGACTTCTGGAAAGAGCATCATTTTGAAGTACCTTACAGAAAATGGTTCTTCTTGGGCTGGTTTTTCCTTCTAAAAGCCACTGTGCAATCAAGAAGGAGCTACATGAAAGCGGGAACATGCAAACACACAAGTCTAGGCCGTCCACATTAAACACCCAAGAAGGGGAAACAAACCCCCTCATTTTCCTGCAGGAGTAGACATGAGTAAGAGATGTCAGTGCAGCTATGACATCTGTTTACATGGGGATTTTATGCACCTGTTCACTAGGCAATAACAAATGCTTACCATGGTGGTAGCTGTATCACACGGTACATATGCTGCTTCTGACATACATAACACCTCTTTAAGGAAACACATGGCCCCATATGTCATGAGAACTTGTTTACATTCTACAATACAGTAATGGAAAATATGTTTCATAATAAATGTTTTCATCATTTTTGTGTTTAAGGAAAGAATGGGAGTTTTACGCCCTAGCTGTCAAGCTGAGTGTCCTCCCTCATTGTTCTCATTGAGAGATGTGTGGCTCTGGAGCAAACATCCTACAAGCTTTCTAAGTTCAGAGGAGTTTGGATCTCAGGCGGTCAGTTTTAGTGGCCAATGCCTATGAAAAGGATAAAATTAGGAAAAAGAAGTAAGGAACATATATTTGGGTGTAAACCAGAGTATTTATTTATTTGGTTTGCTATCAAGCGACCAATTTCTGGTCACTTTGACAAGAGCTAATGTTATATATTGCCTGTGTGGAGCTCTTGATATGTACACTAACTGTCAATTTCTGGTATTTATTTTTGTGGAGTTACTGAACAAAAGCAAAAATCAGACTCTACCTTGTTAGGTGAAACCACTGATTTACAAACAAAGATGAAATGTGAATGTAGAGCTAAGTGGACAAACAACTTTTATTATTTTGATGTAAGGAATGATATGTTGATATATTGTTCAAATACATCTTTCCTCTGAGTAGTCCTTCTGCAAAGCAGTATCATCACTATTACAGCAGTTCACTTGATAGTAGTGAATGCATGAATAGAGCATTTATTCCAAAATATAATAGCCTAAGCTTATCTCTTTGTGCATAGATTTAATGTTGTTTAACAACAAAGACTTTTCATGAGTTTCATAGCATGTCCACTCCAAGTACTGTTTATTACCTTTTATCACCTCATCTATCACATATGCATACTAAAAATTAAAAAAAGCATTTTTTATTCTTTATTTTAAACTAGCTGCCTGATAACTTCTTTAGTGCCTTTAACTGCAGTTTTGTGAGAAATGAAGAGTGTATTTGGCTATTTTTTTCTGGGGTTTTTTGCATTGGTTTAGATTTTATGCAGTACAATATTTATTGCTTTCTCCCAGTCTGCTTTGCGGACTGCAAAGTCCTTGTCTGTTTTGGCCAAGCTTGGACAAGTGACGTAAGTCTCTGCGATCTGATAAACAGAGGTCACAGAGCACTTCAAAACCTTCTTCTGAAATGTGTCAATGGTAAAACTATAAAAATGGATTGAACTGCACTTTTGGTGACATTTTCTGACTTATCCATTCTCAGTGTTAGTTCCTGAGTTCCTTGGAGCTTGTGCAATATGTTAGGGCACGAAGCTACTCTTGCCCATATGTATTTGAGGACAAAGATACTTATTTTGAGCACGTCATTGCAAAAAGTTAAAACAAAACACCTCCCAAACTGTCTGGTTCTTGCAGTTTGCTTAATGGAGAGAAGTATGACATATTATTTAATAACACCAGAAGCCCAAGGCCCTAATTTAACAAAGCAAATAAGTCTCTTTGACTTCAAGGATGCTTAAAGTTAACCGTGTGCTTCATTGCCTTGAGGAATTGGGGCCATATATATAGTGATAATGCACAGCCTATTAAAAAATGACCTGATTAAAGCATGGGCTTACAAGATTTTAATAGTGCTCAGTTTATAGATAATTCCAATTTCTTATAAACATATAAACTATATAAACATTAACACATAAAAACTTAAGGTTTTTTGTCCATAGGATGAATTCACAGCTGTTTCTCCCATATAGAAGCTTGGTTTTCATCCCACATATATATATAAAAAATATGTATATATAACATATACATATATATATTTATATAATATATATCTTTATCTAGATATAGATATATATGTAGGTTATTCCTGCAATTAAGACCAAGACTCATTTTGAGTACATGTAGTAGAAGGGATGGCAAGTCTTGTTTGACTTAGAATTCTTGTCAGTCATTTCTTTCTTTTAAACACTTTCCCACCTTTTTGAATTGTATTAATTCTAAACACATAAATAGAGCAATTTTGAAAATACTGGGGACACATTGAAGTGTTGCCTCTTAACCCATCAATTTGTTTTTTATGTCCTTTAGAAAAAGGAGGATGTTTTCAACTTCAACTCTGTCAGGGTACACAAGTACCTCTTAAAGCAGTGGTTGTAATCTTGTTTTCAGGGGCTTGTACATTAATATGATACTGAAATTTGCAGTGAAATCTTACCTATTAATTTCTCCTATAAACTTTATTAAACTGGATTATTGCTCATGTACTTTGGTGTCTCGTTTACAGCAGAGAGCTGACAAGCTTTATGAATGGGAGAACAGCATCATTTAAAAAAGAAAACAACTTCAAATCCCTAAGGAAGAACAGTTTCCCAGCATTTTAACACAGAATACAATGTTCCATCACTCTGAAGCCAACTGGTTTTTTTTACTTATTTTCAAGACAAGAAACAATTTGATAACAACCTACAGAAACTTGGCGGGATAATTAAATAATAATTTTTCTTCTGATGTCTGATCAAACCATAAAGAGAAAAATCACAAAGATGAGACAAATTTTATTTTGCCATCATATGTGGTGAGCGATTTCTGAGAAATATAATTTCCTCACTACAGGGAACCGGTGCTCATTAATAGCAGAGCCAAGCAAAATTTCTGAAAATTGTTATTGTAATGTTTACATAATGAGGTCATATTTTTTTCATTTATGAAGTACAGGTGCAAAATCTAAACACTTTGCTCCCAGAAGTGCAACTTTCCAGCCGTTTCTTTCTTAAGTGGTCCTTGCAAACATAACCAGCCAACTATTAATGGGCTATGGAAAACTTTGGGAAATCTTTTTAAGTTTTCCTTTTTTGCCTCTTGCGACCCTACCAATGCAAAAACCCCAAACCTATCACTCTAAGTCTGTTTGCTCTTTGATTTTCTTCCTGTCCTTTTTTTTTTAATTTCTGTTTTGTTTTTTGAGGACCAGTCAACCTACAGAAGAGCATCTGCTGGACCCTGTATGGGGAAGCAGACGTGGAAGCCTTGCAAATGTCAAAGCCAAGGAGTGGGTCGGACCCCAGATGGTGAGTGCTTGCTCTTAATGAGGAGGCTCTTTCTCCTTCAAAAGAAGGGAGGTAGCACCCTCTAGCACTGAGCCTTTGCTACCACTCCAATGACAGGCATTGCCAAACATAAATCAGAGTGATAACAGCCTCTACTGGGGATTCAGACCCACATTTTCCTGCATGGAAGATAAAATCTTTTCTGGTTCTTAATTCAATCACATACCCAACTGGCAATCTTGCATATCAAAATGGGAATCCTGGGAGGCTGCTGGAATATGCAGATCAACAGAAGCTAATTAGCATTTACTTGCAGCCATCCTTAACTGATTGGCAGCACAGCTGTGGGGACCAAGCAGAACATGCTGAGTTGCATATTTGTATGGCCACCTGCCATTTGGTGGGATCCAAAATAGTGTAAACTACCACTTCACAATAACTCAGTGACCTTAGTTTTGAAGTAATATTGAACAGACATATTTGGCTAAGTGTATAATTAGTGCTTATTTCACCTGACACACAGTTCAACAATAGGCTGTGCAGCAGTACCTTCTTAATTTGACATGTTGATGTCTTAATTGAGATTGACAACTTGTTAGAGAGGTACTTTATTTCCAACGCAGGCTGAGATCTACCCGTCATCACCGACTTTCCTGAGCATATGAAACAATGTGCTTTTATGCCTTAAAACATATTCCAGTTATTCAGATCTGTACAATCAAACTTGAGTGGGGCTCACTGATGAAAGCAACGGGTCCAGTTCTTGCAGGGGCTTTATGTGAGTAATTTTATTGCTTTGCTCAAAATATGCAGTGGAGTAGGGTGTGACCCTGAAAATCAAAATGTCAGGAAGCACAACAAAGAAAATAAAGGGGGAAAGCATGTTTAGGCAGAACGAATGTCAGCATTGGAGGCCAATTCACACTATGGTGGTGAAGTGAAAATGAATGAAAGCTGTGCCAAGGATTTACTGTAAAGCATCGAGAAGAGAGTAGTGCCTCCTATGGTTAAGCAAGCAAAGGTCTGTAGCCTGATTGCCTCATCATCCTAACCTGGAAATTTGGGTTAGCTGGATATTGGGATACCTCAGGCAAAAATAGCTGAAACAGATCAAATTTGTGTATCTGTTGCAAACTGTATATAAAGGACCTCTGCAAATTGGCATGTTTCCTCTGGCTGGACTGGCTTGTAGCAACAAGAAATTTGGTCCTGTTTCAGACAGCTTGCCAGAGAATTATAAGAAAAAATTATGTATATATAATATGGGTCTGATAAGTGATAGGACAAGTATATCTAGGATTGCTGATATAGTGAAATGTAATGCAATATATAGGCAGTGCTATAATAGTGGAAGATATAATAGCATAGTGATAGGTCAGAATGGAGTTCTTGTTTGTGTGTTTCCAAGGGGCACTACAGCCTGTGGAAAAATAAGTCCCTTTAATCAAAACTGTATTCTCATTATTGCTGTGTCACATATGGACAGAAGCAAGACCTGGAGTTCATCTGCTGTTCTTTACCTGAGGAAGTGCTATAAAAAAGGCCTGTTATGCCATTCTTGGTGTCCTTGGGATAAGTATATTCAGAGATACTTTGAAGGCACATGACTATAAGGCATTTCATGTTTATTAAAGCACACACATAAATCACATTCCTGATAATGCAAGGGAATGAGTGGCCGAGTTAAGAATCCCCTTCTCTGTGCCCCCATGAACTGTGTGAGCTATGGATGGACAGAGCCTACCAGGCCAGTAAGCCCAGGGCAGCTGCCTCTGCAGAAGTCATTCCAACAGTTACTTGATGTTTGTTCTTTGCCACATTCTCCATCATTTTGTCAATGCTTTTCCAGCAAAGGCAGCTGTTGAATGTTACAGCAGCTCTGTTCTTGAGCCCTGATGTGAAGGCTTTTCACACATGGCCCCAGAATTGCCTTGGCTCTTTTTCTGTAGCCACACTGAATCAAACCATCTGCCTCACTGAGCTACTGGAAGAGAAAAATCTCAACTTGTCTACTAAGAAACCCTGCCAGATAAGTAAATACTTCTGAGCTAAGGCTTTGTTGGCAATTTATCACTATTGCAATTAATTTTGCAATATGTAGTAAATACTGCAAGGTGTTGTAGATGTAGCCACCTGGTCCAAAGGCAACTAAAAGTGACAGAAATTCTGCTGTTGACTTGGATGTACTTTTATCACCCACAATTATCATAAAATCATGTAGTTCTATTCCTGGACATAAACAGGGATGCCCTCAAGTTAGGGAGCTCATATTTGTCAAGGACTTTGCTCCTGCCCAGACAGATGTTGATTTCCCAGAAAGTTACCTGGACGCTTCATTTTGTGAGGATCTGAGCAGGATCTGTAGCTGGTTGGATGTAGACTGGAAGAGTCATAGGAGTCTAAGCTGATGGGTAACTTGACAGTCCATTGCTGCAGCTCTGGGCTTTGTGTATGCATGGAAAGCCAGTAGTATTGACTCCTGAGTCCTGAGACTCCCATTCATCTGGGACTTCCAAGTTCCTGTCTCTGTATTATGCAACCAAGTGGCATTTTAATTAGAGACTTATCCAATTTGCTTGGTAATTTTTCAAACCTTCTAGATTTCCTTCGTTTCCTTTCAAACCAGAATTAAAACAAACTTCAGAATATTGAAATAATTCCCATGCTGGAATTCCTTGTCTTAATCCAACTCTACTTATAAATTTGTGTCGCAATAGGGTTTGTGACTGAGCTATGTCATGTTGCATTGTGCTGTGTGAATGGCAGCCTGATGTAAGTGCTCATCACAGTGCCTTATATGAGCACTTATATGAGATGACCATAGTTCTGCCAACAGACACACATAGTCCTTTGGGAAAATGTACACTAGTGGTTGTAAACTAGCAGTGAATTCATTCTCCATCAATGAATCTGTCGCTCTCTTAGGAGGCTAAAGAGGCCTAAATATGACAAAAAAGCTACTGGACTCTTCAGAAGAAAGGCTGGGAAATACTTTGTGCCATCCTTTAAGTTGGAGAGCATGACCCTACTGGCATTAAAGCAAATTATATGCATCTCAGCTTCCTGCAAGTGAAGAAAACCACTCTACCTATTTACAAGCACATTCTGGAATTTCACTTAGTGAAGTGTCCATCTCACATCCACGTGAGATCTCATAAGCAGCCAGATGGTTCATCCATCAGACAGGCACTGGGACTGCCCTTAATTAGGATTTGTCCTGATCTGTGGTGATGATTTAATAGTTAATTGGACCACTCCAGTCTGAAGCCTGTGCTGCAATCAGCAGAGGGTTGCAGTCCTTGCTGAAGACTTTTGCTTCTTTTCCACTATGCAAAATAACAAAAAAGACTAATCTTAAAACTGCTCTTAATGAGTATAACCAAAATATTAACAGTAGTAAACAAGAATACATTTGCTCATAACTTGTCATATCAGTGTAATAAATTAAGCCAGAAACACATTAACATTTGACAGCTTAAACAATGCAGGAAAAAATACAAACCTCACAGGGACTATGTGAAGCATGTTGGCAGTTTAACAGACATTTTGAGATGTAGATACATATATCAACCTTTCTGAATTTAGTCTTGATAACTCCTTTTCCTCTGTGTGCCAAAACACTGCCGTGTGAAGACTAATGAGTTCCAGATTTGTTTATCTTTGATGGCTAAGGCAGATTCATGAGCCCCTTGAACCTCTTTTACAGTGGCCATGTGATACCAGCGTGCAACACCAGAGGCAAAAACGTCTCTTTTATGCTGATGGATATATATGATCTTACAAGAAAGATGTGCTTGGCCATCTGAAAGAAGGGACCACGTCAGATGTGTTTTGGATGATCTATATGAGTGAATTGTCCTGCCTGTTAGCTTTCATATGTGTTTTATGTTTATGTTCAGAGGTGTAATAACAAATGCTCAGAATAAATCTCACACATGAAATAGGGATTAGTATGTCTAACAGCAAGGTTTCATGTCATGCACTCACCAGATTTTTGTAAGGGTGATTGTGTTTCCCCAACTTTTTTTTTTTAATTGTGTGAGCTCTCAAATAAACATCATAGCTCAGGAAGACCCTGGGCCACCTAAGTGATACTTTTTTCTTTTGCTTTTCCCATATTTGATCTCAGCTTTCTTGTTTGGTTCTCTAATATTTTGCTTTTCTATTAATAAGGGGAGATATTGTGTTTTAGTGTTTTTCTTTAAGATATTACTGATGAAAGAAGGGGTTGGGTTAATGGTTGGATTCAGTGATCTGAGACATCTTTTCCAGCCTTAACAATCCTGTCATTATGCATCTTTATTGAAGTTAGCATACAACATTTTGCATAGACTTTTGTGAAAGCAGAGCAGAGCATTTTTCTGCTGGAAGTCCAAGCTAGTGATTCCTTTGTGGACTAATCTTTGCTGAGTTCTGAAGAAAGAGGATGGTTTGGATCTATCACTCCCTCAAACCCGTGGCTGGTTTTTCTCTCTCAACAAGACAAAGGTAGTGAGAAGACCTGGAACAACTTACAGCAGGGAATGTCCCTGGAGGACAGACAGTCACCATGGTGGATCTACCTCTCCTGCCTTGGGACCAGAGGTCTGGCCAGGGACACGAGGGACAGCCGAGGCATGTGTGCAGTGATAGCTGTGGGTAGCAGAGAGTAAGTTAAAACAACTCTGATGAACACTTCACTTTCTGCCTTCAGATTTCTTATTCATTATTAGCAGTGCAGCAGAGGCTCTAATGTACCCTTACCATAGTTACGGTCCAAAAATAACTTTTTTTCCTCGAATTTGAATGTGGTGTACATGTTCAAGTAACTTTGCTGTTGGGTTTTTTTCCTGTTTTAACAGATGTATTCAGACTAACTACTTCTGCAGAGCAATTCCTTCTTTAGCAGAGACTGCTTTGTATCCTCACCTTTCTTGTATTAATATTTTTTCATCCTTTTTGACTGGTGAGACCAGGTGATATATATTATACAAGCAGCCAGAAAAGTCAATAATGAATCCTTCCTACCCTCAGTTCTGACTTGAGAATGATAAAATCTAAATGCAGCCAGAAGGCTTTCTCTACAAGTATGATGGTACATAGCTGTGTCCTGTGCAGAAGGAGGTGCAATGCATATATATCCTTGTAGTGTGTGATTTGAGAAGGAAGATTAGAGAAAGGTTTGTTAGGAAAACTGACTTCTGTATAGGGAATATTTTTGGAGTTGTTTGTAAGAGAAGCTTGCTTGCTATTTGAATATTTAATCAGTGATCTAACACTTGGACTCTGGTTTTCTAGGAACTGGCCTTAAGCTCTTTCCAACAGCAATACTAAACCAAGGTCAGAATTTATTGCAGAGTAAAAGGAGGTAACAAATGATTTGGATTTCGCTGTTGATGGATCTCTGTGTTGTTTACTGTGTACAGCACACTCCTGCAACAGCCTGATGGAGCCTGGAGCCCCACGTACTGTGCATTGTATGAACACACGGCAAGAGACAGTTCCTGGCCCAAACCATTTACAATCTAAATAGATGTGGCAGGTGAGAAGGGGATAACGGGGCATTTTGTTATAAATGGACATAAATGGAACTGGTGAGAAGGGGAAGCCATTCAGCCGTGGGCAAGAATTTTGCCCACTCCAGGTGGTTGCTGAGCCTCCGCTCACAGGTCATGCTTCTCTCCCCAGCTCTATTTCATGGCTGTAAAAGCAACCATTCAGGTCTGATTTTCTGAACAGAAGAAAAATGTAAACTGAAAAAAAAGCCATCTCACATAAGAGCAGTAGTCCATTTCTCTACCACGAGCCATGACTGTTCTTGCTCCAGTAAAAGCCAGACCTCCTCATAACATACCTTATAACCTGTTAATTATGATTTCCTTCTCTAACATTTGGATCACACTACTAAATATTTTTAAATATCTATATATGTGTTTTTTAAGCTGCTGGGTTTGGGTTACACCTTTTCCATATGCCCAACCCACACAATCCCATCAACGCTTTCACACACCAGTCAAACACTCTATATTTGTGTGAAACTCACTGAGGGAAAAAAATTCCTATTACTACTACTACTAATACAAATTCATTTCTCACAACTATTAGTATTTTGATGAATGCTGCTGAATGAATTTACTGCAATCAAATGTCTAACTTTTTGTTGTGTTGACTCAGTGAAGATTTTTGATTTATATTTGTAATTACTCCAGTCCCATCACCATGTCTCATTTTTTTCCCTTTTGCTTGACAAAGCTCCCTTTACAAAACTTAATCACTTTCTGTTTGAGCAATCCCCAAATACATTTTACATTCTGTTGTTACTGGGAATGATGTTCTGAAAGTTGATACACATTGCAACAGCAGGTGTTAAGACAGACAAGTAGGGAACAAAAGCTCTTAGAGCATGAAAGAGTCTAATAATAGACAATTTGTTCACCTGGCACTGGCTGCTTAAGCATTTGAGATGAGCTCATTGTTATTTGGCCATGAGGTTTCTGCTGGTTGTATGGATGAAAATATGGAAAATCCAGGTTGTGGAAACAAAGGTCTGCTAATATTAGAACAGCATTAAATGGGGCATGATAATGCTGGGGAGGTTGCAGGGTGAGCTGTGGGGTTTAAAGCAGTGAAACGCTTCCATAACTAGGAAAGCAATCAATAAAGACACAGTTGTGTATATTCTTGCAATAAAATTACATGTGTAAACACTTTCAATAACTTTACAACTGGGCAAGCTTTTCAGAGCAGGCTTGCACTCAGAAATGCAGTACAAGCTTTTTCCAGGCTCGTTGGAAACAGGGCCATTAGTTAGGGAAGCTCACCATGACAGGAAGAGATAGGCACTCTGGTCAGAACAGAATCATCAATCCATGAAGAAAATTCCCCACAGTGGTCCTGCTGGAGCCACAAGGCAATGCTGGAAGCACCACTACATCCCACAGGAGCCCCAAGCACAAGGAACGCAGAGGGTGTGTGCCCAGACCTAGGAGCATGGGGTGTGATGAAGGGGATGCTGATTCCTGGGAGCACACTGAATGCTTCCCTGCAGGTTGGTGTTGGGAGCATTTCGGAAGCTGTCTCTTCAAACAGGGGAGCATACCTGCTCTGGGGGAGCCTGGAGGAGAGCAGAGATGGCTCTGTGCTGGGCTGTGGTTCCTGTCTACTTCCCAGAAGATAAAGTGGAAGCTGCGCTTCAGTTAGGAGGGCAGCACTGCAGCTAAGTGTCCCTAAATCACTTTCTCCTTAGCATGTACCCTTCCCCATGGCTCTGGGGGAGCCATGCATGCTACCCCAGAACAGACAGCAAAACTTGGTCTGTTCAGCTGGAGGAGACTGAGGGGAGACATCACAGTTACAACTTCCTCATGAGAGGAAGAGGAGGGGCAGGCACTGATCTCTGCTCTGTGGTGACCAGTGACAGGACATAAGGGAATGGCCTGAAGTTGTGTCAGGGCAGGTTTAGGTTTGATCTTAGGAAAAGGTTCTTCCCCCAGAGGGTGGTTGGGCACTGAACAGGCTCCCCAGGGCAGTGGTCACAGCACCAAGGCTGCCAGAGCTCAAGAAGCATTTGGATGATACTCTCAGGATCATGGTGTGACTCTTGGGGATGGTACTGTGCAGGGCCAGGAGCTGGACTTGATGATCCTCATGGGTCCCTTCCAACTCAGCATATTCTGTGATTCTGTGAGAATAGACATCTTTTTCCCAGAGGTGCATTTTCATGTCCTAACCTTCTAAAACTGAGGAAATGGTGTAAGTTGCAGCATACCATTAATTGTCATGTTTCTGCTTTTGGAGAGAAAAATTTCCTCCAATTATTTTATTTTCTTTGATTTCCATAGGAAATGCCACAGGGCCCTGTTTCTATTTACCCCACTAAGCTGTGCATACAGTTGTTTGCTTGGATCCCAAGGAGGTTAAAGGATGAGGAGACTGTAAATGCCATTGGATCTCTTTCCTTAGGCAGACTGTGGAGATGAACCCTGCATCAGCAGTCACAACTGGAGAGCTCTCTCTTGGCTTAAGTTCTGCTAAAACTTCACTTCATGAAGTCAGATTGACCTTCTAGTTTGGTTGTTAATCAGAAGTCTCAATTCCTCAAGATTATGGGGGCAGTTTCCAGGAAACTTATTTCACACCAGTGCTATTCAGCAGCAGCAGATCTGGTATTGCAAACATTTATGGCCAACAAGAGGTCAACACCACCCCCAAAAAAATCCTAATTAGAATACTTGAATACTGATGACTCTATCAAATGCTTCAGAAGCATGCAATGGTTTAAAAAATAATATAAGTGCCTAATACCTCATACTTTGAATACTGAATATGTTGAAGAAGTTTGTAAACACTCAACAATCAGTTCATGCATTGCTTAAACAGAGCACTTGTGCAGGGACAGCTTTAGTGCTGGTGTGCAGGTCTGTTTGCCCCATATATGTATCACTGAAATGTTGAGGACCAAGGGCTTATTTTCTTCACATCACTTGTTTTTGTTCTCCATTCATTTTATTTTCCTTTGGAAATGTCAGCTGGAATTCAGCATGTAAGGGTTTAGATATCTGAAGGGAGGTCACAACACTGTGCACAGACCAAATTGCTTTCCTTGCTGAACTCCCCCCTTTGCATTCCAGCCTGACAAAGTTTTCTTCCAGTTATTCAGTACACAGATAACTAAATGCTTTAAGTACTAATTAAAATATATGATGTTTAACTGTTGGCCTATGCCATTTGTTTATGATGGAAGACAGCAGCAAAGCAGAATCATCTATTATCATTATCTGCAGAGTGTTTCTTTTCTTCTTGTCTTCTTATCCAAGAAATATGTATGTCCAAGCTCTGACTTGGTTCTTGTAAACAGCCTGGTTTCCAACAGAATTTCTTCCTTCACCTTTCCACTTTCTTATCTTTCAGGTCACCCTGAATCTACCTTAAAACAATACATCCAAGTTCCCTGTGTTTTTTATACTTGAAACTTTATATTGGAATTTTTTCATGCCATCATGCTTGCAGCCCCAGTTTCTGTATGGAGAAATGTATTCCCATTAATCAAAGGAAAAGCTGAGTAAAGTGGTACAATCCACATTCTCATTTTGGAAAATTAAAAGGCAGTATCATTATTAAAAAGCAGTTCTGCTAAATGTTTTCTGATGGAGGGAGAATTGGGACACACTACGCTGTCCGATGACTTTGCCAAAGATATGACACCAAGAGACACAATAAATGAATGTATAAATAGTAATTGTTCTGAAAGGGGTAGTCATAAATCACAAAATGAGATGTAGGAGGTTTCTTTCTCCGTGTTACTTGAAATGTGCTCTATGTTGAATTAAAAGAAAATCAGATTTTCTCCTTTGGTTGTGTTGAAATGATATAGAAACTGGAAACCCAATTTCCCTGGAGCAGAATCCTATGCAAACTGTGAAGCTCTGTAGTAAACATTAGACCAAGGTTTGCAAAGTGGAGGGGTTTATTCAAGAGCACAAACCATCAATTTGTTGGAGTAAGAGGTTATTAATCATACAACACTTAGGGTTAACAAAGCTCTGGCCTTGAATCAGCGATGCACTACAAAAAATTGAATCTCTCCAGTAAGAACAGATAAGTTGTTCTGTGAAGTTCTGCAATGGATCTCAAAAGACCTTTTCCCTTACAGAACAGCCTTGCTTGTAATGAAAAATGATCCTTTTGTTTGTTGTGATCATTTATCAGCAGAATTTGACCCATCTCATGCTGTCTGTAGATATTCTTCCCAGGGTTCATCTGCTTTGTCTGGGTCGAGAGATTACCTGCAGATCACTGCTTCCTTTTTTTCCCTGAGCAGCATCTGCATAAGATATACAAAACTCAGGAAGCAGAACTGCTGAAAAGTTTGGGTTGGAAAACTTTGTAGAACAGCTGAGTGCTGGACCTTATCAAAAGGTCTTCCTAACAGCTGGGGTCCTGCAGACGTGGCCCTGCAGACCTAACCCAACTCTGGTTTAATTATTAGATCAGATACAGGATTCATAGGGCACTTCAAAGTCTTATTCCTCCATATTTTCAGAAATCCTCTAGCCACCTTCCTATTCTCTTCCAAGGGCCTGCCTCTTCATGACCAAGTTACTGCTGTGCCTATAAGCTGCGGTGTGTAGGTTGGAATCACTAACTACAATTCCCTGTAATTACATTTGAAAGTAGACCCTTGATAAGATTTGGAAACAGGGACCAGCTCAATTATGCAGCTGTGTGATCTTATTTTTTTTGCTTTGGTTTCACAATCTGCCTCTTGTCCTGCTGCTTGTTTGCCACACTCCCTTGTGCTCTGGTTTAGATCAAATGAGCTTGTCTATGTTTTCTGTTCATATAGCTTAGGATATAGGGACAGTTCAGGAAAACAGCATGGGGCCTTGAAAAACACAAACCTTCTTGAAGAAAACCAGTTTTTGAACAGCATGGGGAGAAGTGGGAACCTGGTTGATAGGACAAGGGGTAATGGTTTCAAACTAAAAGTGGTCTATTTAGATTAGATATAATGAAGAAGTTTTTACAATGAGGGTGGTGAGGCCCTGGCCAGAGGTTGCCCAGAGAGGTGGTGGATGGCCCATTCTTGGAAGTATCCAAGGCCAGGTTGGATGGGGCTCTGAGCAACCTGGTCTTAGTGGAAGGTATCCCTGCTCATTGCAGAGGGGTTGGACTAGATGAACTTTAAACATCACTTCCAACCCAAACTACTCTATAATTCTATGAAGAGAGTTGGCAGTCACAAGGGGACTAGAGTGAAGGGGATGTAATCAGGACTTGATGCATCTCACCAGCCCTTTCATCAGGTTGCAAGGAGAGACATTGGCCATCAACTGCTGGCTCCAACAGAGGCTATTCCAAGGCTGTATTTTTGGTATTCCCATAAATTTTTACAGGTAGAACTATATTTTTTCTTGTTTTCAAATATTATTCTAAAAGAGCAATGTGTCTCTTTTGCTGGGTACCTAAACTCCAATTACACAATGTAGACAGTCCTGTTGCTCAGGCAGCCCTGATGCTATTGATGCACTTTCTGATTTCAAAGCTCATTCTTGTCAGATGCAACTACTTTCTCAGCAGCAGCAAAGAAGATAATCTGGTTTCCGAACTGACCAGTGCCAGGCAGAGATTCCTGAAGCTCAGTGTCAGGAGTCGACACTGTTGGTAATTTAGGAGTTAGCTATGTTTCTTTAGTATAGCCTGCAGGTCAGCCATTACCTGCTAGTAAATAGGTAATAAATAACGACTAACAGTGTAAGCTTCCACAGATTTATTCCCTCATACTGTATTCTGAGTCTATTTGTGCCACAGGACAGATTACCTGATTGGAAAGGCACAAGCCACAGCCAGCTCTCCATGCTGATTCCTGTACAGGCCTATGTGGAATCATTGCCTTGGGCTGTCCTGATACCTACAGGACTCCAGGTAAATCACTGCTGCCGTGAGGGAACTCCCAGCCAACCTTGCTGTGTCTCATCTCATGCATATCTGTGTGGCTGACCTGGTCCCCAGCCAGGTCTTTCTCCAGCTGGGAATTTGGCTTTCTAGTAGCAGTCTGCTCTTTTTATGAGAGGGAGTAGACAAGCGCTATTGCCTTCTTCCTTGTACTTTCTCCTGTATTTTGTTTGGTTTATCCACCCTGCTAAAACTGGCTAAAAGGTATCTGTCAGAAGATTGATGCAATAAATATCATGCTATATCTACAGGAAGTGAAGTTTTTTCTGCCCGTTATTCATCCAGCTCCTGGAATTGGACAGATAGTTTGTATTAATAAAATATACACTAATATCAAAACATTTTTCAAGCCAAATCTATTAATTACTTTTTCCATTATCTGCCTGGCGCTGCACATGAATAAATGAAAAGAAGCACAGAAGATGGAGACATGACAGGATCTGTTATGTAAATCACTCCGTACATCCTGAACAATCTTCTGGGGCAGTGCTAACTAATTTATGACAGGTCACCTAATATTTATTACTAAGTTATTAAATTGACATAAAATAAACCCAGTGATATTTCTAGAATCAGCAATACTTGACTGGCAACTTGAATCAGCCTGTTTGGCAGAAGGGGTCAAAAATCATGAGCAGTTTCAAGCTCTACGTTCAGAAAAAATGCATTTTTTTTCCCTGCATGTGGATAGATGTTGAATCCCTCCTAAATAGTTGGGAAAGATTCATGGTTGCATTGCTTTGCCATGCAGTCCATTTCCTCGCCTGAAGGGATGGAGGAGCCACTTTGTGCCGTCCCACTGTGTCTGTGCAAGATATTGCAGCTTGCAGTTTGCTCTGGGACATCCCAGTGACGTTTCTCAGCTTCAGGATTTGACTGATTGCTTGGCCTGACTTCAGGTACACTCAGTTTTCAGAGGCATGAATGCAGATTTGGAAATCTCACTGTCGTGGGTCCTTGCTAAAGATGTATGTAATTATTGAAATTAAACTGACAGAGGGCAGGGTTAGAATAAAGATTAGGGAGAAATTCTTCCCTGTGAGGGTGGTGAGGCCCTGGCACAGGTTGCCCAGAGAAGCTGTGGCTGCCCCATCCCTGGAAATGTCCAAGACCAGGTTGGACAGGGCTTGGAGCAACCTGGGATAGTGGAAAGTGTCCCTGCCCATGGCAGGGAGCTGGAACAAGATGAGCTTTAAAGTCACTTCCATTCCAAAACATTCCATGATTCTATGAAAATGCATTTCCTCTTTTCCAGTGAAGGATGTCTCCACAGATGTGTGTTCTTAGTGTAACTTAGATCCAGATTATTTCTCTCTGTATCCTCTGCAGCCTTTGTTTTCCCTCCTCATTACATTAATGGGTGTCCCTGCCCTGTGTGCTCCACTTGCCTCCACTTGAATTTTGCATTGAGCTTTCAATTAATGGGATTCAAAGTGATTATTCTGGCAGCACTTTCCCCTCCAGAAATCCAACCCTTATTGCACATCAATTTTTAAAAAGGGGTAATTGATACTTCAGGAGTTGTCAGGGATCCACTCTGGTGTGCCTAAGGACAAGGGAAGAAACTCACTGCAGAGGATGGCATGCTCCTGCTGGAAGACCTGTCTTTACATCCCTTAACCAGAAAACTGGGAATTTGATGACAGAGACAGGTAGCAATAAGACTCAATTCAAGCATAGGGGATATTTTGGTGACTTTTTTAAAAATTGCATGAATATTGGGTGGGCTCTCACATCCCCAGCTATGAATCATTTGAAGTTTGTTAGCCCTCATGTCTTTCATTAGTCAAGGATATCTGATTCATTTTCCACCCAATTTTCTTCCTTTTGTCACCTCAGCTTTGCTGCCTTCAAGGAAACAATGTATTGCAAAGAGGCTGCCTTGCCCTTAAAAAACGTCTGGCAGATTATTTCGCTCTGATGCTGTTCATCTGGCAATGCAGCTTGAAACTCAAACACTACCTCTCTGTAATCCAACCTATTTTTCCTAAGCAGAGTTAACACTCTATTTGTCAAGGGAATTATGTCTTATCTCTTGCAGTATCAGTCACAAAGAAATTTCCTCCTCTGAGCCCCAGCATGCAGATACAAGCTTGCTGCCTCAGTGGTGCATGGAAGACATGCTGCCAATTCAGCCCTACTTTCTCCTGAAAGAGAATAGAGTTATAGAATCCTGGAATGGTTTGGGTTGTAAAGGACCTTAAAAGTCATCTCATTCCAACCCCTCAGCCACGGGTAGGAAAAATTTCCAGTAGACCAGGTTGCTCTAAGCCCCGTCCAACCTGGCTAAATTCTTATCACAGCTATCTAAAATTGTTTGAAGCTTTTTGGTTCAGTGTACATAATTTTGATCAATGCCATTATTATTGCAAGCTGGTACTCTATAGATATGTATTAGTTTTTGGTGGGGTTAAGCTATTACTCTTCTGTTACTGACACAGCACTATTGCAAATGCTGGTGTTTGTTAGTCATAGAAATGCAGTTTCCTCATGTTGATGTTTTTGTAGACCAAATAGTGATGAGAATAAACCCAGGCTGTGAAGTGTAACTGATCTCAGCACTCAGGGAACTATTTTGTATGCAAGATTTTGATTTTTCCACTTGAGATATACCTGAGAAATAATTAGGTAAAGTTAAGCCAGCTTAGAGATGGCTAGAGACACTGAAGTTGGAAGATGATGTGGGCATGTGGGTGTGTAGTTGTGCCTCTCCAACTTTCCTGAAATCGCTCTCCATTGCTTTGAATGGGTTGCAAGTGCTGCATCACAGTGTTGTGCTGCAGGACTGGGCTCACTCCAGTTAAAAGACCCTGACTGGAGAGGGTGAGAGCTGCCAAGAGCACATTTTGCAGATGCCTGCTGGCTCTGGAGCCTGTCCCCAGCCCCATTGGTGTGAAACAGCCCAAACATTACTGACCCTTCCGGGCGTGATGTAAAAAACCATCTGTATGCCACAGCTTTGCAGGAGGCCTGATGGCATGGGACTGGGAGCTGAGTGGAAGGGGCTTGATTCTGCCACTTGATTTATTGGCTGGTCACATTAATTTGCTTTGTTGTGCGGGAGGATCATTATGTTACCAGGTGTTTTTTCCAATTGGACCATGAATCTAGCCAATTGTCAGGGCACCTAGAGCTTGTGAATAACCCTTCATGAAAAGAAAACAGAAACTTACTCAGAATGTACAAAACAACACGAAGCATCTTGCAAAGCAAACCTCTTAGCTGCTGATTGAGACCCACAAAGTGGGAGAGGAATTTAGGGCAGGCTGGGGTTGTGGACCCAGTAGCATGGAACGGAACAGAGCTTTGGCTGTCAGTGCACAGGTAGGACCTGTCTCAGGGCTGTATCCAGAGAGGGTGCTCATCTTTGGTATCCTCTTCTCTGCATGAGTACATGGCAGCCTGAGACTGGGGAGCTCCCTCCTCTTCGTCTGCTTCCCAAAATTCAGTAATTCCCCTGGCAGAGCCAGGAGCAGCTGGAGGGGTGAGGTCACTTCCTAGGTCCCACTGCCCAGCTAGCACTAGCACAATCCCCATGTAACGTAGAGGATAGGATGCTGAGATCCCAGATTTGGTCATCAGCTCTTCCAACACTCTGTCCGCCTGGCCTTGTTTATCATCTCCTCCTCATCTACCTGCTCTCCCCAGGTGAGCAGTGTGGGGTGGAGACCATTTCTGATGGCTACACAAGAAGGCTTTGCATTACCTGGTGCATCACCTACCCAGGGGCCTACTCATTCACTCATTTGAAGCCCACAGTGGCAGGATTTAAACTTCTATTTATTTTTACTGTTATTCCTAGAGGTGCCTTTTTTCCTTCTCACGTTGCCAATGCAATAGTTAAAGGTCTGAAGGCTGCTGGACACGTTGGAGGGATATATCCTAACTCAGTCTTTTAGGAAGTGATAACTTTCCCCCAGCTTTTTAGCAACAATGCAATAAATTATTACCCCGACATAGAATTTAATTGCACAGTTAAATACATCATTTACAAGGCTTTTAGCATGCCCTGCTAAATTCTCCACTTTCTCATCTAATCTCTGTAGGCCGTCGTTACATTTGCAGAGACCTGTATGGGTTTCATTCCTGTTAAACATATCGGTAAATCACAGCAGGAAAAAAACCCTGACACATTTCCCTAGGAATTTTTGCTGCAGCCTGAGCTCCCAACCCTGCGGCTTCCCGTTCAATAGGTCAGCCGAGACCCCATTTGTCATTGCTCTTTAATTACCATGGAAGCTCTAATCCAGGCCACAAATTCTTCCCTGCCCATACTTCTTTTTACTTCAGAATGCGTATCTAATAGCAACCAAGGACTTTTCCTATTTTCTCACTTGGAATCTGTTTTGGGAGCTTGGAATTGCTATCTAACTGAATCAGTAACATCTGTGACTTCAGGGCAGCTTGAGTGGGAATAGTTAAAGGGTTAGACAGATTTCCTGCATTTTAGGGCTCTTTTCCTCTGAAGAGGCTGCTTTGGGACAATCCAATTGCATCTAATGCCACTTCTTCCCTTTTTTCCCCCCTTTTTCTTTGTTATTTAACCCCATCTTTCCTCCCTCTTCTTTCTCTCTCCTTTCCCTCCAAGTTGTTTAGGTTTTTCAGAAGTAAAAATTATTTTAAGGAACCACGCCAGCATTTTTTAAAGTTTCAGTTTCAAACACATGAAAAGGAAAAGTCTGAAGGGATTCCTAGAACTGTATTGCAGCTTGCAGGTATGGCTTTGATTTTCCTTTTGGCAGGCTTTTGCCATTCCCTCTTTCATTGCCCTTCCAAGAAACGCTGCTGGGTGCCTAAAGACCCGTACACTGCTTACACTTGGCAGGAGAAGATAACAGGAATGCTACAGTTTGAGCTTTGAAAGATTAAAAGCAGCATTTATTCCTTACAGTACTTTCAAACTTCCTCGAGTTAATTTCAAATCTATTTTTGAGAATGTTTAACTACTAATACCGGATTTTTTTAATTTTTTTTTTTTTTTAATTCTGCACACACCATACCTGTTATTTAAACCAAATAAGAGGTGGATTAAAGTCAGTGAAATTCTTTAAAGTGCATTAACTGCTTTGAGCAGTCCTTGGAAGGGATACCCTGTGCCTCCATGACTGGTCTCTTTATGATACCTCTGTAAAAGTTCTGGCAAGGAATGACCACACTTTGAGAGCAAATTTCCATTTTTCAGAAACATTTTGCTTCTCCCTTCTCTTTTTGGTGGTAACTGACCTCATTGCTAGTTGAGTACACAACAAAAGTGTCCCTTCCCTGCCTGGTGGGGCAGCCGATAAATTATTCATATGACTAATGAGGATTTTGAATTTTCAGGCAAACTGCGATGGCATTTTTAAAGGCTTGCATCACTTCTGCAGCATTTCCCTCACACCTGCATGCTTCAGGCACTCAGGTGTTTAAATTACCAAGGCAGAGCTTTGCCCCTTCTCCTCCTGCAAGTGCTTTGCTCCACAGGGTAGTCCTGTGGCTATTTTGTCTGTTTGTATGGGTGAGGATTTTCTGTGCTAATTAACATGAGGGGAAAGGGGAATCTGAGAGGGCTGAATTAATTACCAAAAGGGATCACATACCCTGCCTCGTATTAATTTTGAAATGACAAGACACAGGTGCACTTTTAGTGATGTTTTAATGAATGTTAGTCTTTAAGATCCTTTCATATTTTTTGCCTTCTTATGAATTGATCTTACTTTAGCCGGAGTGTATCAGAAAAAAATTAAATCTCAAAGTAAGGAAGTTCCTGCTGCAGCAAAGAGCTACACGATGTGAAAGGGCTGATTATGTTTATATTACGTGCTCTCCTGTGAAAGAACCAAGCCCCCCAGCTAATAGGAGAAGAAAGGTCACTGGAACTGAAGAAACAACTGACTCAGTGTCTTAATTCTGAAGGAAATGAGCCCTTTGGAAACGAGAGGGATTTTCTGATCTAGTTCAGGGGAAGGCATGCAACTATGAAAATGAGCTTTTCCTGTTATGTTGGAGAACAAAGCAGCAAATCAGAAGGAGTGAGGATTCAAAGAAAAAAAAAGTACATTAATTTATTTTTTTTACCTTTAAATGCTCCACAGGTAATTGGCAAAGCTTTATCATTCTTCTGGATTATCATCCACAACATCGATAAGAAAAATTTGACAGTGAAAGATTAACAATAAATTAAATCCCTCATGCATGTGGCAGCCAAACTTCCATGGCTGAGCTGGAAAGAGCCTTACCATCACTGGCTTACCTGGTGGCATTGGGTTCTGAGGTGTCCACTTCTCTTTCCAAACCTAGAGCACATGAACATTTCAAAGTGAAGGAGGTGGTAGAACGACCACTGTGTGAAAAGCCCTGTACAGGGCAGTTGGTATGTATGTATTGCACTTTGAATATGGACCTGAGCCTGTGTTTGAGCCCAAACTCACCTTCAGTACACACATTGTGGAGCTGAGCTTGCAGTGGATTTTGCTGAATGTGAAAATTAGAGACTTGGATCACTGCTGTTCCATATCCTGGGGAACATCCTAGGTGGATTGGACCAGTTCTCCTTCCTAGGACACTTCTGTCTGTCCTGTTTGTCCTCATGGGCATGTCTCAAGAGTGCAAAATCCTTCCTGTGTATCAGTCACCACAAGGGAGAGTGTGATTTATGGGCAGCATAAAGCAGGGATGTTCACAGAACAGTGCGGATTTTTACAGCTGAGGTACAGATGGAGAATTAAGTTTGAATATAAACAGAAAAAAATGGTCTTAAACTTAGCTTGTTGCCTTACTTTGCATCATAGTGGGATAGTCTTTGTGGTCATGGACAGGGACACAGGGGTGCATAGCCAGTTTTATCACAGGTTGTGTTGGTGAAGGCCACAATTGCTCTTGTGGGACTGCCAAGGGTTTAGAAATGCACTGAGGAATCTAAATCCTCATTTAAACTGCAATGGCATCATGAAATATGAGCACTATGCATCTTTATGGATTATTGGTCACCTGAAACATATATTTGAGAACTTTGGTGCATATGAACTCCTGGACAACAGTTTTGCTCTGGAAGAAACCTAATCGAGTAACCAGTTACTCCCACCATAGCAGTAGGCACGGAATACTCTTACTGCTTTGCTTACAACAAAAGTGACTGGTTTGAAAAAGCAAATCACTGTGGAAGTTGATCAGAAATGCAACAGAGGATTGTTTTTAATGGCTTTTGGGGAAATATTAAGATTTATTCCTGTAAAGACTTACTCAGCATGTTGCACAAACTCCTCTTAGCACAGTAATAAGTCAGCGCACCAATAACACTAGTAAGTGTTACTGAATGCTTTGCCATTATAATTACAGCCACATGTTGTCCTTTTTACAAATAGGTCTGACTTAATTGCATCATTTTTCAGGAGGATTTATGTGGTCCTGCTTAATCTAAAATTAGTACATGCACAAATGAAGTGCAAACTATTTTCTATCACTGAACTGTGAAATGTTCTCCAGAATAGAGATATACCAACATGTTCCTAAAAAGATGCAATAAGCAGTCAGGCAACTTTTTGATTTGTGTGTGTGTCTGCACCTATACAATTTCGCTAAAAGTAAGAAAAAATATACTAAAATATACATTAAGTGCACACGGAACAAAAATCCAGTTAAATGATCTAAATCAAGCAGTCTTTTTTGATTATCACTGCTAAAACAAAGCTTGGGGGAAATCATAAATCTGTCTTGATATTGCTAGCTCTCAGCATTTATTAAATACTGTAAGAGCTAATGTGTTTTATATATTACATCAATCACACATAAATATATCACATTTATAAGATGCTCTATAGGCAAGATTGTGTTGGCCTACATTCTAAGTTACTGTGACTAATATTCCATATTACCTACACAGCTCTGAGGATCTAAGGATATGTATAGGACATAGTAGGGATAAGAGTTTGGGTTACCTAAACCTAGGTCAGATCTAGCAATTCTCATACCTACATATTGATTTGAAGTTTGGAACAGGCATGATTCTTAAGAATTTAGACATTAAAATACAAATGCATGACCAAATCCCAACTAGATGCAAAATCCTAATGCTGGAAGCAGATTAAATCCTCTTTCAATTTGTATCTAATAGGGAAAAGTCACTTTGACTTCAACAGAGTGGAGATCTTGCCATCCAGAATGGAGATTTACTCAGCTTCTGTGAGGTAGTCTGCAGTACTTTAGTGAGTAAATCAGAAAGCAAGGAAAGGTCCCCATATTGCTGGAGCACTAATGTAGAAGTGCTGAGGCTTGTTCTAACCCCAAACATGGAAGTTTCTCAATTGTTTTTTTGAGTGATATCATCTTGGGGAAAATATGGGTAACTGCAATGTAGACAAATGCAGTTTTTGAGAGCTACTCAGTTTTGTGTGGCACATGGTTTGAGTAGAAAGTAGGAGAAAGGCTCTACTACTAAAAATATGCAAATATTAAAAATAGCACCTGGTTTAAATTTTATGTCTCTGATTTTTATGACTTTAAAGTATTTTTCCTTGCATATGTCAATGGGCCAAAATTCCAGAGACTTGCTTAAAGCAGGATGCCTAGTACAGTTTGCTTTTAGCCATGAGAAATGCTCATGTCTGTGGGTATGAATGGGTTAACACACTTACAAACAGTATCTTGCAGGTCACTGCCATTTCTCTCTGCTTCAGCATGTCACCACAGTAATTCACACTCTGAAATCTTAAGGCTATAGCTGAAAACGTGCTGCAAACAGAAGCTTCAGCTGAGCTGTCTCTGAAATAATGCTGATCCTGAAAGAGCAGAGGGATCCTTACTGGTCCTTACAATCCATGAGATACCTGACTGATTTTGTGTTTGGCTTAAAGTGAGGATTATGGTGTTGATTATCCCAAAGCTAAAAGATCTGATAAACCAATCATGGATGGCTGGATTCATAATTCTTGGCAGCACTTTAATCTGGATCCTTGGAGATGACAACAGTGATGTGCCCAAAATAGGGTCATGATTGTACTGATGTTAGAGCCAGGGTGCCAAACTTGACATTCTCCCTGCTGCCTTCTGCACATTCACAACTTCTGCTTTTCCTAAGAATATTTTGTAAGTTAAAGGCAAGTGCCCAAGGTGCGGGGTTTGCTACCCTTTGTAAATCAGGAGCTGAGCATTTACCTGGTAATTCTCATGTAGGCTTTTCCAAAAGTATTTTTATGAAAGCATTTAAGCACCATTGGTTTCACTTGATAAGAGCAGAGTGTGATGCAGGAGTAGGATGGAGGCATCAGGATCACACTTGGAAAAGTCATACATGAAGAAGGAGGCACTGAGGAATTTTAGAGAACACTTTCCAAGGAGATGTGATATCCTCCATGGATGTGGCACCACTCTCTGTGAACTGGGCTTGACATAAGTGATGTAAAATAGATTTAGACCACTTTGGCCTCTTGTAAAGGACATATGAGTCTTGCATTGTCCTTGGAGCACAGAGCTTGAGTCTTCCAAAATAACTGTCCGCTAAACAAAAGTGAGGGAAGAAGGATGCTCTGCCATCTGCTATGTAAGTTAAGAATTTATGAATTTTATGTGATCTTTGGTTACTGCCACAATTGAATAAGCATTTTTGGTGCTATGTGTATGGTTTTGAACACCTTCAAGTAAGCAGCTTCTGACTCCTCTGATTTTATTGTAGAGTATTTCTTCTCTGGAGCGTGTTCCTCTCTGTGCAGAGCGACCTCAGCCTGCCTGGGTGCCAGGGGAGTGATCTCCATCTGTTGAACGCTTGTCAGGTGAACTGCTGACCTACACTGATCTAACACCCTGCAACACCTGCGAGCTGCTCGACCGTGGCCACCGGGCCGCCGAATGACACGGAGCAAGATGCACCCGCAACAGCTTGGAGGAAACTGGGTCAATTTTTTATAGACTTTAAAATGAAATATGAATAAAACTCCTTCTGAGAGCAGTAAAGCTGGAAGCAATTCTAAGCCTTCCTTGAGCAGAAAGGCTGCTCTGTTTCTTGACTCCCAGACGTGAACACGGAAGCGTTAGCCTGTCATCCACTGAGCACTTCAACCACAGTAAAGGATGCACCTGGGCTCGGAAGATCAAAGCTCTGCTCAGTCTTCTCAAGTTGGATATTCTGGTATTTCTGGTGCATCTTGCATATGTAGAAACAGCAAAATTTCTCTTGGGGAACAGGCATCAGCACAGAGAGGGGACAGATGGTGTTTGATACGGAGACCGAACTACAGCTCGATCTTCCCAAAGAAAGTGGGTCCTGCAAGGTAGGAAGAGAGGTTTTAAATGAGACTGACACAGAAAATTGGAAAATGAATGCTTTGGATATGGGATCATTCTTATGCCAAGAGGGATGGGGTGGTTTGAGGATAGCGCATTGGGCATGGAAAATTGGTGTGGGGAGAGCTGCTGCCAGAGGAGCTGGTGGAGAGATCACTGCCTTTGAAGACTTAATATCTCATTTTAAACAAAAGTGCAAGTGTTGGTTTAGGTAAGTTCCATGTTTTTCACAGACAATTTTTTTTCCCAAGCCACCCTGCTAGCAGATGTCATTCTCTCAAATGAGAGTTCATAAACCTTTCAGGAAACTTCTGTTTGATTTTCAGGCTTTTTTATGGTATGTTGAGACATTTTTATTTGCCATATAATTGTTCCTAGTGTAATTGTTCTTGCAATTAGAAAAGATAATAAATTAAATGATAGCTACAGTTTTGAGTTTACTGTGTTTCAGAAGATTTCCGTTTATATTTTTCCTTCAAATTTTGCAATTTAATTTTTTTAAAAAGAGCAGAATCTAGGGGGAGTGTTTCTTTATCACCAATTTCTCCAGGTGGTCTGTAGTAAGAGTGGGTTGAGGATGAGTTTGGAAAGGAAACTAATATGTTCCAGGAATATAAAATAATCCCTAACTTCTCCAAGTCAAATTCATTATACCCTTTTTTATCTTTTCAGAGCAAGGGAAGACATCAGTTAAATTGTCACAAATAAGCCCCAACTGTTGCAAAACAGCATCTGATTTCCTTGATTAATCTGAAAGGTATGTTTTCAGATTTCAGAACCCTCTCCTTAACCTCTGTTCCACAAATAGCTTTATGCTGAGATGAAGCGTAGACAAATGCACAATAGAACTTTCTAACAAGAACTGCTGAGGGGTGTGTGCTATATCCTCTCATAGCAACCATAGGCCACAGCTCAGCTTTGGAGGCTGACTGGATCCTGTGCAATGGTTTCCATGGTTGCACAGGGTTTCATGTATCCAATAACATTAATATTCCAGTCCTTAATAGAATAACTTGTACAAAGGCAATTTTTTCCTCTTTATTTCCTATCCTAAATTATTGCTGCATAAATGATTGAATGAAGTTATAACATGAAAGTTATTCTATTAAAACTTAAAATGTTGTTGAGATTGTTTTAACATGAGCTCAAGCCTCCAGTACTTATGTAAGCAAAATTTCAGGTGCCTCCTGAGTCAACACTGTAGGATTTGGCTGGTAAAATAATGATGGGTTTTTACTTTACCAGCTTGTTTGTACCATTTATCTTAACAAAAAGTTTGATTGCCACTAAGAAGTTAAGTATACTGTCAATGAATGGCTGACCATTTTTTGGAAGATGATGGTGTGAGACTGAGACTTACAGGTGGGAGCTCAGTGATAATGTGACTTAAATTTCAAGCCCAGTAAGTTAGGTTGAATCAATGAAGAATTGTTTTTTAAGGGAATGCCGCCTCCTGTGTTTTAGTACTGAGTTGGAGGTGATTATTGTCCTTGCCTTTTTGTGTCATCTGCGGTTTTGAAAGGCAGTTGGAAGTTGTCTCTACCTTGTCTCTACTCTTGGAAGTTGTCTGCTACCTCATTTTTTATGTCCTTCTGCATAACCTCAGCTGTTAATTGTGGTAGCTATTACGAGAAGAGCATTTCAGAACCACACCTTAGCCAAGTGTGAAAGAAAACTCCTCAACAAACATTGATGTCCTTGGCTAACTCTAATTGACTGGGACTTTCCTACAGCTTAAACCCACAAGTGCTCGCGCTGTATGAACAATTCCTTTCAAAGTGCCAAAAACTTGCAGGTGCTGTCCTAGTTCTGGGACAAGCTATGGCTGAATGAGGGGTTGGATCATGGGGAAACCTGGCTGTGGGCACTGTCAAACTGTCCGTTTGATTTACAGGAGAAAGAAATATTCTGGCAGTCCTACCTGATGTTTCAAGCCTCAGTGGGTATATCCAGCCCTACTGGAGCATGGGGTGTAAGTATGTAAGTACCATAGAATAAAATATGCAGAGGTCTTAAGAGAGCTCTTCAGAAACACAACAGAGAGCTTAAAGAAATGGACCCAAAGTGTGTGACTTTGATATTTATCATGGTTAGTTGCTGCTGAGGTGTAATCAGTGTTGACTTCTGTCCTCTACTCTTCAACTGAAAGCTTGAGAGAGCGCACAGAACTCTCTAAACCTCCCCGTGATTTATCTGAAGTGTTTATTATCTGGCTTACAGATGGTATTAAAGCGCTGTTTACAAAGAAGATCTCAGTGTGCAAAAACGTAACATTCTTAGCTTGTGTAAACTATTGTTTTCCCACTGAAGTCAACCAGGTTTCCTTGTGCCATTCCCCAGCAGAGGATCTGCTCTCCATTGAGGATTCAGGATATTGTTCTTGGCTGAGTCCATGAATTTTTCAGAGTGTGCTGGAGCTGGGTTCTGAATGCATTCATTCACAGATCACTGTATAAATGATCAAAGGAAAGGCTTCTTGATCCTGTATGTAATAAATCCTCTGCTTTCAGGTTTACTGAACTGGAGACTATCATAGAAATACTTGTTCCTCACGTACAGATCAGGAAGCTGGAGTCAAGTATTCCTCCCGCTGGACAAATGCCTCTGGAATTCCATGAATTGCTTGGCACATCTGACAGAGGAGGGCAGAAACATCTCAGCCTTTGTTTACTGTACAGTCTACCTGCATGGATCATGGCTTTGGGGACATTCTTGCTGCTTTAGGTCAAATAGTGGTAGAGGAAGATGAGCATTTACCTGAAAATCTGAAAAAATCAAGCAGAAGGAAAGGGGATTGATTTGAAAAATCTGAATTGAATTAATTTTATTTCTAAAAAGTAGAGGAGTGGTAGCTTGCTAATGAGGAGGGTTTTTGTCTGCTAGCTGGGCCTTCATCAGAAGTATCTATGGCCAGTTTTGCACACAAACAAGTTACTTTTGTGGATTTTTAACACCCCGTGGGTTGTCTCCCCTGTGGAGGGTATATGCATCTTTTCCATTCAGAGTCCAAGCTGGATGAATGGGTACAAGCTGGGCTTTTGAAGTTTTCAGGGGCTTTTCAATCATGCCATGTCTTTCTACATTTAACTGACATATTTAATAAAAAACAAGTGCCAAAATCTGGGAAATTCATTATTGGGTTGCTCTATGCATCTCTGCTAGCCTATGTATCACCCTTCTTTGTGCAGTTGTTCAAGAGGCTAAAGGAGAATCCTGCCCTTTTGAATGGGAAGTTTGCCAGCCACATCAGTTGGGACAAGATTATTAACTGTCTGAGGCAAAGCTTAGAAGATAATTGTTGTGTTTAACTGTTAATTCTTTAGCACTATCCCAGTAACTTGTTGATGCATCTAAGAGTTGCTTGATATCTATATATACACACACCCACGCGTGTGCACTCACCCGCCTTTGGGAATTCCCATGCCCTTGCTAATATGTATGCAAAAGATTCCTGGGCTTTCTTATTTGTAAACAGAAAATGTTTGGACTTATGTCCCGATAAAGGGAGATACTACAAACACAACATGAAGCTGCATTTGTCTCTATTTCAGCTTAGAAGCTCATCAGCTTATCCTTGCGCACTTACTGCCACGGTTCAAGATGCTGAAGATGCAAAAACACTGAAGTAAAAAATAATGTTTCATATTGCTAAACCCCCGCTACAGGGATAGTTCACCCATTTGGAGAGCTGTGCACAAACCAAGACATCCTTCACTCGGCAGGATCTCTATGATCTGGGAATTGGTACCTGCCTCCTGACATGTCTCATGCCGAGAGACAGGTCTATGAAGTCATGGAGCCGGGCTGTCTGCAATCAGGACTGCTGTACTACATCCAAAGCAAGCTTGCCAGTCAGCAAATGCTGCATTAATCTTTCAGGGAGTGTTTGTTTTGCTTGTTTTGCTAGGCTGAGTTTCAAGCAACTGATAATGCGTTCATGAGCAGTTCTCCTGTTGCAGCCCATTTTTCAAAAAAAAGAAGTGTGAAGACCGAAGCTCCCAAGGTTGGATGGAACATGGGTTTGAAGGGTTATATGTGATCTTGCTTCAGTGTGTGAGCTCACAGTGCTTTTGAATGCATGTTAATGCAGGTACATTTGGGACAGTGGAGTTGTGGTTCTTTGAAGTCTGATTTTTAAAAATGTACCTTGGGCATGGTCCTTCTCTGTTGGCACTAATTCTTCTTGTGGAGTTACCTCACTGCAAATGAGATGTCCTTTAGTTTGCTTAGCAATAGTCAAACCTTCAGATTGCTGAAGGATAAAAGCAGAAGGCCTCTGACAAAAAAGGGTTTAAAGACACTTTATTGTTCACAGGTTTTTAAGTATTGAAATATCTGGAATTTTGGGAGGTAAATGACAGTGGATCTGGCTTGTTCTCACTTGTACCTGCAGTGTTGCTGCTCTGTCAAACTGCATCACTGAAGTTACAGTTCTCACACACTGTTAAAGGCCCATCCTTCAAAGTATTTTTACATTTAGCTCCTCTAAGCAAAAAAGGAATTTAGATACCCAAATAATCTTTAAGATCTGAAAAATTCAAGTGTGATTCTGGAGACTCTTGTATGTGTAGAACCTGTAAATATGAGGCACTTTTCTGAACTTCTTCTGGTGGCTTTTATTTTAAGAAACTCTGCACTCTTTGATTACTTTGCAAAAAAAATCTGGCAACATTTCCACGAGTGAAGAGAATTTCAACGTCCATAGCGAGAACAGAAAGATGCACCGTGATCTCGAGGTCTTTTAGCCTGCTTATGTACTCCCAAAGAATGTGACTGGGTAGTCAGGCTGTTACAAAACCATGATTTTTATGGTGTTGGGATAACACAAATCCAGTGGATATTTCATCAAGATGCACATACATCTTCCTGGAAACTTTTGCTAAGAAGAAATCCTTTCTTTAAAATCTGTTCTGCTAAGAGTACTTCAAAGGTAGTACTACATACAGCAGTATTTCTTTTAAGTGTATTTTTGATGACAGTATATACGTTCTGCTTAAATTTAAGATGAGAATGTACTTGGAGAAGGTTTTGGGTTGGGAGAGAAGGGGAATAGTTTAGTGCTTTACTGTTACTCTAATCTAGTTCCTTTTCCTACTCACAATATAGGTGATTAAAAAGGAAAAAAAGATATATGTTTTTAAATTCACCAGTCTGAGGGTTGTTTGCACACATTTTTTTGTTTCTTTCTGGTTTTGAATTATGTTTATACTCCAAAGGTCAAATTTCCCGGTTAACATATTGGTCTGGAAGGACACAAGGCTCATGCAGACCTGGCACACAGCAAGCAGCCTGGTTGCATGAAGAAAGCTGTCACTCTTCCTTACCTGCTGCCATGACAATTCCCTTGATACAGGAAAGTATTGTGGTATTTGACTCAAAATTTATTGGTGTGGTAACAGGATAGTTCCTCCAGGATCAAATAAACATTATAAAACCTCCCTTCCCCAAATCAACCTCTTAAATTGGATACAAGAAGGTTGGGCACCTTGTATTTTGCCGTGTAGCTCTTTGTGAAGAGCAATGTAAATCCTTATCATCAGTCTGCAGTTGTTATATACAGGTGTATATATACTGTAGAATGCCCATGCCCTGTTGTGTAGAATACATAGGACAAGAGGAAAGGACCTCAAGTTGTGCCAGGGAAGGTTCGGGTTGGATATTAGGAAAAATTTCTTCACTGAAAGAGTGGTCTAGCATTGAAACAGGCTCCCCAGGGAAGTGGTGAAGTCACCATCCCTGGAAGTGTTTAAAAAAGATGTGACACTTTGTGATATGGTTTAATGGGTGTGGGGATACTTGGTTGAAGGTTGGACTTGCAGATCTTGGAGGTCCTTTCCAACCTTAATGATTCTGTGATACTCTTACAGGCTGCTGACAATAACCTGAATCCTGTCCGATTCCTGGTGATCCATTCCCAACATGGAAGGATCACAGTGCAGGCAGTGTATGTTGTGTCAGATGTGAGATGAACTGTGGGATGCAATACAATGCCTACAAAATACAAGCTTTATTTCTCTTGTAAAACTTATCCTTGTAATCTTCCTAAGCAGCGTTTGATTCTTCTGCATGCATCCTAGAAAAATTATTAGAAGTTCTGAAAAAAAACCATAATATTTTCACATATTTTGGAATTTCTGCAGTGAAAGTCTTCAGACTCCAGGCTGGTTACTAACAGCCCAATGTGTATTTGAGGCTGAAAAAATAATAATGTCACTTCTTTGGAACGTGATCTAAAGTTCACTGAAGTGAACGAAAAGGCTCCTGTTGGTTTTAAGTGGATCCAGCCTTTACACGGTGAACAGAAGACGTGTGTCTCTTCTGCTTAAATCTGAAAATGTTATTGGTAATTTGTGTTGATAGAAAGAGCACATGGTAACTTCCTTTCTGCATTTATATAACAGGAGGCAAAAGCCTCAAGTTTGAAAACATTGAGGATGCAGTTGCCTGTTTCCAGCACGATGAGAGACACAACCAAGGATTGGTTTTAATAATATTTGATGAAAAGCAAAGCATTAGACACTGGTTTCCTGTTAGGTAATGAATTTCTGTTGCCATCCCACCAATAGATGACAACCTGCCACTCCTGGTGAGCTGTGTCAACTTCAAGCTTGCTAAAGAGAAGATGGTTCTTGCTGAAACACCTATGTGGATGTTTTATTTATGGTTTTTTTCAAGTGATTATTATACTCTCACTAAAACCACCGAGCCAACGAGTGCTGGTGGGATTATCAAGGAATCCACTGCAGATGGGCCAAGCATGTGTGGCAGCCTGGGGAGGTGACAGTCCCTGGTACAGCTCAATAATGGAGTGACTAGTCGTGGCTTTGGCAGTGCTGAGTTCATGGCTGGACTTGATGATCTTAAAGACCTTTTCCAACTTAAACAATTCCATGATTCTATGACAAATGTTTGGGGGTCGGGGGTAAGTTGTCTTCAGAACTGACAATGCATAACTGCTATTGCTCCCCTGGTGTGATGAACAGGGTTCCCTTGGGCTGGAATTAATAAAGGAGTAATAAGAGAAAAGCAGCAAATGGCTGCTACGATGATCTGTGATGGACCTTGTATTTTTAAGAAATCTCTGTGTCAGTGTGTTTGCAAAGGGATCTCTTCTACAGCCTTGTCTACAGCTGACATTTTGGAGAAGAGATTCTTCAGGACTCATTTAAATTCATTTTGATGCTCAAATATGTAGGGCTTTTTTTTTTAAATGACATAGCATTCATAATATTATGAAAGCCATGCACATTATTGCATAATAGGAAATTCGGCAGGAATGAGATGGCTGGAGCTGCTCATCTGTAATAACACGATGTTTCTTATGTCCAGTTCCTGTTTTACATTAATGACTTGATTAAAATTAACAGAGTTGCTCTGGATTTTCACCAGTATTAAAACAGGTGAAAGCAAAAGCAGGAAGACCAATTGACTTTTTATTTTTCTTCTTTACTTTAGGTATGCTGCTTGAACTTGCTTCTTTGCAACACTTAAAATATAGAAAATTAATAGAAATATCAAGACACTGGAAAAAACAACATCAAAATAAAATTTTTATGAACGGATGAGCTGAGAGTTGAGCTGGTACCGACAGAGTGGGATCAGTCAGTGGTCAGATACCATCTGCTGGATTTCCATAATTTTCAGCCATCTTTAAGACTGATTCCTTGTGTTATATGAGCCAGAGGGAGCCTGGAACTACACAACCTGTTGTTAAAGAAATTTGCACCATCACTAGGCATCAGCTCTACTCTCCAGAGGCCCAATCTCCAGACAATCAACTCGTGTGCTGTTAGTGCTTTGTTTCTCTCACTTCTCCTGTGTACATATGAAACTGTCGAGCTGAATTACACTTTATAAGGTGATAGGGAAAAGATCTAACATTTATTTTTCCCTCTTACTAATTTTTACAGTGTGGGTAAGCTAATTTTTGCAGCCTAAAAACCAACAAAGAAAAACAAGTCCTGCTATTCTTGACATCTTTCAGGTAAACAAGAAAAGCATTTGATATCATTTGCAATTATTATCACGTTTTAAAAGCTCTGCTTTCATAAACAGATGAGGCATGACAACAAATGATGCTTATTGAAATCTAAATTTTTACATTAAATACACCAAATGAGCACAAAAGTAGAATTTAAAGCCTAGGCAGAAGTCTGGGATCACCTTCCAAATCCCATTTCCCACTGTTTTAAGGGGGAGTTGAACGTTGTGCAGCCTCACAGTAGAGAACAACGTTCCCTATTAGTGCAGATACCTGAGATCTTCTCTATGATTCTTGAAAAGGGGGCCAAAAGCAGTGATTTTCTTGGTGTTTCACTGAAATTTGTCTTGTGTGGACACCATTACTTTCCAGCCATGTAAGCCTTTTTGATAATGGATAACGGATTTCCAAGACCTGCTCAAGCTCCTGGGTGTGTGTTCCCTATGGCAGACAGAGTGTGCTCACTTCTGATTCTTCAGAGTAAGAGATTTGCAGTTTCTGTGCCAAACCAGTCAAACCTCACATCTCATTTCATTCACTCGAAAATGAAAATTGTGAGCTGTACACAACACTGGTGTTTCTGTTCCCTGCCAGCACTTCGATGCATCTGACAGGAAAGTTCCCTCTATGGAGTGTTTTCTACCTTGGTGAGTTCTTTCCATGACATTGCTTGAAAAATCCAGGTTTGTCGATTCCTTTGTTGTAATATATGCCCTGCAGCTGGTTCCACACATTTATTGCCTGACTTCGTCCTATAGTTTTAAATGTTCTTGTATTGTACCATTTAGTAAGTAAGTCCCTGCTAAAGTCAGAGCATAAAGCTTGTTCAAGGTGCTTACATTCCTTGAAAAGAGCCAGGCAAGCATTTTATCCACAAATGAGAATTATTCATCAAATGTATTCCACCTGGGGTTTGTATGTGTGCATGCATTCTTTGTTAAGTATTTTAGCAAATATTAAAATCCCAGGTAGGTTAAGGGGATCAGCAAAATTCCTGCCAGTATTAAATGAATATTTGTGCAGGGTGAATTTTGAGTGTGCTGGTAAAGCTTATAATGCTTAAGACTATATTCTTCTGCTAAATGGTTAAACTCTGCCCTAAGAACAATTTGTCCAGAACAGTAGGAGAGCAGAAAAGAAGTGAGTTACTTGTAGTGAAGAACGTGCAACCATAGGGAAGGATTATTTGGGAAATTATAATAGGCAGTTGAAGTCTTGGAAGCATTCAAGAGACTTCACTACTTCCAATAGTAAATTGTTTATGGAGAGAAATAAAGCTAAACCTATCCAATTTTTTTCAAGTAGCTCTGGTAACTTGTAAGGTTTGTGTCAGACTCTAAGTAGGAAATTATCACCAATTGTATTCCAAAGAAAGCAATAAAAGCTTAGTAAGAGGAAAGCAATGCTGAAGCTTCTTCAGTCAGCTCAGTAGCTTTAATTGCTATGCTTTTTTTTCTGAAGGATATTTTTAAAACTCTGAGCCCATTTTCTTTTCTGTGGAAATATTGCAACTCATCTACAGTGTTTTCTTTTTGGTTCATCTTGTTCTCGTATTTCTCAAACTTACACTTTAGCTGTGTGCCTCTGGCTATTAACCCTCTGGATTTCTTTCAAATATGAGAAAACTTGATTCTATGAGCCTCAAAAACCACCACAGTGGGAAAACATCCCACTTAGCCCTTGTTTTAATGTCAAAGGGGAAAGCATCTCTGCCCTCTTATATTGTTGAGAAGGCACAGCAGCTTCACTTCTTAGTCAACAGCCTTGGACAGACAGATAGCCTCATCCTTCTTCTATTTTTTGTCCATCTTTCATACCAGGAGGCAGGAATTTCTCCTAAGAAAGAGAGAATGTTCTTCATAAGCTTATGCCCCATGGTCAGTCTGTGGTTTCTTAAGGGCCCTGCACTATCCTCTTTATCTCATAGAGGATACTGGATGTAGGAGCATAAAACCTTCCTGGGGCAGGCAGATTGGAAAGTTTTTCATCCCCAGTGGAGGTAGAGGCCAAGAGAGATTTTACTCAATGGAATGGGCTGTGTTTTACCATCGGTATGATGTGAAGAAATATATCATTAAGCTGGTTTTCTACTCACTGCTTTGATCATGGTGGCAGGACAAAAACGTCTCACTTGGTAGTTTGAGTGTTCTTTCACCCAAATTTAGTCTTGCAAATTGGAACTCCATAGCCTTTTAAGTACAAGCTTTTCATCAGAGGACTGGAAATGGTTACTTGTGCCACTTAGATTCCAGGCAGTCCTGTTAAACTCTAAAATAGGAAATGGCAGAGCCTTTGGATCAGCTGACACGCATTTCAAGCTTTTAAATCTGCAGGGGGAGGAAGATTCCTCCTATTCCAAAAGCACAAACACACTTGCTGAGTATCAGAGAACCTCTTCCAGGCCCAAAGTGCAGGCAGGTTTGCGGGTGGAAGGGTTGGATCCTGGTAGGGTCCCTCTGGATGCAGCAAAATAAACCACTCCTTCATGTTCCCATGAGGATCTGAAAGTTTTTTCTAGTTAATAAACTTCCTCTGTCCAATTTCATTGATCTGCATGGACTTGCCAAGGTGAAGGATCTTTGTTTGCAGGCTTTTAAAATCAGCTAATTTATTTGGGTTCTTTCTTTAAAATTCTCTGCAGCTGATTATTACCCAGAGTCTCAAAAATAGACCCACTGCTTTGGGATTTGGGGGGAAAAGTGAAGCCTATATCTTATCCATAACTGTGTAATGGTGTCTGAAAATTTGTATTTTTAAAAAAAAATGTTTTAAAAAGGAGCCTCATGATTTGGGGAGGTTGGATCCTAATAGGGCAGAGGGAAGGAGGTGGAGAGGAGCAGAATTCAGGGAAGACTGTGGCATAAGCTTTTCCTTCTGTTACCTGGAGGCACATTTAAAGCAGATGTTGCTGTATTAACGAGGGGGTTCTTTAACATCTAAGATATATATTTAAAAATATGATATATTTATTTGGACAATATATCTGAGTGTTTAGAAATAGCACCCATCTGCTTTAAATCCTTCTCAAAGGTAGAAATGACTGGAACTTTTCTCTTGCCATCTCAGCTGGCAACAACCCATGTGATAAGGACACCAGTACTCCTCGTACAGGTGAGGAATTCCCAGGGCTTGGTGTCCTGCTCCACCAGAAGCTTTGGCCATGGTGCACAGTCTAGGTTTGTGCTGTCTCCATACCTGATGTGGATGCCAGTCATGAAACCACTTCTTTTGCCCACCTCCATCTGGCAGAATGAAGCTGAGGGACCAGGTCCCCATGGTAGGCGTTAGTGAAACACCAGTGAAACCAGTGGGACTGCTGGTGCTAAATCCAGAGCCCAGAGCAATATGTCAAGTGGGAGCAGCCAACATGATCAATTGAAACGATGGGCAATGCAGGACCTCAGCTCTTCCCTTGTTCCCCTCCCCTCATATTTATAGGTTTCTAATTTCCGCTGGATAATGAATATCACTCTTCATTATAATTATGTTAAAAGGTACCAGCACGATGATTCAGAAACCCTTGAAGATATAGTCATATTTTCAGCAACAGATGGATTTAACACTGCAGATGGAGTGTTAAGAGTGCAGGTAATAACAAACTCAGCAATGTACTGTACTGAAATATAATTGGAAAGTATTAATCATATATTGGTTACTTCAGCTTCACTAAGTAGATGTTTAATTTTCATCAATCTTTTTACCAGATTCCCGGAAAGATTTCTGTGTAGACAGAGTGTGGCTTCTAGGTGAAATGATTGCCCAAGTTATTAATGACCAAGGCTTTGATCTTGCAGGCATGTGCCCATGGCTTACCCAGGCATGCAGAATAAAAATCATTTGTGTTAATAAGGCTGTCAGAGGGGCCCCATTCATATGGCCCAAGCTTCAACTGGTGACTAGTCAGTAGTAAAATCCAGACCCTTCTCTACTTGGAGGCTGCTGGAAACCTGCCAGCAGGAATGGCTGGCTGCAGGATTTGGGGCAGAACGCAGCAATTTGAAAAGCCCCATTTATAGAAGTGAACCATCAGTCTAAGCCTTTGCAGGACTGGTAGTTAGAATGTAGATTGAACAGGTTTTCTTTTGCCATTCCTTATTATTTTCTCTAAGTACAGTCCTTTTGGAAATATCTACATCCAGAGAAATGTCTGCTCTGTTCCCATAAACCCTGTCATCTTGCTGTTTTTTTAATGTGCCTCTTAGAGGTTGTATTGGAAGCCTGAGTTATTCAGGGGAGGTTTTGCTCTGAGCAGACCATGCAAGACCAGGGTAATCAGTGATGCCTTGTTGCATACCATGACTCTGATTCTTTAATCAATGCTATTTATAACTAGGATATCATCTGTAGGATCAGAGAGTGGTCCATGCTCCAGTGTGCCAGCTGGGGACATGGGGAATGGGGACTGTGGTAGGGCACAATTCCAGCTCATGCAAAAATCTATTTCACAGCAGGAATATAGAATGTAAGTTTTGGTGATAATGGAAACATTACTCTTTTGAATGTATTTCTGTGGATGGTTTATGTTCACATTCTTCTCTGTGGGCTCAGGCAGCTGGTGAAGCTGCGTCTCCACTGATATCATTACAAGCCTTCTTTTTCCTGGTGGGAGTTCATAGCCATGGTATTCCATGATGACTATGGACTGATCAGACTTGTAAACAACAACATAAGCATTCAATTTCAAATCCAATGAAATGCTTTGGCTGAATGCTTTGGTCTTCTCCTGAACTATTTCATTTTCTAGCTATCTGTGAACCTTGAAAATGTAAAGAAAAACTGGAATTCTCTCTGGAAAGTTGACTTTCACTTGATGTCACAATATCTTTATCTTGGCCGATGAGGAAAAAAGATTTGCTAATAAAATCCAACATGACTGAAAATAAAATTGATCATGACTAGAAACCACAGGTGAACATGTTTAATAATGCAAAATTAATGTGCTGTCTACTTTCTGACAGGCATTTTTACGCCAGGGAGATACAAAGAGGTACTGATCGATTGACCATGATAATCAAATAAAGGTCTGTGAGTATAAATGACTCTAAATATGGTGTCTCTTTAGGGGTACCAGTTGAGAGGACTTGTTTCTAACACAGGTCCCACACGTCCATACTGGTAGGATAGACTTCATCTGACTGGCAATGTGTGAACCCTCATTAGCTCTTTTTTTTTCCCTCCTTACTTATGAGAATTTGTTGAATCAAAAATTATTTAAATTGTCAGGTGTCTTGGTTTTGATGTAAATAGTATGTTTAAAACTTGTTCTGCATTTGCAGCACGGAGTTCGTTGTGCTTGGGAGAGGTTCAATCTTAGCTTTCACCAGCAGGACAGGACATTTGGTACTTGTTTGTGAGAAACAGGTGGGTAAAGCACTGCATATACACTTAATAATGTAATTTAATACAAATTAAGAAGCTGTCTAGATCTGTAGAGAAGATACTGGGAGGCAATAGATTCCTTTTAATAAGTCATCTCATACTTTGCTCAAAAAAGGCTTATGTTCCAGCTCAACCAAATGGCATTGAGCAAAGGGGTGTAACTTAAATCATTGGGACCTGTGAAAGCTGCAGAGCCTCTGTTGCCTCCCCATTGTCCTCAGGACTTCTACCTGTCCCTGTTTGCCCTGCGTCATCTCAGCATATGCTGCTTGATCTTTCCAATTACTGTGATGATGTTTTTAATTTGTGATTCATGACACAGTGCTTTGGATGAAAATTGTAATTCAAGTAAAATCACGAACCACATGCTTTATGAAGGCATTTTATTTGCCAGTTCAGGCTGTGTGAAGTTTGCTGGATGTATCAGAAAATAAAGGTAAGTATCTTGTACTTCAAAACTTGATAAATTATTGACAAAGGAAAAATGCCCTGAGTTAATCAATCTGATGTTTTTTCACCATTTGTCCCTTGAGGATTTAGATGTAGTGGATTGTGCTTTAATGCTGGTCTGCTCTGATCATTTGCAAGAGAGAAAAAAACATTCCTGCATCTCAACTCCTCATCAGTGTCTGAACTTGAATGAATCGGCTATTGAGCTAAAGGAAATGAAATATAAATTGACACCAAGAAAATGTCCTCCCTGCAGCTGTAGAAGCAGCTATGGCTTTCAAAAGCTGATTTTTATCCCTTCAAAGACCAGTATTTTTGGTCACATCATCCTATTCAATAGCTGGTCTTTCTATAAAAGTTTGGCCTAAAGGTACTGTTTTAATACTAGTTTTAAAAATTTATTAAAATAAGTTGAGTGAAATATTGTCTTAATTTCAGTTGTCACTTTTGGCACTTATTTAGAAAGGAAAATCAGAATACAAGCCACTCTTTTTAAATGTTGCTCCTGTTTCTTCCTCGTTCATTACCACAAACACAGCATTTAGTAGTCTCAGAGAGTAATTTAAAAATATAATGAGTATTTTTTTATTCTGAGACTTATAGTTCAGTAGCTTGTGTTGCAGAAGAGCTTGTGTCTGGGGGTCAGGTGGTTGCATTTGCTCACCTTGGTTTTGTTGGCCTGGAACACACACAACTGTGCAATGACATAACACTGTAACTTATTGCACAGATATCCTAATCAAATACTAAATAGTCTGTTTTGGGAAGTGATTTCAAACCATTTAGATTTCTGATCCTGCACCCTAGACCCCTCTTCTGCACTGAATTACCTGAAATAAACTCCTTCAATGCAGGTTGCCCAATTATCCTTCTGTCTTGTGTGGTGCCATTTTTTCAAATGTTATGTTTTTCTGGGCAATTTCTTTGCTATGCAACTTTCCTGACTTTACTTTGTGCTAAAATACACAGGGGAACATGACACAGTCTCTCCCTGCTCCTCTCTCATGCATGCTTGGAGAAATGAAAACATAGTAAAAGACAATCATCTTGTAAAATGCATTCATTATACAGAGGAGATAAAAAGAAACAACTTGTTTGTTGGCATTTTGGAGATCTTTTTGGAGATGTCTCCATGCCAGACCTGTGATCATTCAGTTCTCTATCACAGCAACTACTCTGCTGTAGCACAGATATCAAACTTATTAGCAAACTTAGATCATTGCTAGGTCTTCTGTAAGTGGATGTCTCTTAACTGCTCTTCAATAATATATATCTACCTTGAGATCAGCTGCATTGAGCATTTGTGGGAGCTAAGTCTTTCCTTCTTGGATCCTCTAAAATCTATTCCATAAGATCTCTTTGATTTTCTTAACGCTTTTTATTATTATTTTCCTAAAGATGCAGTTTATTTGGGGCATGACAAAAAGTCACTTTGGCACAGCACTGAGACCTGCTCAATTTACAGGACTGAATCCTCCATGCAAACATCTTTCCTTACATAACTGATATTTCTTATTTTAATACAGTACATTTTTAAAACTGAACTTTGAAGCTGATCCCTCTCTAATGCTTGGTGGCACTCCCTAGCTAAACAGAAGCCTTTTATTATTTTTAAAGGATTTGTACACTGTCAGAGGAACAGATGTATCATGCACCTGTAGTCTCCACTGGGAACCATTTTTACTGCTACTGTTTAGAACTGTTCAGAAAATTTTCGAACCAACTTTGTGATGAGAGAATAGACTTTTATGTAAAAAAGCTTGAGCGAAAAGCATCTGCTTTGTATGTCTAGTTTGGTTTTATTTTTTTTGCTAGAACTAAAAATTGATGTATGTCTTTTGACTTGAGAATTTCTGTTCAAAATACCAACATAGCGTGGAAAAGGGAGATGGAGAAGATTTATCTGAGGACTTGTCAAAATTCTGTCCAGACATGGTGATGACAACTTCTGTGTTTTAGCTACTTATCATAATTTGTTGATGTTTTAGATACTCTTGTTTGATATTTGTGTTCATATGGCTGAAGTAAATGGCTTATTTGGGGTTTATTCCATATTTTGCCATTGGCTTTAATTTTCCAAGACATTGGCCAGTTTTTTTCTGCTTTATTTTAGGAACTGGTGGATGAGGGTAATGGGCTGGGGTAAGCAAGGCAATTTGGAGACCCTTTAGCCTTAACTCTGAGGTGCTTAGTGCTCATATCTCCAATCAATCATGAATTTCCAGCATGAATTAAGTGCTACCTGTTGCAGAGCACTGGGCAGACATCATGAGGACATAGAATCATGGAATAATTTGGGTTGGGGGGTAAATAAAGTCTAAACTATTTAGGCTAATAGGCAATATTGTCACCAAACCAGATTGAAATCACCAATGGAGAATTCAGGCCAGCAATTAAAGGATGGTTTCCATCCAGTACAGGAAAAGTATTGCAAGTAGCTCTCAGAGGCAAGAAACTTCAAAACTGGAGCATAGTCTGTTAAAGGGGCTTTATGCCCTGAGTGTTGATGACTGGAGGGTACAGAAAGGGACAATCAGATTTCTGTGTGGTCCCTTCAAAACCTTGGCTGTGATTATCCCTCCAACCTCAATGAACCCCCCCAACACGATAGTTTCTAACCCTGTTTCCAGCTCTCATATCAGTTTGTGTGTTCTGCCTGAGTGTGATTTCTGGACTGCTGCTCTTTGCTCCTCCCTAGGCCATGGTTCTCATGCAAACTCCTTTGCTCTGTCTCTGACACAGGGACGAGTGCAGCGGCTGTTTTGATGAAGCTCTTCCTCCACCTCTGCTAGCTCCTACTGCTCTCCCAGTTCATAACCTGATTGCTGCATCCCTGCCTGCAGATAACCATTGGCCCAAGACTCATGTGGGTACCTTGTGTAACATGATTTCACTTTCATATTTAACCTAAATAACCACCTGCATTATAATTCTTCAGTCTGTATTTAAGCCTGATTTTTTTGAGGTCAGACTGCAGTGACAGGACTTATCTTGAGTAGAATCAAAATCGTGCTGTTTCCCCAGTTGTGAGACCCATCATTTAGCAGGCAGAGACTTTCACACTCACCAACTGGGTTGCATGGGAGCCAGCAGCAACACTCGGCTGCTCTGGAGATGAGTCATGCTATTTTCAAACTATTTGGCTAATCAGTAAATTGAGATCTGCTGCTTTACAGACAATATATAATATTTGCTTTGCCTTTGTGAGCTACTTTACATTTTGGATCCTTTGCCATTAGGATTCGAAGCATATAGACTTCATCTAATCCAATTTATCCTGTTCATCTTGGCAGTGCTTGCAATGCTGACAGCTTAAAGAAAACACTTAATTTGACTAAGTGTTTTCAGTTTGCTTCTCAAAATATTTGAAATCATTAAAGCCAGAGTACCCCTGCACTGCAATACACACAGTCCTGACCCACTTCAGCAAGTTAATTACAATTTGTGTGATCCTACGGCCTCTGATTATGCTGCAGGCTGAAGTAGTTTACCTGGTTAAGAAAGGGCTTGATGTTTCAGAATAATTCTCCAAGCTTGCTGCTTTTTAATCTGACTTTTAAAGAGGCTCTTGGAGCAAAAATGAGGCATATGGGGGACTTGGTGAGACATGTCGTCTCTCCTGCCTCGCTGGGCAGGGCACAGGGGGCTGAGTGCTGAGCTCCCCGTGCAGATGCTCTCCTGCTGTAAGGCTGTTCAACCTCTGTATCCCTAGCTATTTGTATTCATTGCTCCCTGCCAGAGGTGAGGCAGAGCACAGGGATATAGAGCAGCCCTGGAAGTGCCCTGGTGAGCACAGGTGATTATGAACGGTGGCTCAGCAGCACTGGAGCGTGCCAGTGCTGATGGGGTCATGGGCTGCATCCCCTTCCTCTGCACTGTGCTCTCAGGTCTGAGGGCTTGTCACAAACCCCTCTGTGGTGGCATCTTAGCCTTACCCTGCTGCAACCCAACAGGAAGAAATGTCATCTAGGCTTGCTATCAGTGCCAAACACAGATCCCAGACACTTGAGCACGATGGAAGAGAAGGGAGAGGGCACACATGAGGATAGAGCTGGATCAAAAGGATTTATTGGTGCAAGCCTTAATGTGTCATACTAGTGTGAGTCAAGTGAGGTTGCAAATGCCAACATAGATAACATTGAGGCAGCAGAAGCATTAGTACATGCTAATAAGCAGAAAATATATCCTGAGCTGCTCAGTGCTCTCACACCTTGACCAGCTCATCCACTGTGTCTCTTCTGCCAGTGCAGGTCACAACAGCTCGCTTAGCTGCTGCACCTGAAATTTTGGGAGATGTCAATAAAGTCCCAATAGTCTGTGTGTCTTCCAATCTGGTTTGTCATTTGGATTTGTGTTTACTGCACATTGATTCAATTGATTAAAAAATTATGAAATAGTTATCCCAATTTCTTACAAAGATTCCATTAAAAAAATCCTGTTATGATTGGCTGATTTTACTGATGGAGGGGACCAGGTGATTCAATGTTGTGATTTGGTAGTGCTGGAGCATCTGTCTGAGATGATGAGGCAGCTGAAATTTCCAGTCATTGCAGGGCAGGTGATACAATCATGCTACAGCAACACAGAGATGGCTTGATTTGGCACATCAACGTGATATAATTGTCCTCTCTGATATGTTTTGTTTCCTTTTAAATTATTTGCTCAAGGCTTCCCTTTCAAAGATGTGTGCTGGCAAGTTGCAATACCGCAGAGAGGGGAAGGTCCAGAGCTGCAGCAGGAGTAAGGAACTTGGAAAAATGCAACTGGTGCGGAAGAGCGAGCAAGGTCACTGGTGACAAGGCTCTGCTCCATCTGTGCAGGCACACTCGTGAGTAGAAGCATTCCAGCAACGTAGCATTTCGTCACGTTATTCCTTTCCTTTTAAATTTCAATAGCTGGTTATTTGCCTGCCTTTGGTGAGGGGACAAAGTCCCTCTTTATGCAGCCACACAACCGCAGTTATCTTGTGTAAGGGAGAAATGAAATGCAAATTTTTCCGATAAGGCAAGAATGGGGCTTGTCTGGGAAAGAAGGAAGCATTGTCCAACCACAGGAGCAGGAGGTGGTGGTGCCCAGTGCCTCTGTCATTCAGTCCCAAAAGGTAGAAGAAGCCACAATTTGGGGAATCTTCTGATAACATTGACATGAAAACTTTCCATGTCTCCATTTCATATTTCATAAAAAAGGGACAAAAATTGCTTTGCTGTTTTGTGCAATTCAGCAAAGTATTTTAACCTGCAGTGTGTTTTAAGAAGATGCCATGCCCAACTGTTTACAGAGAACACTACACATGCTAAGGCATTATTTACACGGGGTCTGAGCACTTGAGGACTTGGAGACATTTAAACAAGAAGCATGAAAATTACTGAATAAGAAACTCTTTTAAACATCCTTTTTTTTTTTTTTAATCCATATTTCAAAGAAGTGGAAATCTTTACATTAAATGTTAATATTTTTCTTTATCTTTTTTTTGTTGAGGCGTGGTACAGAGTAAATGGCTAGTTAAAAAAAAGGTAAAGTAAAAGAAAAATAATGCTGGAGGAAAGACAAACCTTCAAAATATCACTCAGAAATTCATTGGTTCGGTATTAGCACCCTGATAAGAGCAATACTAATGTGCATTGTGCATACGAAGTGCTATTCAGACTCTAAATTAGTGACACAGTCAGGGGACAGTTTAACCTCTGGCATTAGCTAGAACTGGGCAGCGATAGGAGCCAGTGCAGCAGTGCTAATTAATGCACCCTGAGGGGACACAACGAGGCATTGGCCCTGTACACCTGAGACATACTTCTGTCAGCACTGAGGTGCCAATTACTGTCCTCTCATAAAAATAACCCATGTGAAAAAAATAACAAAAAGGCAAAATTCCAAGTAATATAGATAAACCAGGATTTAGCCATAAAACTATAAAGTGGACTCAGTAATGCACGTCCCCAGTTTGTTAATACAAGACAGGACAAGCTCTGCTGTAGCTGTCGTTATTGAAATGCAGAAGCTTTGTTGCTGGGCTGGGCTGGGCTGGGCTGGGCAGCAGCATCTTTGCTTAGCTCATTTACCCCACCTGGTCTGAGGCCTGACAGCTCTCACACACATCATCTTGGAGCAAACTCCTTTGGAGAGCAAGGATGAACATCTCAGGGGCACCAACACTGCCATGAGCATGGGGGTGCCTGGGAGAGGATTTCTGCCCATGCCAATGATGGACACAAAAAACCTCTGGTTTAGAGTGAACTAGAAATGAGGAATTCCTATTCTACTTCTAGTTTAACATTAGTAGTTCATTGTCCTTTGTAGGTGTTCAGTTTCAATTAATTTAGGAATAAAAATCCCCAAACACTCAGCAGTCCTCCAGCTGAAAACCAAGATGTTACGGGAGTATGTGCAAGCTCTTGGCTTCATTGGGTGACCTGTTCTTGATAACTGAGGCAAGGAAGAGGTTTGTCTAGGCTAGATAAAAGCATGTTATTGTGGACTGGTTTCAGCTGATGCTTTTGATTTGGGGTGAATGGGAGATCTTAAGCATGTGTTTGTTTGAAATACTCCATGTTGCTGATGAAGACCCCCAAGAACCTTAACTTCATTTCAAAGGCAAACTGAATTACAGATTACTAGAAAATGCTCTTCCTTTAGTTGGCTCAAGAAGATCAATGCTGGGATTGATAGAAGTAACTACATATCCCACAGTATGCTACTACTCCTCTAAAAAAATATTTTATTAGAGTTTAATATGATAATAGTGCATGGTTGTATGGAGCCCTACTTCACAACTGCCTGGATGGTAGGAGAGAGGAACCATTTGGCAAATCAGGCCAGTCCAAATAGCATTCATTTGGTTAATCACCAGCTATTAAAATAGCATCAAATCATAGCAACCTATTTGCTTATAATTCAGTGCACAATTTTCTGCACAGTATATTCATAACTGCTGTACCCAAGCTAATTTTAAATGAGCCAACAAAGCCATTTTCCAGCCCTCTCTTGGGAAATGAATCTGTGGACTGATGGATCTCTCTGCTTCTGGGTCTAAGCCCCCACAAAATCTGAGCTGATGACATTGGTGTTTAACTTTGAAACAAGCTGATTTAGGATTTAGACTATTTTTTAAAGCTTTGTGTGGTTTTAATCTCTTGCACTGCTTCAAGATTCATTTAACTTCCAGTGCCTAGAAGGTTATACACACTATGTTCTCTCTAAACATGTGAACATTCAGGCATCATTGCAGCTCGCTTTGTGAATTCTATTAGAGATAACCTTCAACAGTTACCTGGTAGTTCCTCTCTTTTTCACAATGAATTTGGCAAATGATGAAATCCCTTTTCTTCCAGTTCAGGAATATATCAGTAACTTTGATTTTGGTCTTCAAAGTGCTGGCCTTTCATTTCTGAGAACTGATAGCTCACTGCTGGAGCAGGAGCCCTTTACAGTTCTGGGAAGCAGAACAGTAGAGCTGTGGCCTGTGCAATGATTAGATGACTTTAGCAGTGAGATGATGAGGCAGGTGAAATTGCCAGTCATTGCAGGGCAGGTGATACGATCATGCTATGGCAACATAGAGATGGCTCGATTGGGCACATCAACGGGATATAATTTTCCTCTGTGATATGTTTTGTTGAAATTGAAGAAGGTGTGATAGTAATAAGTAAACAATGAAGTTTCATTGTTTGTAGACGCTGTGAGCAATGTTGTTTTTCTGTACTGAAGTAGAGCTTGGGATTCTTACTGATGAACCTCTGGCCTCAGCAAAAGCTGAGGAATGAGTGGTACCTGTCCCAAATAATTTTTGTCTTAGAAATAAATAAATAAATAAATAAATTGAGAGTTCAGAATTTCTCCTCTGGAACTCTTGGTGTCCTCCTAATCCAGCTTCCTCACCTTTACCACAGCTGCAGAGAAATGAGGACAAATTCTGTTTCTGAAGGCAGATCTAGACTTGCACATATTCCCACTGTGTCCACACTGTTGTGTCAGTGAAATAAGTATGTGCTTTATTCTAGGGATGTGATGGGATATGACGGGATACAATGAAACCTCAGAGCCATCTTAAGGCTAGCTGAATCCTTGGCTTGGCATTTCATTCTGCACGTCAGTTGATTGGTCATTTTATCACCAGTTATGAAGTGAAATTAGATAATCTCGCTGCCATATGGTATACAGTATTTATAGTTTAGTATGTTTTCCATATATGTGTGCTAAAGCCTGCTTCAGGGATTTGTTACGGTCCTTGTGTTTACAGGATTTGGGTCTTGGGTGAAAGAAGAAATTGACAGTTGCTAATGTTTGATTTAAACTGATACTTCGGAGGCCACATGAGTGAGATCCCTAATTAAAATCAATTTACACTTTCTGTCCTTTGCCAGGGAGGCTGGCAGGGCTCCCCAAGACCAGAGCTTGTGTCCACCCGGCTCGGCTGCCTCTGGTAGCCATCAAGAGGGGTGACTCCAGGGGACAGAGGGAGAAGCTTGTGGGGGGCTGGGGATGCTTAACCTCATCCTCAGCTCCCCTTCCAAATAACCAGGAGTACCCAGTGATTCCTTCAGGTCTCTTACACAGACTTAACTCTGAAGTGTCCCTCCAAGGATTATTGTCTGCACTAGATTTAGCTTCAGATTTCTTGTTTTCCATCAAAATGCTCCGTTTCCCTTGAAATCTTGATAAATAAGGAGATACAGGACTAATTATGTGGGACATTAGTCACTCAATATGTGTCATTATTTTCTCAAAACAAGCTTAAATGAGCACCACAGAAGGGTCTTAGAAATCTGCATTTGGAGCTGACTCAAATGTGATAAAACACGAATGTATTCTCAAACCAAAATATTAGTTGCCTGGTACGGACACCAGCGCTGGGGAGTTGTATGGTGTGAATACCCTTCATACAATTTTTTGACTGCTTCTCATCAAAAAAGATCCCCATGAATATCTTCAGCTCCAGAAAAAGTAATGGCAAAGCTGTGCTAAGCTTCAGAGCACTTGTGTGGGTCTGCTTGAGACCTACATCCCACTTCTCACCTGTCTCTGCTGCCGTGCCTTGGTAACTCTAAGTTGTAATGTCAGAGACAACAGAAACTGGCTGAAGCTGGACCAACAATTTTTAAAAGGTGGTAAATTATAATAACAAACAACAAACCCTGAGAGAGGAGAAGCAACAGTCAATCACCCTGTGAGAACCCCGCGAGCACTTGAACAAAGAGGAGTTAATAAATGTTACAGTCAGGTTTTTTTGGATAGGATTCTTGCAGAATATGATTTCATAATCCCCTGTCTCTGGTGAACAACAAGACCTCTGTAAACACTCAATATTCAAATAGAAGATTGTTTCTTGTAGGCTTCCATGGCACAAAATAAAAGCTCTGTAAATCTGGGCCTCCATATGTGGCTCTCAGCTGGTGTAAGTCCCTGAATGAATTACATGTGAACAGAGAAATTAATGCTACACACATGGTGGCCAAACTTGAAAGCAAAAATTGCAACTGAGAATATACTGCAGCAGGATTGTGAAATATTTGAAGATAAATGGAAGCTTGAGTCCTTGTTGATGTAATGCAACATTGATGCATTTCAAGGGATACACAACTATCACAGTGAGACACTACAATACTGAGATCACATTTGCTGGAGGGCAAGGACTCTCTTTAAAATCAAGGACTGAATTTAAAATCAAAGACAAATATTCAATACTGTTTAATGTAATTTTGAACAAAAAATTGGGTAAAATACTTCCCCCTTTTTTAAATCTGTCAAGTTAGCGTGGCAGTAAATGTATGTCCTATCCATGTTTTGAAATGATTGTGCTCTAAAGCCACTTTTGTTAATTGGTCAGTGTTGATGATGAATTACCCAAGAATTCTGGTACTTTTGAAACAGTTGCAATCTTTTTGTTGTTGTTTTTTTTTTCCCCCTCTCCTCTGGACAGAGGAGGGAAGAATGTACATGTTACAGTGAATTCTAAATGAGGTCTGTGCTTCCCCTGTTTGCAAAACGCCAAGCAAAGCAGTAAAAATAATAAATAAAACAAATGAAACCCTCTTTAATCCATTCATGAGCTCGAGTGTTTCAAGTAGGCCATAATATTAAGACACAGAGCTCTGAAAGAGATGGATCAGAGGAAAGGGCTACTGCTTAAACAATGCCAGCCTATTTAATTGAATTACGTATTTGTCAGCACTGTATTTTCCCATGTCCAGGATTCTTACTGTTGATTCAGGGCTTAAGGCCTAAATAGAAAGGGCAACAACTGCCATGTATTTTGGTCCTGAACAAGCCGTGTCCTTTGAAATGCCAGCTCTCGATGTTGGGAAGAATGCTGGAATGCTTTGCAGCAACAGAGAGCACCAGTAAAAGAGGCAATGAAAATATGTTACCCCCCTGGATTCGACCTTGCTGCAGCATACTGAGGAACTTAACTGAGAATTTTTAAGCCTGGTGTTATTTCTGTAGCAGTTTATTTGTATTTATCACAAGGGCAACTGGAGTTGTCCTTGAGCAAGAGGACAGGAGCCAGGAATTCCCAACTCTTTTCTTTGTATTGATTTGGCAGGGTTTTTTAAAGTATAAAATCTATAGTTTAGTGAAGGGCATTAGCAAATTCTTAACAAATTCTTCATTGTCTTGTGATCAAAATTTAAACTGTTTTCTTTGATTTGTTGCACAAAATAAGCACTTGTGTATTCATCTCTTCCCTCAATGGATATTTTCTACCTCATATGCCACAATGATCATTCCTTTGTCCCACTCTTTGAATTGTCTATGACATAAACCAACCCATATTATGAGCAAAAGTGTTGTCAGGGTATCCTGACTTAAAGAATGATGATACAACAAGAAGGATGATTGAAATTGGTCCCTCCATGCAACTCTGCTGAGTCACTTTCTAAAATTCAACCAAGTACTCTATGACTCTTGCTGAGTCATATTTGCCAATTTACTATGCCCAGACCCTCAATCACATTTCATTTACAATGAGATTTTATAGCCTAGGTACCTTCTCTTCCATTGCATTGTACTCCAAAAGACCACAAAATTCCTTTTTTTTTTTAAGGTCGTAGCAGCTCTTCCCAGATTAGTATATGAGTGACGCAGAGGATTTTACTTGAAATTATGCCTTAATGAAGGTTACCAGGCTCAACAGAGCAATGATTGGAAGAAATTATTTATGACCATGCAGGTGTCTGGCTATCTTAGCTGATAGATCTTAAAAATCTACAGTGCTTCAAAGTACACTTCTTCCTGATAACACACCCACCCATCTCTCTGCCACTCATATCAGTTTTTTCCAATTAATTTTTCCATCACTAAAAGATGGAAAGACACTAAAAGAAGTGTCTTCATTTTGCCTAAAGTTCAAGGTGAGATTATATTTCTTTCAGCTGGCGCTAGTTCTTTCAAGCTGTGTCAAAGCACGGCTTTTCCTCCTGCTGAACGTGCACTTTTAGCTGCATTAATTGTAGGCAATTTTTAAAGAAGTGTTAAAATAGGTTCCATAAATAGAAATGTTATGACCCAAGGAAACGACTTACCCAGGTGGAAGGACCTGCTGCCTGTGCATCTATAACCCAGTTCCACAGAAAATGTGCAGAAAAACTTCTCTGGAATTCTAATCTGCTCATACATAGAGTGGCTTAATTTTGTAGTTCCAGTTCCACGAAGGCTGGGACCACAAAATCAGCTCACAGGGCTGCTTAGGACTATCTAAAAACCCTGTGTGGTCCTGCCATCTCTGCGTTTGTCCTCCCTAGGGTTGTAGGAAGAGAAGTGCCACCACCTTCAGTCACAGAGAAAGAAGTGGGATGCAAAGAGGTTAAAGATTTGTGTGAGCTGGCTCCGGGATGTTGCATTGAAATAGAAATTCCAAAATACCAAGATAATCACTTGCTTGTCCTTCTATAATAGAGCAAATGATCTGGGTGACAACAGTGAAAATATGAAAGACTTTTTGTAAAATCAGACTGAAAAGCTTTTGCCAGTCTCTGGCTAACCAAATCCAATGGCAAAAATGTTTCTGTGGAATCTAAAGATTTCATTTGCCATCTTGCCTAATTGTTTTCTTAAGTCGTTAATAGAAATTTGATTTCAAATAACACCTAAAATATTTTCTTTTAAACAGTCTTTTTTTAAAAAAATACAACTATTTCATACACTTTTTTTCAAGTTTGGGCATATTTGTATTTATTGTGATTGAAGCACTTATTTTTTATCCCTTTTTTTTGCATGTCATGCAGTTCAGGGGCATTTTAAACAGTTTCTGCTCATGTCTGAGCTCTGGCTCTGATGTGTGCAAAGAGCACGGCTGCTCTGAACCTGCCACATGTTAAAAGGATGAATATTAACTTTTGTTTTTTCAAAGTGACTCTTTAATTGAAAAATTAAATATTTAATGAGCTATTTCCATCCAGAAGGGAGAGAGAAAAAAAATCCTGTGGTTCATTCCCAAGAAAAACTCATGCTGGTGTCTGGTCTGCCATCAGCAGTGAGCTGGCAGCAAATTAGTGCTAACACAGCCTGTACACAGGACACCCTTGGGGGTGGCGGTCTGCACCCCCTGCCTTACCTACACCCCTTAACATACAGCCTGTGTCCAGTATTTCAGTTGGAAAACATCTCTGGCTGTGGCTCTTTATATGAGTCCTTATTCAATGTATTAGGGTAAAATTTGGTTCTACTCACATAAAACCTCGTAATCAAAACAAATGGCATTTCTAATTGAGCAAGGCCCTCTTGGTAATGAAGGGCAGCAGGGCTGCTGAGATCACTGGTTTGTGTTTCTCTCCCTGTTCAGAAGACTAAACTAATTTATTTATGAAATCAAAGCAACCCACCAGATTAGCCATATAACCAGCTCGCTGCGCTGTTTAGATTCACTCGTTTGCTCTCTCATGACATCCAAGTGAACAAACTATATGTCAATGAAAGCGTTGGCGCTCCATCGTACATTATAGACTAGTTTGAAGTGCAAAAAAAAAGAGATGCTGCAGTGGGGCTACACGCAATAATTTTTTTTAAATTTTTTTTTCCAGCGAGCATATGCTGCGAGTGGGAAAGGACCGAGTAATGTAAACGGAGGTTTCATTAGCGATGATATGTGGCAGTCCCTGGGTGAAGGGAGAGAAAGCAAATCTGGGAGCACCTGTAGAACTTAGCAGACTTGTACCCATGAGGAAGAGGATGTTCTGAGGGTAGTGATGGGATCTGCTCTCCCTTAGCCTCCCTTTGTGCCTCCTGGTAAAGGCAGGGCAGGGTCACACACTTTGGATGTTCCTTTCTGTGCATCCGGCCCCCAGAAACCAGTTTATGCAAAGAAAAGGCAAGCACTTGCTTCCACTGTAAGTTTTAACATTTCTATCAGAAAGGAAGAGGGTCTGCTAGAAGTTTTCTTTTTACCGAATATTTCCCATGTACTCATAATTTTGGTTTTAAAAGTTCTTGTTTAACTTTTCCACAAATCTTGATGATTGGCCTGGTTGTATTTCCTCTCCTCTGACTTCTTCCTTGCAGCAGATCAGAGGTGTCCAGTGTGTTACAGGACTGACCACACTGAATGCTGAAGACCTTGCCATCCCCATGGGTGCACCAAGCATCTCCATCCTCACCCTCCCACCAGCTTGTGGACTCTGTGGTGGAGATGCTGGTGATATGCCTCATCAGGGTGAGGCCCTGGCACAGGTTGCTCAGAGAAGTCGTTGACACCCCATCCCTAGAAGTGTTCAAGGCCAGGTTGGATGGGGCTTGGAGCAACCTGATCTCGCAGAAGGTGTCCCTACCCATGGCAGGGGGATTGGAACTAGATGAGCTTTCAGGTCCCTTCCCACCTAAACTATTCTGTGATTCCGTGATTCTGTGATTCACAGCTTTTACCATCTAAGCTCCAGCAAGGTGTGAGTGATGGCACTTTTTTTTCCTCCACTGCTTTCTATTGTTTAGCTGCTTCTTGCACAACTGTGATGAGGAGCGGCTGAGGGAGCTGAGGAGGCTCAGCCTGGAGAAAAGAAGACTCAGGGGGGACCTTCTCACTCACTCCAACTCCCTGACAGGAGGGTGGAGCCAGGTGAGGTCGGGCTCTGCTCCCGGGTAACAAGGGACAGGATGAGAGGAAACGGCCTTAAGTTATGCCATGAGAAGTTTAGATTGGATTTTGGGGAAAATTTCTTCACAAGAAGGGCTGTCCAGTCCTGGCACAGGCTGCTCAGGGCAGTGGTAGTGTCCCCATCCCTGGAAGGATTTAAAAGCCGCGTGGACGTGGCACTTGGGGACATTGGTTAGTGGTGGGATTGGCAGTGCTGGGGGAACGGATGGACTCGATGATCTTAGAGGGTTTTTTCAACCCAAGTGATTCTGCGTTTTCAGGTCTCTGGGGGTGACAGGAGGCGGGGCTGGGGCGTCTGTCCCTCACGGCCCGGCCGGGCGGGGAGCGCGGGCTGCGCGGGCCGCGGGGGGCCCCTGCCGGGGGCTGCCACTCACTGCAGCCCGGCCCCGCCGCCTCGGGGCTTACGGTGGATTCGGCGAATTATTTCAAGGAATCTTTTCAAGGAATGGTTTGGGGGTTTTTTTAAAATCTAGGCTTTGCAATTCAAAAACCATTCGATTATTTTTTCCGCCAGTGTATTCAAGCACACTCTGGATGTATTTACCTACATAAACTGCAGAGCCGATTAAGCCCGTTCCATGAACAACTCGATCCCATGTTTCCCCATTACCTTGCCCTAAAACCGGTTGAAAAGCCGCACATGGGTAGGAAGTGGCACCAGGTCTCCAGGAGCATTGTTTCAAATCTTCCTACAGCCACTGACTTTCTAGGTTACTTGTTAAATTTGGCTTGTGCCCTCCTGTGTTTTCCTGCCGCATCGAGGGCTTGGCAAGCCGGGGCTGCCAACTGAATGTGAAGCACTTGGATGCCGTGGTGACAGGAACAGGGAATAAGGAATTTAGGGAGAGCTCTAGCCCTGCAAAGCAGATGTGCTGAAGAACACATCATGTATGAATCTCTTTTAAGTGCCCCCAAAATTTACTGAAGATACTGCCAGTATCTCACTAGCAATCGAGGCCTCCCATGGGGACTGCTCCAAAGCGTGCTGAGCTTGGCTCGCTCTCTACTCCGTAAGTTAGCTGGGAATGACTTCCAGAGCCCCGCTGTGCTGCTTCTGCTCTTGCATTTGCAGGAATCGCAGCAAGAATAAAGGATCCACCCAGGGCTGCTAAACACGAACTTAACCCCTTGGGAGGGGTCCGAGCTACAAGTCACCACAAGGTGGGAGACCACAGATGAGAAATATCAAAGCCTTGGAAGGGGCAGCTATGGGAGAGAGCAGCAGTGGAGGGACACTGTCAGAGGAACAGTATCCTGTCTGGGTGCTACATTGGACTGTAAGTTGTATAGGTTTGCATGTGGCATCCCACTGCAGTGATGGGCATCAGCATCACAGTGGTAACAAAGATTTCTTTCAGTGGAAGTTAGATGGGCTTTCTGAATCTGTAGTGTTTAAAGATCACAAGTGATGTCTTAAATTCCAGGGAGTTGTGGAGCTTTTTTGGGGGAAGTAATACAATCACTATGTTTTAATATTTTAGAGAATCCAGGGTTTTCATTTTAATTTTCCCCTCTTTCCTGTAGGACTGATGCTGCTGTACATGCATAATGACACAGAAAGCCTAGAGGATAGTTTTACCGTGCAGCTGACAGATGGCAAGCGCACAGTCCAAGGGACACTTTACATCTACATCATGCCAGTCAACGATGAAATCCCTCATCTTTCCAGGTTAGCCATCTAAGTGACATTCGGTGCATAAAGACTTACAAAGGAAAAAGAAAGAAAGAAATGGAACCACCCATCTCCCCACCATCATCTCCAAGCCCACCCACAATACAGAGGAGATCTTGCTTTCATTGTATGGGTTATCCCTGAAAGCTGGTTTGTACCAAGGCTGTGCATGCTGCTGCCTGGTGCAGGACTGTGACAAGCCACACAATACCATCCAGCAAAACCCATTCGTGCAGAAATAGCTTGTTTGTGATCTCTGAGTGGAGGCTTGTTTGTATTTAAGTTAGTGGCAAAACTCTGGTTGTCTTCAATTAGGCCAGAGTTGCTCCTTTTTCACACTCTGTGTCTCTCTCCCACTTCCTTAATTCCCTTCCGTATGTTTTCTCCATTCTCTTTTATCTATTTTTAACAGTGAATCTTGTTGGGAAGAACATGGTGTGGGTTTTTGTTTTTTCAATATTTAAGGTCCAAAGCCAGTTGAAGGCAGTGTTAATAATCACGGTCCTTTCAAGAGAGCCAGAGTGCCATCTCTGGGAATAAGGCTTCAAACAGGGGGAAGCTGCATGGAGAGTGATATTAATTAATTGTCTCTGTTTGCCAGCAGTAAAGTCCTTCTGACATCCTTATACCATAAAATAGTCTATCATAAGGTTTTTGAATGGTATAGCAAGTCTAAACCCCGTCATAAGCATTTTGTTTATTGGTCTGAGGAAGAAACAGGAAGAAACCTGTCATGTTGTAAGGTGATGTGGTTTCACATACTTTATGACAGTGACACATGTTTTAGCCTAATTAGGGTTTTTACTAGTAACAATTCACAAATTGAAAAATAATATAAATCCTGCTGAATCCCTCCAGAAATTCCAGATCCAGTCTATAAAAAGAAAAATAAAATATTGATTTTGCTTCTTGCCTTATGTAGACCTCCGTGGGCTACAGGGGAAGAAGCACCAGCCAGGCTAATACTTCATTGCCCTCTCTGTGTGGTGATGGTACAACATTTTCTTGACCCAAAAAACCAGTTTGTAGAGCTAAAAATAATGTATATTCTTATCCTACAAGAACTTTTAGAACTTGCAAAATAAAACTTCTGCCTCAAAGAGAGAAGCGTATTAACCACGAACTTGTATCCAGGTCCAAGTGTTTCCACTAGCAGGGTTTGAAAATACCTGGTGAACTCTTAATTCTGAAGATAAGTAAAAGATTTCTTCTTGAGGCATAAATTGCAGCACATATGACATCCTATGTTGTTGTGTCTGGGTGCCTGGAACCCCTTTTCTGGGTCTTTTTTGCAGGGAAAAGCAGAAAAAACCATTGTGGTTGCCCCTCTCTGGTAGCAGCAGCCTGTGGTGTGCACAGGGGTGGCATCAACACTCAGAACATCTTTGGCTTCTTTCCTAGACCATCATGTGTGTACTTTGAAAAATTTCATAGAAGTAGTAAACAATGAGAAGTTATAAAATGGACACATGTCCCTGCTTCCTAGCAGTGTTTCCTTAGGAGCTCATGGGTGAGGAGCCATCAAGCCCCTTTCCTCAGTGGGGAACACTGCCAGCCTCCCTCTTCCCTCTCCAGTCAGGTCTTCTCCTTGCAAGGCTTGGTCTGTCAGTCTGTCTTCTTCATCCTGCTCTTCTCTGCCTTGGTCTAATTTTCTTATGCTTCATGTCTGTTCTTGGTTTCCCCCATTTCTTCCAATTTCCCTCTTATTGTCTATCTGAGGACAGTTCCTTGCTGCTATTTCTGTTTTCATGCACGTGAAATGGCTTGCCTGGATCCGTATGTTCTCTCCTTCCTATTGTGAGCAACCCCACGGAGATGCCCCTTATTTAGTCTTTTAATTTCCATGTTATTTTCTAGTCCGTCAGAGGCAATCTTTGTATCTCAAATCTTGTTTGTGCATTCCCAGTCCGTGGAGCAAATTGAGCCCGTTTGCAAGGGAAGGAAATGTGCCAGTATTACCATTTTCCACCAAGCTATGGAGCTGGAAGTGTACTGTTCTTCTGCACAAAGCCATGAATCCGACTTATAGTTTCATCAAAACCTGTGAGGCTGAAGAGCAACATAAGAAAAAATGGTGTGTGCGTGTACATGGCAAAGCTTTCTGTCCCAGACCTGCAGGAGCAGATTTGTTGAAATGTTTTTTAAAAATTCTATCTGCTCCATGCTAAGAGGAGCCTGTTCATGCTTAATAAATTGAAGAAATTGCTCACAAATACTTCATCCATATGAAAGTGCGAGCCCTGTACTGCTGCCAAGAGACGTGAGACCTGTGGTGTCGTGCCGAGTAAGTGATGGTCACATGAATCAGAAAAGCTTAGGTACAGATCCCTCGCTACCACAGTTTTCCCAAAGATGTGAAAATATAACAGGGAAAATACTAAGCAGCATTCAGTCTTTCCAGCCAAATCTGCCTCTTTTGGACACAATCATGGGCCGCGTACCAAGCAGTGCAGGAAAGACCAAAATAACATCTTTAAACAATCTGAGCTCCCTCTTCCACCACTTTGAAATTAGAAGTAACTAAGAAATAAGGAGCCTCGGGAGGGGCTGCTGCCTGTCACCCTGTGCTGAGTGTTGTACCAAAGCATCAATGCTATTCCTGCTGCAGGTCATGCAGAGAAGCCAGTGGCCCCTCAAAATACATTCATGTATTTTAATTATTCTTACCCAGCTTCATGAACTTAACTAATTTTTGTCCAGCCTCTCTCCATAGTACAGCTGCTTTTCCAACACAAGTCTGGAGAAGTCACTCAGTTCCTAAGCACTCCAACTTGCATCCTGAGGAGCAAAAGTAGTGTTGGAGATGTTGGGACACAAATTGTGCTTTAAGTTTGGACAAGAGAGTGTGTGAAGTGAGTTACTTCTGTGCAACATGGAGACATGCTGAGCTAGAGGCAGTCTGGCTCAAATCATTAAATCCCCCTCGCTAAATGGGCAGTGACTGCTGCTGGTTTGTTTTTTCATCAGTATCTCCCTTCCTGTTTCTTTTTAATTTTGTTTTTCTCCCCAGGAGTATGGGTTTGGAAACTGAAACAGCTGAGAAAAGCCATTCCAGTGCTGGGTCAGAAGCAGACACCAGAGATGCTTCAGGGGATGAGCTCAAATGAACTGTCCCCATGTGCCCCAGCTGGAGGCAGAAGTAGCTTTAGGGCTTTTATTTCTCCTTTTTCCTGGGGATGAGTGAAATCCCCAACCAGCTTCTACAGCAGCAGGGTTGTTCTGGAAATGGTTTAGTTCATGACTTGGCTTGGTTGATAGGGTAAGCAGTGGGACCAAACACAGGTTTTTATTTGAAACTTTCTCTTGCGTTGAGGTGGCCGTGGAAGGTCTCCTACAGGATTTGTTTCTTGTTTCCTCCTTGCCTTTGCTTCGGAGGTGCCCATAGCCTCTGCCCCTATCCCACTTGCAGCAAACACAACACACCTATGAAACACCAGGACAAGCTAGAAGCCATCCTCCAGCGTCACCCTGCAGTATCTAATCTGGGGAATAATTCAGAGGAAAAGCTTTGTCTCTTGGGCTCAGATGCTAGAAACTATTTCTTGCTGCGCATCTCCCTCCACCATCCCTCTCCATAATTACATGTTTTAGCTGACTTTTATAGTGGTTCACTAAGCCACTGTGCTGTCTTCTTCCTTTTATAATTAAGCAACTGAAGAAATCCTTTGAGGTCAATAAATTCTGAGGAGGCTTACATAAAACAGAATATAAAGTGGAGAGCCCTGCCATCAGAAGCCAGTAAAAGTCAGCGACACCTCAGCAAATGGCATTATGTCATTGCCTAATTTTAGTAAGAAACAGTAAGATTATGTTTTTTGTTCAGAGCTATAAAAAGTAATGAGTCTCACATACTCTACTGAAAGGAAGGGGTGGGGGGTGAGCATGAGAGGGGAGGAAGGTGATTGTAAAAGTGAACTTCCATTTTTTTGGACATCCTGAGTGCATTAGGAAATCTAGCTCATAACAGCCAAATAGACTTTAATGTGCTCTGTCCCGTGAATTTAATTTATTTTGTTTTGATTTGCTTGCCAGGAACACACACACAAAACCTTTCAGGAGTCAGGTGGTCTCGCTTCAGTAACTACAACATAATAATCAGAAGCTGGAAAAAATTACAAGGAAGCCAGAGAAGGACTCTTCATCAGGAACTGTACGGATAGGACAAGGAGCAATGGGTTCAAATTGAGAGAGAGAAAATTTACGTTAGATATATGGAAGACATTCTACCCTGTGGGGGTGGTGACACCCTGGAACAGGTTTCCCAGAGAAGCTGTGGCTGCCCCATCCCTGGTAGTGTCCAAGGCCAGGTTGGATGGGCCATTGAGCAACCTGGTCTGGTGAAAGGTGTCCCTGCCCGTGGCAGGGGGGTGGAACGAGATGAGCTTTAATGCCCCTTCAACCCAACACATTCTAGGACTCTGTGATTATGGGGTGGATGAGAATGGTGATATTCATCCTGCGTCACAATACAGTGCTGCAAGTGTCTTGGATGCTGCTGATCCCAGCTCGAGGAAGCCCACAGCATTATTCTCAGTCTTCACAAACAGGGTGAAATATTTCCAACGCTAAATATTTACTCACCATAGGAATGTAAGTGCCCAACCAACAGATCTGTGGAGTCATTCATTTGGGAAGAGGAAGGAAGTGACCCTCTAAGGGAGGCTTTGTACTCCCAACCTGAATATACAGGTTGTGTGGGAGTTAAATATGAGCTGTGGGGGCTGGGGACACATCAAACCACTGCCCTGCTGTAAGCCACCACATTTGTGAGCAATAATCTGCAGTAAGGACCGGGCTATACAGAGAGAGCCAAGCACAGCAGGCGATGGCTGGTTGGTTTTTCACCCTTCTTGGTCCTGGTGAAAGTGGAAGTGTGTTGGAATGGGATGGGAAGAGAGCCCTGCAGACTGCACTCAGTAATACCAGTACTAAAGCTCTGACTGGAGTGAGGGGGGGAAATATTTTAGCAGTGATATTCTGCAACCAAAGGATAGGAAGGGGTTTTTTTTCACACACCATAGCTGTTCACTAATGCATGCATGAACTAACTGTCCTTTCTGTCAAGCTCCTTCATTAGTATTCTTTTTCTTTCTGTACTGGAGTTAGACTGAAAGAGAGATTATACAAAAAGTTGGCTGGCTATCAGTTGGTCCAATTTTATGTGTTTTAAAATGTGTACTTTTTATAGGGCTAAAAATTGTTCCAGAGCCTCTGTGTAAGCAGCAGCTAGTAGGCCTGGTGGGTGTTAGCTCTCTTTGGATCCCCGATTAATTCTTGTGTGCTGTGGGATATTCATCTCAAATATGTGCAAAGTCCCTCAAACACCACAGAGATTTTCTGGAGCTCATCAGTGCTGATGAGTAGGGAATAGCACAAGAGCCATCAGCGAGAGCTAGTGTTGGGATGCAAAATATTCCATATTAATGCACGGAAAACCAACAGGTATGATGGCAGCCCTATGTACTGCTTCAGCCTGATGAGCTATAAATCACAGAATTATTTAGGTTGGAAAAGACCTCTGAGATCATTGAGTCCAACATTTGACTGATCACCACCTTGTCAACTAGGCTGTGGCACTAAGTACCATGTGCAGTTTTTTCTTGAATGGTTCTGCGTTGAAAAACTGCAGGTTTTAATGCACAAGACAATGTTCTGCTCACTTCTGCTTCTCCATGTTCCAGTGACACCATGCTCCTGTTCTCCTCAAGGTACTTCAGTCCTGCTCTCCCTATGTTTGTCTCAACTGATCCCTCTCTATATATTTCCAAGATCACTACTGTTTTCTGACTTGTCTTCCTGATACCTCATAATTTTTCTTACCTTGCTGTGGGTGGCAAATATAAATGGTCAATAAAGGGTGACCTTCTTAGGTCCATCAGAGCTGCTCTTGCCCTTATCCCTTTCTCCTTCTGAAATTTTATCCAAGAAGTGAGAACCTCTGGATTTGCCCAGAGTAGCAAGGTATAGGACCACATAGCAGGTGTGTGTCGGCCCAGCACCTCTGACAATGTCAGCAAGGGCTGTCAACCCTCCAGAAATCCTGCATGGGCCACAGCATATATAAAGCATGGCTTTATAGCCCACACACCACCAATCCAAGGCTTTCTGGAGTGAGTCAGTGCTGCACAGTTGCTCTCCACATGTGTCGCAGGTTTGGCACGTCTCCGAAGCGTTGGACCCTGCTCGTACGTGCTGCTCAGAACGCACCCACTGCAGACAGCTGGGAAGCCCCCGCCAGCCAGATGGTCGAAAAGCTCCCTGCACCTGAATCCTTAAAAGCATTTGTTCTCCAAAAAATTGTTTGTTCTGCAAAAAGGGTTTAGCTGAGACGTGGGCAGCTCTAGCTCCATGCGGGGGGCTGGTGCGTTAAACCACACTGCGTCCCTTCGCCCATCCACTACGAGCGTTACTGTGTCACCTGGGGTGTGAAGCTGCTGCTCGTGGTGTCTAGACTTGTGATTACTGAAAATTAATTAAACTGAAGGAAATTAGGCTGGAAGGGGAGTAGGCTCCTGGGAGGGGAAAATGGAAGAGAAAATAGGATACTGGTGTTAACCCTTTCCGGCTATTGAAATAGGAAGGGCTCATAAAAGCTCTTCAGGACACTTGAAAACATGCAGACAGTGGGGTGGTGTGATTTCAGGAGCTCTGCTCCTTACATGTTCAGACCCTATACAGACAGTGTCTATAGCCCAGGCAGGATGAGCACATCAGAAATGGACAGCCCATTATCCCCCTGCCTGAGTCTTTTAAATAAGTTACTTTATTGTAACCAGACCTGAAATAACTTGCAGATCACGAGTAGGTTTGAAATGAGCTGGTGTGACAGCAGATAAGGTCAGAGGAACGGAGATGCTCAGATGTATCTGACAATAAATCAGAGCTTTATGGGGACGGGACAGGAGGCTGGATGGGCAGCAGAGGGAGGTGGTTGCAGGTGGATTGGTCTTCTCTTGCTTTTGCATAGGCTCTTACCTGCTCCTCTATCTCTTAAAGTCTGTCTTATATAGCTTTTCCACACGGTATCCGAGTGCTTTGTGCCTTCCCCTTGGCACACAGCCACCGTCTGGCTAGCGAGCAAGTACAAACTGTAACACCTGGGTGTCAGCTATGAACATTAGGGTGTGCTACAATGGACCCATCTGTAGTACTTGGCACATGCCGGAGATTTTTATGTGTGGTTGGCTGAAAAGCAGGATCAGAGAGAGAGAGGAGGGAGAGCAGGGGATGAGGGCTCCACTGGGCACGCAGAGAACATCATTTTGGCAAAGGTGCCAGTAGTCTTCTATGGGCTTGTCTGCTTCTTCTCTCAGCTCATGCATTCAATAAAAATATCCAGGTTGTTTCTAAGAAAAGCAGGAGCAGATTTCCCCGAAGAGCAAGTTTAGAAGCCTCATTCTTTGTCTCTGGAGAACAAGACTTATGCTTTAACCAGATTTAATAAAAATACATTTAATAGTAATAGATACAATGAAACCCTAATTTAATAATAACTAGTTTTATTGTTCTTCCATGTGAACTAGGTCACGTTGACTGACCCCCTGAGCACCACAGGGTTTCTAGATGGGTTTGGAGGGAGGAGTGCTCTGGTTTTCAGGCTGCGTCAGCTTTGACAGCATTGCGTCCTGGAATAAACTTCAGTCAGGAGAGTATGGACAAGGGCTGCCTCTCATATTTCCCCGATATTTCCATTGATATCTTCAGCCCAAAAAGTTGTGCTAGTTTCCAGTTTTATTCAATGAAAGGAAAAAATATTTCCCCGCTTGAAAATGCCTATGTATCCCTGAGAAATCCCAGGAAAGGTAGGAAATGGGTTTACAGCAGTAAAAGGAGCCACAGCTTCTTGCATCAGGTTCACCTAAGTGAAACTGCAGTGCACAGAAACCAGAGGAAACATTTTTTTTTTCCCTTTTATGTGGCACTGATGTGTTTTAAAATGCATGGGCAAAGTTTGTAGTTTATTTCCTCCAAAGGGGCCAAGTCCTCCTGGCATTCTTATGAACAAGCTCATTAGAATAAAATCCATTATGCGCATAACTAATGACACAAATTTACAAATCTGTTGACAATTATGGCCACATCCCTCACTGCATTTGCTTGTAACTCACTGAAGTGACCAGGTGAAGGAGTTCAATCCAGAAGTTTTACAGCTCACGAGCTCCAAGTGCAGCCATGTGAGATTATTTCCCAACTGGATTACAAAGCTGTCATTAGGCAGGGCAACTCGGGAGGACCAAGGCACGAGACCGTAAACTGTCCTCAGGAGACCTAAAATCATTTTGAAGGCAGAGAGAGATATTCCTGGCTGCAGAGACCATTATATTTTATAATTTTTCTTAGCTGGGAAGGGGGGAAACACATGCGCATGCACACAAACGAGGGCTGTTCCAAGTAGTGCCTGGTGTCCTCTGGAAATGAATAGAAATCAAATTGAGACGCTGGTGTCCTCCGAGTGTTAAATATTTCCAAGTTCTTGCCAGGCGGGTATAATTTATTGAATGTAGGTTTTGTGAAATAGTGCTCCTGTCAGGGGGAGATTGGCACCAGAGAAATGAAGGCGGCTAATTCTCAGGGGGTCCTCCCTGGCAAAAACCCTCTATTGAGTCCTCATGCTACTTGTGCTCATAACTGCCGAAAAACCAGGAGTGCCATCTGCAAACTGTGATTCATAAACACTCTGTCAGTCTGCCATCTACCCTGACATCATAAAATAACAAGAAGCAGCATTGTAATAAAGAGAGGAGGTTTGCAGTCGACCAATTAAATGCATCTAATTTATTTCTGTTACAGCTGAGGCTTTATTTATTAGTAAACAGCTGCATTTGTTACACTTCCCCCCCCCTTTTTTTTTCTCTTTAGTAGGAGTGTGCCAACTGGCACTTTTGATAATCCATTAATCCTAAATAATCATCTGGGTACTTCATGGTTGGTAGGGAAAAAAAAATAGAAAAAAAAGGGTTATTAAAAGTTAAAATGTAACCTTGCAAGGAGGCTGGAGAGCACTTCTCCGCTGTGGGTTTGCGTGAGTTATGGTGAGCTTAAGTTTGCAGGCCAAGTCCTACACTCAGTTTACACCTGCGACTAACTAGCGTGACAGCTAGCTGAAAGGGCTATAAATCTGGGAGCAGGATCTGGCCTTGTGGAATTTTTTTTAGGACAGCCTGTTTGTGGTACAAGAAGAGCATTTTGCATGTTTGGTTTACTTGCCTTCTCCTTCCTCAGAGTTAACTTGATTCTCAGCAAAGCTAAAAATCTGCTAATTGGTTGTCAAAGTCTAATTAGCTGATATTACACTAAAAAAATTTAAAAAAGGAGATAAGTTTGCCTTTTATAATTGGAGCTGACCTCCACCCCCACTTCCCCTCCCCTTGAACCCCCTGGTGTGTGTTAATTGAGCTCCAGGACTTTTCAGTGTATTTTAATGCTCTCTCCTTTTCAGTACCCTGGAAAGCTTTGCAGTTAATGAGACAATAATATGTATAATCAAGTAAAAATGTAGTAAAAAACAGGTGAAGCTGTATGGAATCAGGATGGTGTGAAAGTGTGTGGATGTGTGGAGGAAGGGAGGTTCATCAGCCTCCCTAGCAGCCTCATATGGTCAATAATGTCCTGTAATTTTTTAATTTTCCTTCATGGGCATTTCCTTCCCCTTGCATGAGACTTTGCTCAAGGATTTGCTTTAGTTAATGAAAGAAGGCTGTACTCTGTTTAGTAGTCAAATGAACATGATGAGGATCCAAGAGGCCAAACTAGGCGAAACACAGCTGTCTACAACTTCTCTCTAGTGACCAGTTGCAGGACCTGAGGGCATGAAGCTGTGTCAGGGAAGTTTAGGTTGGATACTAGAAAAAGGTTCTTCACCCAGAGACTGGTTGGGCACTGGAAAAGGCTCCCCAGAAAAGTGGTGATGGCATCAGGCCTGCCAGAGTTCAAGAAACATTTGGACAGTGCTCTCAGGCACATGGTAGGATTCTTGGGGCTGTCCTGTGCAGAGCCAGGAGATGGACTTTGATGATCCTAGTGGGTCCTTTCCAACTCAGGATATTTTATAACTGGTCTCCACTATATTTTATTCTCTCTGCATGTGTTTCTACAGCTATAAATACAAAATCCCCCCTGTAGCCAAAAACCAAGCTCACCTTCAGGTCTATATGGCTTCTCACACCTCCATCCTCTCCTCTACCATTCTTCCCATAAGTTCCCAAAACATTCCAGTGGCAAGTTAAACACTGTAGAGAACATCTGGCCCGCACTCCTCCTACAACCACCTCTGCTGGAAGCAACATGCTCTGCATGCCTTATTTCAGTTGCTCAATTTTAAAGCCTATCCCTTGTTATATGTTAAAAAAACAATGTTAAATAGAATTGAGCACAGGTGGGTGCTCTATATATGGGTGCTCTTTTTCAATATGTATAACATTGAATTTACTTATTCAGTCATGTTTTCCCCTTTCTCCTCCTCCCATCTTCCTCCTCCACACCTGTTTTCAATCAGTCCCCTCTGCCCCGCCTGTCATCCTATCCTCTCTGCTGCTTTTACCACAAACCCACTAATGTTATATTTCAAGTCAAACTTTCAAGCCTACGACATTTAAGCAAGTGAATCAAAAAAAACCCAAGTGGCTTTACCAGCCTTGCAAGGCAGGAGCTGGCATGGCCCTGAGGAGTGTGCGGGGGATGCCGGTGACCGCTTGAGCTTCTGAGGTTGTGGGGTTTCACCCATCCTAGCTCTTGAAGTCTGTTTTTCCCTTTGAATCTGAAAGTGCTTCTTGGTTTTGTTTGTTTGGGTTTTTTTTCTAGAATCTATAAAAAAATGAACATATTAAGGCCAAATATTGCTGCTAGATGAACAATTTCAGATGTATGTGTCTGCTTGTCATACGTCATGTAGGCTTTGCATGTTTAACCTGACCATGATGGGTATCAGGCTGAAGAAAGATAAAAAGAAGAAGAGTAGTGAACCTGGTTGCCTAGATCAGATGAGTATTTATTTATTCTTTTGATTATTGGCATAAACCGGGAGACTTTTTTGTGAAGTAATTTGTAGCAGCTTTACAGTACCTTAAAGGGACTACAAGGCAGCTGGAGAGGGACTTTGGGCAAAGGCATGGAGTGACAGGGCAAGGGGCTTCAAACTGATGGAGTGTAGGGCTAGATTAGAGATTTGGAAAACATTCTTCCCAGTGAGGGTGGCGAGGCCCTGGGACAGGTTACCCAGAGAAGCTGTGGCTGCCCCATCCCTGGAAGTGTTCCAGGCCAGGTTGGATGGGGTTTGGAGCAACCTGGTCTAGTGGAAGGTGTGCCTGCCCATGGCAGGGGGGTTGGAACAAGATGAGCTTTAAGGTCACTTCTAATCCAAACCATTCTATGACTGATTATTTTAAATAATACCTGGTTCATGATAACCAAACTGGTGGATGGCTGACATCCCAGTTCAGCAGTGTACTGGGATCAGTGTGACTTCAGTGTGGGCTTGAAAGCTTCATCCTTGGGCTCATGATTAAGGACATAAGAAGCCTGATTATTCCTCTAGTGTTAAAGAATGGGAGTGTGTGAGCTGCTATTCAAAGGACTAATCAGGAGAGTCTTCTCCATGTTATGGGGTTTGGGGCAAAAATACTTTGAAGCCCCTAATGGAAACCTGGCCTTTTTTTCCAACATGCGTGAAAGTGAAGTTGGGTTAATTGCACTTGTCTGTTTCACTGTTACCTCCTTTTTTAATCTTATTTATTTTAATTTCTTGTAAGGAAAATGAGTCAGCATGAGCACTGCATCTACTTAATCAGCTTGGGTTTGAAATATGGACTTCTGTAACCCCTGAGAAAAGCATACAGCGGGTTGGTGTCCTGCATCTCTGGCTGCATCCTTCCTTTAAGGAGAGATCCCTCAGCTGCGCTCCTCCTTGATCTCAGATCACTCTTGGAAACAGTTTGTAAAGGAGTCTCCATTCAGTGAGATTTCATATAAATTTACGGTCCTTCAAAGGTGCAACCAAAAAGTAAGAAACACCCAACTTCTATTGGAATGCAGCACAAATTATTTGTCTAAGTGCTCCAAAACTGGTGGGTTCTGATTACTTTCATTATGCTGGGGAAGGGGCTGGTTATTTTCCTTTTTGTTGATTTTTCTCAAATACAATTACAATTTTTACTATATGAAGGCAAGCTAGCCTACATATAGATTGTACTTATAATTTGAATTACTGTGATGTCCTTAGACTAATTTTCTCAGATAACAATCACTTCTTGAATGCATCAAATCTCAGTCACACTTTTCATTTGCCATGCTAGCTGCAGAGGAGAAGTGATATTAAATGGGTTAATAACAAAGGTGAGCCATCAAATGGGCTGAAAAGCATGAAAATTGGTGCACATTTTGTTGTGGAAATAAAATTTTAAACCCCCCAAACCATGACAACCGCTATTCTCAAATGTTGCTGGCAGCTGTCTCCATTTAATAGGAACCTGTTGTTTTTAAAAGTCAGTTGGCAACATAAGAGACAAGAAACAGAATAGAAAAGCTCCTGCAGAGTCCAGACGAGAAATTGTATATTGTCATCAGCAGGCTGACTGACAGCAAGGGAAACTGATCGACATTATTCTCTTGCTCTTGCAATATCCTCTGATAAAAACTCGTCTCTGCTTCTACCTTTGTCAGATCAACCCTTGTGCTGCTCTCCTTATTCAGATATGTTTTTAAAAACAGGGAGGGTTAGGATCGAGAAGGATGAAGTGGATATGACTAGGTAAATCATTGCTACTCCTCTTCTGAGAAGACAAGTTGTTCATCCTTCCAGCAACCTCAATTTTCTGTGGCTACTCCTTTGTATATGTGAAAATTGCCCTGGCCCTTGGCCGATACAGTGGAACTCCTCATAAATAAATCTAATGGAGCCAGAACCTCTGTTGCTGAGGCTACAGCAACAGTATCAGCTTAAAAAAACCAGTGTTTGTGCTTAATGCTTAGTTCATTAACACATCCTGTCCATTGGCTCATTTGGATCTATTAACATAATTGTTCTTTCTAAACAACTGGGTCATTCTCTCTGCCCAAACAGAAAATCAGAGCTGGCTTTGATATTTTGGACAAATCACACAGCCAGATAAATACATGGGCTCCTCTATAAACTCATCCAGGCGGAGATTAGATAAAAATCTTGTGATTCCACTTAGCATCAGCCTTGGAGTGAGACTCACCATGGGGCATATTTGAAAAAAATGAGATAGCTCTGCAGCTTTTTCTGTTGTAAATGTCCTGTCTGCTTCTAAAATCTAAAGCAAAAATATTTTCCCAAGCTATTTTGATATTGTTCTTCTCCTCGCCCCGAATAGAAGGGCTCGCTTTTTTCCTATTCTCTGCTGGTCTGGGATGTAATAAGGAATGATCCTCTTTTTAATTTCTCTCCTGTTGGTTTCCCCTTTCACTCGTTTCATTTTTTAGGTGACATTGTTCTACTCGCCAAACCTGTAACTTTAACAGAGGGTGACAGGGTGACCTTGACGACAGATGTTCCTGTGGCAACAGATGGCACTAGCAAACCCGAGAAGCTGCTGTATGCCGTCTCCCTGCCACCTGTGCATGGTCAGATTGAGCACATCAATTATCCCGGCGTGCCCATTTCCAGTTACAGCCAGTTGGATGTGGTGGCCCAGAAGGTCTCCGACGTCCACGACAATAGCCATGGGGCTGGTAAGGAGTCACTCAGGTGAGAACACCTCCCCTCTGCACACCACCGCGCTGAAATCCCTCATCCAGTGAAGGGTTAAGCTTGGCTTTCTTTCTCCCCATACCAGTCGGTGCAATATTTAATGATTGATATGGTTATGGGGAAGAGAATGCTGCAAACACTAACACTATGTAATTTTATCATCACGGCAATTACATACTTTATTAACTGTAATAGTGAAGTTGTACGGCCAAAGGCAAAAGGAGTCTCACTGGCTTGGTACTGGGGTGTACCCAGGTAGGCTTTTGTGATCAATTAGCAAGTGAAAGTCAAACAATTTAGGTACATATAAAGAATTTATCACATTTCTCAAAGCTGCCAGCGGTGGAAAAGGAAAAGCAAAAATTTCCCATCTGCGGCTGTTGTTGCTTTCTGGGCAGTTCGTTCTCCTGAAGGGGAAAAAAAATAATAATCGTAACATTGTCTGAAATGATCAGGAGAACTTAATCCAGATGGTGGTGTCATTTCTAAGAAAAAGCATATGTTGGCCATTATGATACTTAAATATAATGGTTTTACATTCCTCTAGTGGGCACAAAAGGCACACAACAGAGTTGGCGGGGTTTTTTAATCTTCTGAATGTGGCAGTGGTGGTGGAGTGGTGGGAGATTTTATCTTCCAAATGATGTGTTCCCCCAAAGAGATGGCAAATTCAATTGAGGAGAGCCTGCTGTAAAAGCCGTGCTCCTGTGGAATGTAAATTTGTGCCTTCCTCTAACCAGTAACAGTGGAGAGGTTTAATTTACTGTCCCCTTTGGATGATCATCATTTTATATATACTATTCCGGTTTTTCTTTTCTCATCTTCTTTTTTTTCTTTAACATGTTTTTCTTTCCGATTTGCTTTAAAAGTTATTTACGCTCCCTTTGCAGCAAAATGGGCACTATAACTAATTTCATTCTTACCATGATTAACTATGAATAATTTCCTAAGAAATGAGTCAAATTAACAAGGGGAAGAAGGAATCAATAAATCATGAAAGCAGCCTATTTCTAAGTGGGGTTAAAGCCACCATTAAATAAATCACAGACTCTAAATGATAACCCACTTGCATATGAGGGGGGGAAAAATGTCCATTTAAATTGTGGTGAAAGTAAAAAGGAAAGTGAGGGCCAGCTGTGGCCCCCACACACTGCACAAGGAGGGGGGCACAGGAGAGGAAAGGAACTTCAGGGAAGGACCCTGAGTTGAGGCAGAGATATGATTTTCGTGTGTTGGTTGCCACAGGCCAGCTGTGGGGAGCCAGCCAAGCAGGGATCAGAAAAGCTCTGGCTTTTGGACATGTAGGCGTACATGTTCTTTAATAGCACCTTCTGCCTCATTCCCTGCTCTGTGCAGGAGCTCAGGAATGCAGAGGCTGACCCAGCCTCACTCGAAATATCTCAAATATTTTCACTCTGCTTTGGTATTTTATTTTTTCATTTGCCTTCATAGGGTTAGTCACCATTTAAACTACTTGGAGACCTTTTCAGGATCAGTCCCATCATACTTCTTAGCTGGTTTACGTTACATCCCTTTAATCTTGCATTAAGGATCATACTTTGCCTGGTGGCATGTTGAGTGCAGTAATGTTACCTAGGGCTAGATTTCCATCTTTCTTGTTCATTGAGACTTATAAATCTGAATTTTACACAAGGAATGCCATCACTTTTGCAGAAGAGTGGCTTGTCCATCTTTACTCCAGTATGTAAGGACATCTTTAAACTGTAGAAATTAGGCAAACTTTCCTCAAGTTTTCTATGGAAAAACAGGGGTCAAAATGCTTATTTCTTAGTTGAAAGGAAAAAATAAAAAAGGAAGGGAGAAGCAATTCTGCTTGTAACCTCCCATTTGCAATTCTTTTTATGATCTTTTCTCCTCCCTGAACACAGGTATGAAATGGCACCAGCTCCCTGCTCACCGGGAAGGGGGTACCTACTGCCTTGTGTTATGGGCTGTTTTGTCAGCTGGTTTAAATCAGGATATCTCCATTTGCTGAAATGATGCTGTAGCCATTTAAACTGCAGCTTATAAAGTTAGTTCATAAAGTTGCTGAGAGAGTCTCTTTCCTAATGCACTTTGTGGTCATGGGAGCTCATCTCTGGTTTTTTGTGGGACTGGGGAATATCCTGTCTATTTAAAAGTGATGTCGTGTCTCAGGACCTGTTTATGTTCTCTCTCTTTTGCCCACCTGGCTGCTGTGGGCAGAGTTTGGTGCAGGACTTTTGGCAAAGCTGTGCATGTGATCAGAGGGCCCCTAGGCACAGCAGTCGCTCCCTGCCCACAGGGCTTCCACCAAAAATCAACATGAACTGGTGAAGCTTTGTGCCTTCATCCCTTCCTCCAACACTGAAAGAAGGAAAGCACATGAGCATTGTCATCCCAATGTCTTCCATGGTGGTCTCAGTGGATGAATTGTGCTTATCCAGTGCTTGTGCACTGGTTTTAATCTTGGTCTCGTTCTTTAATAATAAATGCTACTGAACAGAGCAGTGCTTACAGAGCAACCAGGAATGAAGTCTGTTTTTTCCTAAGCACCGTATAAACACAGCCCAGTGTGTGTCCCTGGGGCAGAGGGACATGTGCAAGGAGGACTGGATCCATGCAATGGCCTCAGAGTTCATTTCCTTCTGCTTGTGGGGAGCAGAGAGATTGGAGACTTGGAGAATGGGCAGGGAGCAGAGGAGCAGCATCAGGGCCAAGGAAAGGATTGTGAAGGGTAGAATTTGAGTGGATTGGCTAGTTATCCCTGCAGGGTGCCATTTCTTCTTCCCTCCTCTTCAGAATTCCTTCCAAAAAATGGAATTTATGGGTAGGTAGGAGACTGCCTAGTCCAAGGGGCTCAGTGGCCAAGTTGCCTCCATGGAATCTTGGCATCTCTCAGATATGAGGGAGATGCCCATAAAAAGGAGGATGTAGGAGGAAACCAAAGGAGAGGGCACCCACTGCCTGCCTCAACCACAGGTGTGTGTAGTGGGTCCAGCAGCTCTGCAGGAAGATTGGGGTTCAAGGAAAGAGGTGGGGGACTTGTCTTTCAGACACGAAGGAGTTAAAACATAAGGATTAAAAAAAATCTTTAAAAAAACCCCCACACTCACATACACTCACACACTCACACACTCTCACAAAACCCTGCACCCTAAATTAATTTCTGCTGGTAATCTATATCGGGTTAAATAACGCCTCATTATTCTGCAACACAGCTGAGGTTTCTCAAAATGTTTATCTTGTTTTGTAACTGGTACCTTCTGGCATATTCCAGTGCCAACTCTCCTAGCTCTTGCTATATTTCATTCTCACTATTTTTGGAATGGAGCTGCTGGTTCCAGGTGATTTAATAAATTGCTTTTTTTTGTGTTCCTTTTAACTTACCCATCTGCTCAACACATGCGTAACTTGCAATCTGTCGGCAGTTTGCAGAAAGACAAACTGTCAGAGCTGCATGCATTTGACAACTTTGTTCCCAATTAGATTAGTGGTAATTTTAACAGATTTCAGGGCAATCGAAAAAAGGGATGACATGTTATTAAAGCATCAATTTTGACAGACCCAAGCACATACAATTTCAGTGTAAATTATTTTAAATGCTTTAATTAAAGCTATGAAAGATTTACCCTTTTAAGCGGTAAGTGATTGCAAGACAAATATAAAGGGAAAGTGGATAACAGAGTTTCCTAAATGGTTTATGCTGCGCGTGGCAGTCCACAAGTCACCACCACCATAATCTATGACTGTAATGTTGGAGGCATAGTTAATTATTCATAGCCTCATCTCTGGAGCAGACGTGATTAAGAACATGAGGAGCATTCAGAGATCCAAGCAGTACCTATGAAACCAGAGTTCAAGCCCCTCTTGGATCAGATGCTGTTAGGAAACAGTTTAGGGGTATCTAAATGGTGGATAGTGGCGGATATGTGGGTATTTTTATAAACACACTTTCCTTTTTGCCCCAGTTCTCCTGTGGTTTAGCTGGCCAAATCCCAGTGGTCAGGGTAATTTGGGATTTAGAGCAATTGGGAATGTTCTGTACATGAAGACACTTTACAGGCTATACAAGTCCTGTACAAAAAAAAAAGAAAAGAAAAAAGAAAAAAATACATCATTTATTATTTAAACAGAATACAGCACTCTAAATTCGTCACTCCAGGAGCACTCTGCCACATGTGTAGCCCGTTTAACCATTTAAATGATTTTGTGAATCATGGCCTCCTTCCAGCATCCTTCATTCAGACAAGACTGACCTTGGCTTCGTGGAGACAGGGCTGGGCTTGGCCCCTCTTACCCAGCCTTTGGGTCCCAGATGGAGGATCTTGGGCCTCCCTGCAGTCACACCTTCATTGTACACTCCAATGTTGGTCTGAATTGAAACCTAAACCTTCCAGGATGGTCGCTCCAAGGGTTTTGTTTATTTTCTGCGTGGCTGGCTGTGCAGAGCAGAGCTGTCTCATCTTCAGATTGTTAAACATGAATATTGCTTTGGTGTGTAAACTGTTGGTCCCACAACCTGTACTGAAAGTTTGTTTCCTTTTTAATTCAAGGTTTGTATGGCTTCCTGATGTTATTTAGAGTACAAAACAACAAGCACACTGTTCCCAACCTTCCCTTAATACCAAGCTTGCATGCATCTGGTTTGGGTTTTTCTTGTTTTCTTTGGAGTTGGGTATGACTTGGTGTGACTTTCTGAATAGCTTAGAAGTTTTTCTTTGAAAGTTGTTGACCCAAAGTGTTGCAGTACCAAAATGCAATGGCAGTGAGAGAAGCTGCTCTACTGAGCACTGCGGGAAGCTGGTCAGAGCCTGAGATTTCATGCACTTTCCAGCTGTTTGACTGTTGGAATGTGGAGTGATTTGTAAGTGGCACAACAAGCCCAGCAAACAAGACAAAATCCTAATGGAAGTGTTTCACCACCTTTGAGGCTGTTTTTAATCTTCGTGCACATAATGCCAGGCTGTTCTCTGCTTTGCAGGTCTGTGAACCAAACTTTAAGGGGTTTCGCAGTTTGGACAGGTCCTAAATCCTCTCAAATCCCTTCCTCTAGTCCTCAGCTGGTGTGAATCAGTGAGGCTCCGTTTAATTCAATCAACCTACTCAAATGTGCACTGGTTTAAGATCCACCTCATTGTGTGTCGGTCAATGAGCACTGGCCTCTTGGGATGCCTGAGTTTGTCATGAAAAATCATCTTCCTTCTTAAAAAGTGAAGGAGGTTGTGCATCAGGGATTAGAGTAAAAGACCAAGATTCTCCTGGTCATTCCCCAAATCCATGATGTTAGAAGGCCATCAAGATGACCAAGTGATTGGTAACGGGCAAGCAGATGAACATGGGCAACTGGATCAGATTATTTCAATGCTGATATCAGACCACTCACACATATCAAAATGCCTTCATGGTGGACAATGGCATGGGAATCCGGCCTAGAGGTCCTTTGCCTGGCAGAAGCCTCTCAAAAAACCTTCTGTATATATTTTCTCCTTGCCTTGGAACAGCCATTGTATGTGAAAGAGACTGTTGTACATTGAGGCCAGTTTAGTAAGGTGCAAATACTCCACTGGCACAAGGGAAGTGCCAGGAAAATCAGAAACTTTTATTTCATTAGTACAGAGTCAATCGTGGTTTTCTTGTCAACAGACCAAGCAAGGAGCCAGTAGGATCTACAATGCAGGTGAGTCACTGTCTACAGGGGTCTTCTGATGCAACACCAAAGAGTATTGAATGACATGAATATCATGTAAAGGCTAAGAAGTTTGGAGAAATTTCTTCAATCTCGTGGTCTTCTACTTGCTCATTAGTGCTTCCCCGTCTGAAGGAGGTCTAATCATTTTGGTTTAAAACACCATACACTGGAGGTATGAGAGATCTCATCTTCATTCTGGACTAGAGTTGTGATAGCGGCCCAAAGAGCTTAAAGTCTGAAAAATCTTTCAATTTTTAGTAAACTTAACTGAAGACTGTGGGCTCATTAGGTTTTCTAAGATCAAATCACTGGTGAAGGTGGTCCTTGTAAACTAAGCAGAAACATAGAATTGCTTATTTAATCAAGTCACATACGAAGCAGAGCAAAAACCCCTGCTTGCATATGTATCGAGCTTTTCTGCCTAATCTATTTTATAATGTTTTGCAATTAACAGGCCAGTGCTCATCAGCTGATAAATAATTAACAGCTGTTGTTGTTTCTAGGGCATGACGTAAAACACTTACATAGGACAAAAACTAGCTGGAGTTGTTTGCCAAAACTCTGACCAAACATACATTACAACTGAACAAAAGCAACTTCCTCTGAAAAATGTACTTCCTCTTTAAGAGTTTTCCAAACTCTCTAGAAGAAAAGTATTGACCTGCTCTTTTTGTCAGCCAGGTATTGAAAATCTGAGGTGAAAGCTCCTCTTTTTTACTGGCATTATTCAGACAAATCAAGAATCCAACTGTAAACACAAAGGATTTTTTTATTATTCCCCTACATCTTGCTAATATCTGTAGTTTTCCTGACATTACACACGTAGGCTTGTTTGATCTTTGCTCAAAATCCTCAAATCTGGGAGGAGAGAGATCTGAATTTGGTGAGATATAACCATCCCTATTGGGTTTAAACAACTGTAGTGATCTAGTTGTTATTCATCTGAAATAACTAAAAATTGACTTGCAGTGAATTCTGTTTACAAATGAGAAATGCAGAAAACAAATCATTTGAGAACACCCTTTAAATGCATCTTGCTGACTGTCTCATCAGCTTGCAACTCTTTATTTGCTTACTTGTATGTTTTGAGTGAGAGGAGTGTCTACATGAGCCATGAATGCCAACAAGAGGAGTACCTGCAACTGAATACGTGCTGGAGGAGACCTCAGTGGCTTCCTCTGAGGCTTTCTTTATTTATTTATTTTTGTACCACACATTCATTAAGCAATTACAGCGTTCTTGGCTGAGAGAGGGGGATGATTCCTGTTTACAGCACACACAATCATCTATGATTAAGCAAGTTCATACCATGCGCATGCAGAAGGCTTCTGCTGCACCAGAGAAGCGTATTTCTTGTCCGTGGTTTTAATCCAACAGTTTCACACAGTTTTTCAGATATCCTAAATTCAGGCAAAGGAACATCAGAAAGAAAAGGGTCAAAAACTTGAACACATCTCCAAATTAAAATTGTGAAGCTATTGTAGACAGTTGGGGATAGATGTGATGTATTTGTGGCAGTGAGTGTCACTGAAGAGGTTTTCTGTAACATTTTGTACTGTTTGGAGTTTCCTAAGTGTTGCAGGCTTCATGCCCAGGTATATCGGTTTGCTGTAAAACAGCCAAGTGACCAAGGTGTGAAAAACTAAGGCCAGGTCAGTATCTGCCAGGATGGGATGCAGTCTCCCAGCCAACTGGGGATGGTTGGAAGTGATAATTGCTGCTATGAGAGAGCTGAATGTACTTGTGGATTCTTCTTTTGCTTATTTTTTTTTTTTTTTTTAAATAGGAGCTCAAACGTGAATGCATGTTTTAACCACAGACTCCTCCAAATTCTCTCCTCTGCGTACTGACATCTCCTGTCTGCTTGGGTTCAACTTCCTACCTGTGGTGAACCTCTCAGGATATCTTGACTTAGCACTGGAACCTCATCCTGGTATTGGCATGATTGCATATGATGAAAAATAGAGATATTTGTTTTCTGTGCCTTGCCAGCACTGAGGCCACTTACCCTCAGTTGTATATAAATATTGAAAGAGCTGGAGATGTGTCTTGGTTGATTTGATGCCCCAGGGTGAAGATACAGACTCAGACTTTGTTCTGGACTCATGTTGCTTCTTGCAGGTGAGACGACAGTACCCAGTGTAAGTGATTTTGTATAAATACAGAGAGACCTGGAAGGATGAGACTGGATCATCTTCATCTCCATAGACGGGATAAGACCTCAGCAGAGCCATTTCAGCTGTGGGTCTGGCGTGAGTCCAATTTGTGCTAGACTAAACCATAGGTCATAGCAAAACAAACAGCTTCCCAGTAGTCCAACTATCTTGATCTGACATCAGAGGGTCATGGTGGACATCAGTTTACTAATGTGTGTAGATGGGACTTCTTTAGGACTGGTTGTTCAAAGGAGCAAAGAAACACTCCTTTGCTGTATTACACCGAGATTTTGGTTCTAGGTGTTCGTGACTCTTCCTCCAAACCGTGGTGCTAAAATCAGGATTGTTGGTGGCTTCTGTTGACTGCTTGTCTCTTATAAACTGTGGAGTAACCACTGCAGTAGTGTGATCATAACCTGTGTTACCAGTGCCCTCAAAATCATCAGGAAGGCTGAACATGTGGTCAAGCGTCTCTTAGACCAGAAATTACTTGAGATCCTTAGCGAGGGGTTGCCTGCATGTAAACACAAAATCTGTAAGGTTTTGCCTCTTCTTTCTTTTTAGTAGAATTTCGTTTTTATTCTTTATCTTACAGGTGTCCTGCATCTCTAGCTTCCCTGAAATCAGATTGTGTATCATCCTGCAGGAGCAGAGCTCTGTCTTTTAGAAAGGGGATATTTTGAAACCGGGTAGCTCTCTCCAACCCACTGGGATAGAGAGAGCCTACTGGCAATGGGGTCCCACCACTGTCCCCAAATGTTCATAACCCTCCTGGTACATATGCAAGCCCTTCATCTCACCCAGCAAAAGAAACCCTGTGCCTTTAAACGCCCTCCCCATGGCGGGTGCACACTTTTCTGCTTATTCTGAACTGACAGGTTTAACATGTCGTTTGCCTGGTCACCGGAGAGAGGCACCTCTGGCAAAAGTTCAGAAGTCAGTGTTTTGGAAAGATTGGTTTGACCAGCTCTCAAGCGAGAGCAAATCCCAGACCAAAGGCAGTCAAATCTTCAACGACATTTAACTACTGTGGTGCTGTAGCTTGCTGACATCCTTTTAACCTGGAGAGGAGTGTTCAGAGCACTTAAACCTTCAAGTTTTATTTATTGTTTCTTTTCTGCTCTCTTGGCTGGGGAACTTGGGGTGAAGACAGAATGTTTTTACTTAATTCTAGTTAATTAATTAGCTTGCATATGGTTTTGGCCCAAGAGTAGGGGACAAACAGCAATTTTTGATCTTGCCTTGGTATCTAGACTTCTGTAATATATAGTATTGCAGTAAGGATATATATTCCCTTATTGCCTCTTCAGGGCTTGGTATTGAAGGGATCTTCAGATTTAGTGCTTTGTAAAATTTCCAGTTCACAAACTTTGTCTCATCCCTTGGTATTTACATTGAAGGGTAACAGTTTTGTAAAAAACAAACAAGAGCATACAAACAGTTAATAGCAAGTGGTGCCCAAATTACATATTTCTTAAACTCGTGGCCTACTTTACTAATCAGTTGTCATAAGATGTCAGATGGGGACCCATCACTGAAGAATTGTAGAATGCAGCCAGTGAAGCAGCTAATTAGTTGGGCAGTGGCATGGAGGTGTGTGTCCCCAAGGAGCTGAAATGATCAGAGCAGGTGAAGAAAGTTTGGACAGATCGGTATCTCTGTAGTATAAACCCCAACACTTGGCTGAATTCACAGGGCTGCCGAGGGTGAGGGCACCATGGGTCCTCACCAGGGACCAAGCATGGCAGGGAAGTGCAGTGCTGCTGCTTCCAGAAAGGCGAGTCAGCTGAATGCTTGGAGGAGCATGACCTGAGATGTGCAGGGATTAGAATAGTTGAGCAGTTTCTGGTTTCATCTGGGAGAGATGTAGCTGCCTGACTTACTCTCCAATGGCTTGTAACTTCCCGAAGCCTTTGCTTCCCAGCCGCTGCAGGAGTGGGAATTGGTTATTCCCTGTAGGCACCAAACACACCTCCCATCATAGGTGGGTCACTGCACCCGCAGAGCAGGGGGTCCATTGGCTCCTGCAGCAGCTGGGTGCAAAAGGCCTCAGGAACAAACGTTGAGCCTCTACTGTGAGCTAAAAGATGTAAAAAGCTAAAGCTTATAAACCATAGGTGTCCCGTACACTCCTTTACAATTTGTCCTAGGAGTGCTGCATGACTTTCTTTCCTCTTTCCATCATCCCACACCTATACAGGTGCACTCCTGCTGCACTCATGGAGTTCTGTCTCCCTGTACAAAATCTATGGGTGCAGCAGTGAAACAAATTCTCTCCAAAACTCCTCCAATGGGTGAGCCCCACCACGATGCAGCTCCTGAGAGAAGGTCAGCGTGGGACACCAGTAACCCCTTCACATCAGCAAGTCACTCAGCAAAAATCAGGATCTCAACTTCAGCCTCTTCTCTTTGGGTACACGCAAAACCAGGTATTTGACTTGGGATCTTTAGTGCAACAAATCCCAGGAGAAAATGTTCTTTTTGACGCTTTGATTTTCAAAATGTTAGTGCACACTGTGGGAGCAGTCACACGGTAGGATTAGAATTGTTGTATGAAGTATTAATAAGAAATATTTATCTGTATTATTGTACAGATTAAGGATGGCCATGTCACAGGAATTATCAGAAGATGCATTCCCAGACCTGGAGGTCACTTTTGGAGCCTTACTCATGTAATTGCTTGATATAGTGCAGTGGGCAATTTCTACCAAATCGGATGATCCAACGTTCAGACTGGATCCACAGTTTCAGGGTTGACACTGCCCAAGAACAGGAAGCTGATGGAGGACAAAATGATCATGTGGCCAGGCTGTCAGATGGGCTTGGAGGATGCCTTGTCAGGTAGTGTGCACCATGTGCCCTGGCAGAACCACACTCAGCAAACCCACACAAATGCTGTCTGGAGGTGTAAATGTAAAGAGGCACGAGTTCTTTCCATCCTGTTGAATTCAGTCAAGGTACTTGCTCAAAGGACAGATTCTTGGTTCCAAAAAAGCTGCTTTGACCTTTGAGCTGCTAAATTCCTTCCCCTATTACCCTCCATCTTTCTTCTAGTGCAGCACAGATACTCTGAGTCATTGTTTATCTAATTTAATTAACATTTGCTAGTGCCTGCAACCTAAAACACTGTCTTAAAACATTTGCTTGAAAAGCTTCCTTGTCCCAGAGCTGTCATTTTTAACATGATGGATAATGGATAGAAATAATTATCCTGAACAAGGTTAGACAGCTTAAATGATTTGAGTTTCAAGGAATTAGTAAGCTTAGCTAAACATCTTATTTTTCAAGACACATTAATAATAAAAACACAGTGATGTCCACAGCAGATTGTAAAATCTGTACTCTGCTAAAATGTATGTGATCTCTCACAGGTAGCAGTGTCCTCAAACCCTCGCTATCTCATACATAGAATCAGAGAATATCCTGAGTTGGAAGGGACCCATAAGGATCACTGAGTCCAACTCCTGGCCCTGCACAGGACATCCCCAAGGATTACACCGTGTATCACTATGTACATCATCAGTCCCTGCATTGCAAGGACTTTTGAATCCCAGATAAGATTCTTCCAGGGCTGTGAGTGCTAGTGTCCACTTCAGCTGGTCCAAATGGGAGGGCAACGCATGCCCAGGTTCTTGGGAGGACCTGAATCCATAGAAAGTCAGTGCTGCATCTGCAGCCCCTGAAACAGCTCTGGAAAAGGCCAGAAGAAATCAGAAGGCAAATCTGGTGCAAACAGAGTGAGCTATTTCAGCTTTACAAAGGTATAAAGAAGTGTGGAATTGGGCTCACTGCCTCTACATTATTTCCCCAGTCCATAATTTTGGGGAAAATACAAGTTTTGAATTAATCATTGACCTTTAGCTTCAAAGAAAAACAGAACTTAGGCATGAAATTGCCAAAAAATGAGAGTAACAATTTGCAATTGCTTAATTTCCCTCCTAGAAACCCAGGTGCAGCCAGGCCTCTGCAGCGCTTTGCTCTGCGCAGAAGTGGGCTCTCCTCCAGGGAACCTCAATCCAAGGCAGACAAAGAAAACATGGAGAAAAACAAGCACCTGGCAGAGAAGTGCCAAGCCACAGGCAACGGGACATGGGAGATGTCCCCTCTATGCCCTGCTCATTGCACTGTGACACCTTTCGAATAACAAACCTCCTGCACCTGGTGAGATGCACAGACCTGATGTTGTTCCCCTCATGTGGAGCAGAGGGTCACATCCTGCTGCCCATCAGCCACGTTTGTGCTCTCAAAAGACGCCCAGACACCCCACATGGACCCAGCCCTGGGAGCAGAGTCTGGCTTATAGGCTCCTGCAGCCTAAATTGTTAAATGCATCAATATGATGGAGATTTCCGCTAAGGCAGATTTATCTTTTCTTTAATTCTCAATCTATAAATTTTATATTTTTGGGGCCTTTTTAAATAAAAGTCCTCATCCAAGAAAAAAATGTCCCTTTTCACTTCTGAAAGCAAAGAAAAATTTTCTTTATAAAGATGGAGAATTTGCAGACCCACTTGGTAAAATCCAAAAGTTTCACTTTGACCCTCACTTTTTACATTTTTAGATTCGTGTTTTAAAGATCTCTGCATTGGTTTAGAATGATTTAAAATTCCTCCAGCAAAGTGCAGTTTTATTGCTCCAGAGCTAGCATAAAGCTGAATGGGTGGCTGTATTTCAAGCAAGGAGCTGTGGGAGAGTGCAGCTTGCAAGTGGCAATAGAGCCCAGAAATTGAACTCTAGCCTTTCTATTCAGTGCTCTTTTTATTATTAAGTCACAGAATAAGTAAAATGTTACGGGGACACTTTAAATCTACACTTGTTTGTACAGCATCCAATGAATATGTGATGGGGAAAGAAAATGAAAAATGTAGGGATGTTAAAAATAAGGAAAAGATTGGATGCTGAAGAATCGAGTGTGGTAAATTATGAGACACTGTTATATCCATAATTTTAACCTGAAATGGAAGCTTTGGTGCACACTCATGTTTGTGGGGTGTCTTTGGAGTAGCTGTTTTCTGTTTGGTGGCTCAGAGGATGGGACACCTCTGTGGCATGAAAGGAGGCAGAGATGTCCAGAAGTTCACTCAGCTGTAGCAAAAAAATATTATTTTAGTATTGAAGATCCCTTTTGTTTTGATTGGTTTTTTCAGACTTGAAATCAAACAGTCCAGAATTTTTTATTATGCTTGTGAAAATGTTGGCACTAGTGGCAAAACCAGGTGAAAGTGTGGAGCAATCATTCCCAGCGGCATCAAGGTAGGATATGAAATAGGTTTGGTTGGAGGATGCCTTCAGGCTGTCATTAGCACCTCTTAATGATATGAAGCATAAATGTCTGGTTGATGCATCTAATTTAGACTAATGAGCCTTGATTAGTTTTTAAGGGCCAGGAAGTTTCAGCAAGAGCTGGCTGAGGTTCACCTGCAGGACTACAGGTTCCTGTTCCTTTCACTGTAAGACAGTGCAGATGACCCAATACCAGCATTTACTCATTGTGTCCTTTCAGGATCCAGCCTTGATGAATGTTTTAGGTAAGTATCCTTATCCAGTGAGGTGTTGGCACCTCCCAGCACGGAGAAAGCAGGAAGAGGCAGGGGAGCATGGCCACTTCTCCAGACAAGGACACCGGACAAGCACTCCTGACACTGCCACCATGCAGGCTGCAATTTTAAGAAGCAACCTGCAATTTTGAAGTCCTTTGTTGTGCTTTTGTAACCCTGGATAGAAGATACAATGCAAATATTGCTCCTATTCCTATGTCCTCAAGCAGGGTGGAAGAGAAACTTCCTGAAAAAAAGGTTTTCTGTGCTCTGAGCTGACTGGGGCCATGGGTAGATTTCTGTTTCTCACCAGTGCCAAACCACATTGACCACCTGGCCCTGGTGCTCCTATACTCACCTGCCTCTTCATCCTGACCTCCTAACTGGAAAGTCATGGTGATTTCCCTGGTGGGAGGAGGTAAGAATCTCCACATTAAATGTGCTGGGAATGAGTGGAAAGAGCAGATCCTCCTGCTGTGGCTTCTCACCTTATTTTACATGTGGTTTAAATTTCACAAATCCATTGTAACTGGTTTTACCCCTTCTCCCACCCTGAGAAAATAACACAGTGTTAAATATCTTTTCTTGACAGTGTTTTTAACATGCAATAGGAGGACAAATGTGAACACTAAAGAGCTTTTGCTTCTTTGTGTGTTCTGTGCCTCAAATTGAGGAGCAAGTGATTCATGGGCTGCCCCATCATTTCTCGTGTTGTAAATCCTCACAGTTTGTGTTTTCTTTAGATCAGAGACAGGTGGGTCAAATGGAAGAGGCCACTGAGGCAGACAATCCCGTGGCAAAAGATGCCCCCATGGAGGCAGCTGTTTATCTACCACAAAGGTTAGATGAAGAGGGATTTGGATCCGGCACCAAGCCTGCCAGCAGCCATTTGGGCAGTGGCTTGAGACGCAATGGTGAAAAAAATTACATGGAGAGCTATTAAAGCTGGGGTCTATGATGTAAATTTAGGTGTACCATGGGTGAAATCCTGGTGCTTAAAATGTAATTCCAAAATTGTTATTGTCAATGGACTCTTGCTCCACCTCTTATGGCACCCAGGATCATGGCAGCACTGTGGCCAGAGTTAGCTGGAGAGGAGCAGCAATAAGAAAACCAAATCCAAAGGATGGGAAAAGCAAGGTGTAGACGAGATCCATGGGTGGAAAAGGTACTCATCCACAAAGCTGCCCCACAGAGCAAGAGGAGAGACAGCTCTGCCTTTTTATCAAAACCAAAATCGGATCAAAGAAACCATAACACACACTGGGTACCTGTTCCTTGGGTTTTTCTTTCAGTAGTGCAGTTGAGTTTCTGATGCAGTTTGTTTCTCATGCCTGTGGATATGTAATATGAGGCAGAGCACTCATTGTTGGGGAGCCACAACCCATAGATGAACAGCACACTTGGGTGCCAGTGTTAGCACTGGCCCTGTGTAACCATTATGTTGGTAACCTGCATTAATTGCTTGTGGCAAAGCCAACAGATTGGTTTTCTTTAGCAGTTACTTTGTAATTACACAGTGAGCCCAACAAAAGCAGTAGAAAAGTATCATGATGTGGGTGCTTTTTTTTACAGGTACCAGGTAATTCTCGGGGATTATATATAGATATAGATTTATAATTAATGTGTTGCTGCTGTGTGCTGGGTTGCTGAGAGGAGCTGGGCTCTGGAGCATGAAGTAGCTGCAATCTTCTCTATTGCTGGTGTTTAGGAGGTGTAAAAGCCTCTGCTCACCCTTCTTGATTGGGAGGAAATGCTGCTTTGTCCCCTGACTTTTGGTCATGTTGCTCGGCCAGTTCTTGTCACGCCTCTGCCACCTCCTCCCATCTGATGGCACCTTTGCTTCTTGCCTGCCCTGTGTCTGTGTAACTCAAGCAGTTCTGGTTGTCCTGCTGTGATTTAGCCAAAAAAACATGGCAAAAAGTGCCCTTAAACACATTAGGCAGCACAAGGGAAGACAGGTATGAGCACAGAAAACTGCTGGTAATACAGATGTATTTTTATAGACAGAATGCAGAATGGATGCAGTGGATGTGCTTTGGTTATGTGCTGACTCTTCTGCATTGTGCATGATGTGTAGAGCAGATTTGTGGGTATTTGTGTTTTGTTGTTTGGTTTGTTTTTTTTTTAATTAAATAAATAGCGAATTTCTGTGCAAACTTAAATTTTCCATGTGAAAATCTCAAGTTTGCTACCAAAAAATCTGATGGGACCAATCAAAATGCATTCTGGGTTCACACCAATTGCCAAAGTCCAGCAGCTTCAGCTGAATGTTCTGATCTGAGAACATCATGGTGCTCCATTGTATGTCCCATCAAGCATAAACAGTTGTGCCTTGATTTTTCTTCAATAAAAAAACCCCAGTATTTCAGCATTCAGCTGAAAACAAATGTCAGTTAATGTTCTTTATGTTTATTAAATAGGAAATCAGTGAATAAGAATGAGAGTGTGAAAAATGTTCTATAATAATTTCAGATTTTGTTGATCGTAACATAGATCTTTGCCCCAAAATTTGAAATTCAAGCAACTAGCCAACTTATGCAATATTTAGAAAATGTGTGATCTTCTGATTATTCCAGTGGAAAATGTTTGGGAATTTGCAAAACAGTCTCTGTGGTGATTTAGAGGTGGGGATTCATTCAAGCATCTGCTTAGGTCCCATTGATGCTGTAAGACCTAAATCCCATTCCTAAACAGCAGTGCTTTGCCAGGTGAGGATTCAGGCTGGAAAAGTACTTCTGTTGGGTCTGTTTCAAGCGTTTCTCACAACCCTTCCTGCAGTGGGGTAGATGTTCAAGGGGAGGGAGTAATTTTCCCAGATATCTCCTGTTCCCTTCAGCTGGATCCAGTCTTGGCTGTGAGTTGGAAACAGCCCTCATGGTTTAGGAAGTTGTTCCTGTAAACCCAGAACAAGGCTAATTTCACGTTATTAGAGTTTTGGCTCTCAAAGCATTAGTTTTCCCCTTCTGCTTTCTGCTCAAACCCTGGCAAGGTTACTCCTTGTGCAAATCTGGGGAATCATTGAATCCTGCAAAACTGTCCCACTATTTGGCCAGGGTAATTTGGGGTAGGACACTCGCTACTGTCTCTCTGCAATGTTTGTAGTGATTTTCAAAGGACAGTTGACTTTTTCTAAATTTAAAATGTATTTCTATGGAAACTGCAAGGCTAGAAGAATGATTTGAAAAAGTTTCATGCCTAGTGGCAGCCAAGACAATGGCAATAGACAGATATAATATGGTGTGTGGGATATAGAACCAGAGAATCCTGGAATGGTTTAGGTTGGATGGGACCTTAAAAGATCTCCTAGTTCCACCCCCTGCTCATGGGCAGGGGCACCTTCCACTAGATCAGGTTGCTCAAAGCTTGATCCAATGTGGCCTTAAACACGTCCAGGGATGGGGCAGCCACAGCTTCTCTGGGCAACCTGTGCCCTCACCACCCTCACTGGGAAGAATTTCTTCCCAATATCTAATCTAAACCTACTCTTTTTCAGTTTGAAGCCATTCCTCCTCATCCTGTCACTATAGTTCCTGACAAAATACTATCATCAAGAAAACGATATCCCAATCATCCTAAACAGCTGAGCTGCAGGTGTGGGCAGGTGGAATCCAGTATTCCCCACTCAGCCTGCATGCCCTGTGCATTCCGTGCATGGTGCTCACTGGGACCATGGACAGTCACAGCCTCTGGTGCTGGGAAATAACCTGGGCAAACTGGAACCAGGGAATTGAAATGGGATGTGATAAAAACACATGGAAGAGTAAAGCCTGCACAGCTCAGTTGGTGCAAACTGCAGTGTGCCCTTGTCTGGGCGCAGAGGTCAGCAGTGGTGCAGTGCTTCCACAGCAGTGCCTGCATGGAGGCTATTTCCGACTCCCATAAAAATCTTTATGTCTCTGTGATCAGGATTCGGGGATGCAAATTTGCTGTGTCAAAGGAAGATGCCGCTGTAAATGAATTAGTACAAGAAGAACTTCTTATTTAAGAAGTGCTGACTCTGCACTCTCCCCTATGCCCTCGCTTTTAAAATTGAAGTCTGGGTTTGCTGCTTGCTATGATCTATATTTAGATACTTATAAATGAATTTTTGCAGTCACATGTCTGCATTCTTGTACAGCTTCATGAAGCTTTTTTTTCGCATTACAGAGATTTATACGTTTGCGTTTACATATTGCAGGTGTTTCCATAAAATCTCGGGGTAGCCACATTCAGGATGCCCTGAACGAAAACCAAGAAGTGCTTAAAATGTTACTGAGCACCCTTAAAAACATTGTCCTGGGGCAAAAGAGCGAAGTCACTGCACAAACGAGGCAGTCACAGACAGGTAAGATTGATGGATGCAGGTTTTACAGGAGCACCTCCAACCAACAGAGGGTTGAGTTGTGCAGAGGGACAGCATCCCTTTTGGGATGTATCTGGTGCAATACTCCCCGTAAACTGCTGAGCCCCTAACAGAATATTTCAAAATGTCAGAGAGTGCTGCAGTGCTGAGCTCATGCTATGTAAGTGATAGCCTGATGAATTATGTGCTGTACACGCTACACACAAATCCTGTCCCAGCCAGCCCTGGATGAGGAGATAGTACTCTTGCTGGTGTGTCCTCTGCTCCAGGAACCTTGCCAGGAGGACACACCATAATTCATACTCTGCTGATACTTTATAAAAGTTGCAGCCTGTACTTTGGCTGCTGTGCTGCTGACCCCAGCATCCAAGTCACCCACTGGCCCCTCCAAGCCTGGTGGATGACTGCAGTTCCCTGTGCCTATCCTGGACAGGCTGATGTGTCCATCAGCCCTCCGGCGGGCACAGGCATTGCAGGCAGGCGGTCCTACCTTGCCTGGCCTCAGCACTACATCCCACAAAAGGGCAGGACTTTCCCTGATTTCAGGCTACCCCCAGCTTTGCCCTCGTGGCTGCAGAAATCTGCAGCTTGACCCAGAAAAGTTGGGAACTCATAGGGCTTCTCCTTAGTCAAAGAATCCCTCCGTTATCTGCTGAGTAACAGCTACCAAAAGCAAAGGATTATCAGCACTTAATTTATCCTAGTTTTGGACTCACCATAAAGCTGTAATGCAGCATCTTCCATGAGGCAGTGCCTGGGAAATAGGAGGTTTCCCAAGGGGAAGGTGCAGACTAACAGTATGGGATGACAGGGAAATTTCATAGCAAACTAAAACACTCCTGAAACATTGAAGGGGAATGTCAGAAGTCTGGGGCAGAATGGTGAGAAAGAGTTTGACTGTGGAGCAAGAGCGTTTCCTTCCACTCTCCATCCTTTTTTCCATGGTGGGCTGTAAACCTGGCCTGAGGAAGACCCTGTTCATACTCCATTCTCTGGACAGGGAGAGGCAAGGTCCAACACAGGGCAAGGAGGACAATCAGCAGGGTAAGCAGGATTGGAAACACCTGGGCAGGTGGCTGCCCAGGACAGCCCACCCAGAGGTGCCAGCGTGCCTTTTTTTCAGACTTTTGCCTTTTTGGAGGCTTGTTGGGGAGCTAAAAATCCCCAATTTCCTGGGGCCACAGACCAGGCCGGGTACTGGCTCAAATGTAGGTCAAGAGTGACACCCTGTGGACAAGTTACTCTTTTTCGTAACCCTCCAGGATTTCTCTCCTGATGCTTTTCCTTTGCCTCAGACTTTATCCCCCCCACTCCCCACCAGAGTTTCTCTTTCCCAACTCTCCTGCCCCAGCCCCCTTTGCACGGGGGTTGCCTCTGCGAGCCCCGTGAGGCGCAGGGACTGGCGCATCTCAACCCTTTAAAAGTGCAGGGCTGAGGAGACGGGACCGAAATCCTCCGTTCCCTTTTGTTCTTCATTGCTTTCTCCCCTTTATATAGTCGGTTTTCCCCTTTTTATACTGGGTTTCAGCCCTGCAGCTCAGCGAGGGGCCGCGGCTCCGGCCCCACCGCGCTCCCCCGGCTCCGCGACCCGCAGCTCCGCAGCTGGAGTCGGGTGCGCTCCCAGGGCTCGTAAATCTACGGGCTGCTAGCAAAATTTGGCAGCTATGAACCAAGGCTGCCTGTTAAACCGGGGGAGAAACTGCGTGGGCTTCCCTACAGCAACCCTCCATGTCCTCCGCAGCTCCCCGAGCCGCCCCCCGGTGTGAGAATTCCTGTCCGAACACAAAAACACAAAATAAGCGTTTGGACAATAGTCTCAGGCACGTGGTGTGACTCTTGGGGATGGTCCTGTGCAGGGCTAAAAGTTGGATTCGATGATCCTTGTGAGTCCCTTCCAACTCAGCATATTCTGTGATTCTGGACACTGTGATGGTCCCTTCCCAATCTTGGACCCATTGGAGTTGCACTGTGCTGTCCTGATGCTCGGGGTGTTATTCCCAAGGAGCAAAATCTGGTGTCCCGAAACAGGCTGATTGACACCAGCTGACGACCTGGAGAGGGTACAGCTCTATTTTAAGCAACAAATAATTCAGTTTTATATTGGTGAGAAATTCCTCATCACTCATTTAATTATGCAGGTCTAAAAGAAACCATAATGTTTTGGCACACCTGAGTGCTGGGAGTGGGAAAAGAGGGGGGTGCCAAATCCTTCCAAGAGTAAGTCCTTTCTTACTCCTGGCAGTTTAACCCTGCCAAGTCTGCACAGACTTATATATCCCTATATCCAAAACAGAGACTGGATGGACATTTCTGAACAAATATGACAGCATTATTTTTCCCCAGTGACATTTATATGCTGCCATTAACTCTGTTTTAGCTGGTATAGTTTAGGGCTTTCAGAAAACATAACTTCAGCTGTACCAGCTACTATAGGTTTTTGCTGAGAGGAACTGCAAGTTTCGCCTAGACACTTACATAGATTCTCTGCCTTTTCCATTGTATTCAAAACCTGGAAGATGAAGAGGTGTTCTAGATCAAAAAGTCTTTTTTTTTTATGCCCTTATGCCATTCTCAGCATTTTCTAGGCCTGAGCATGTGTCTTGGTCAGAGGAAAAGGGAGAGATCAAGTCTCTTAGTCCAGCTCCAGGATGCTGTAAAATAAGATTAAATTAAAAAAATTGAAGGAATGTGTATTTTTTACAACCATATTCATGACTTACCATGTGTTGTACTCTAGTCCTTAAAATTAAGAGGCTGCACCTGAGTAGTCATCAAGAAATAGAAGTAGAAAAACCTCAAAAAAATCTGCCTTGTTCTGGGAGCTTCCTAGTGAACATCAGAAGGGGAAGATCCAGCAGGTAAAGAATGTGGGACAAGAAGCTGCTGGTGGCTGGTGCTGGTTGGTTGGTTGATTGGGTTGACATCATCAAGCAAACAGTGAAGGTTATGGTGATGCTACTGAGCTGTGGAAAAGGGGGATTAGAGACCCAAGCGTGAGCACATGAAGCCATATACAATCTTCAAGATGTGGAAAGGATGAAAAATTCCCTCCTCTCTTTCAAGAGCCAAGGTCACATCTTGCTGGGACATATTTCATCCCAAGTCCCACCTCCTTGGTTCAGGTAGGCCACTCTGCCTACAGAAAGGTGTCTTCTTGTGTCCCCTTCAGTCTAACTGCACAGTGGGACAATATGGCCATGTGATGTGGAAGAGGTGATACAGTTCATCCCAGAGGTGCCTGCAATTCACAGGAAATTTATTGCATGTAATCTTCATCACTATATTGGATGGTCTTGCTAAAGATATGCAGCCCCAAGTCCACCTTGCACCAGGAACTCGGGGGGAACTGTGGAACAGCCCAACAACAATAGCTATTGGCAGAGTTAGAAACAGGGTCAGGTCATAACGGCCCATTTCAGAATTTAAATTTGGTCTATATGAGGTAAATAAAATAACTGTGCTGCCTAGTTTTCAAAGGATCATTTACTTTTCTGGAAACGAGAGTATGCTTTTGGAAAGCGTACAGGCATCTTTCAGGCTGAAGGGCTCTGTGTGTAACAATCTAGTTTCTACCTTTTGATTAGCAAAGCTTTATAAAGAATTTCAATTCTGTATTACCAAACAAAGAAACTATACAAGCCCCAGATGAGATTTAAACAGTTTCCAAAAGACATTAAAAAAAGAGAAAAATAGTGGGCCACATGTTTTTTCTTATGTCTCTTGAGTGCATTTACTCCAGACATCTGACATGCAATTCAAATTTCCAATAGTTTTAGGTAACCATGTCCAATTTAGAAACCACAGCCTTCAGCTAAGCCTACCTACCTCCCAAATCAATCCGGAAAACCAGAGCACTTGCTGATACTCTGCATTTTCAGACTTGCAGAGCTTCCTTATGTGTGTGCCATACATACTTGGGTTGAGCTTTCTGGCTCCGTGCAATCCATTTAGATACATTTCATAGACCTGTAGTCAGTGGTCACAGTCAGATAAATTATAGCTCCTAATGGAGAGGCTGTTCGTGCTTTCAAAGACTAAAACAGCTATAAAATTGATCTCCTCTTCTGAGGTGCCTCTGACGGTGGTTGTCGTACGGCAGTTCGGATGAGACGGAAGCAAAGGGCTCTCTGTGGATGAAGAACTAATGAGCTTTATTTCTGGCTCTGAAACTTGGGCTGGTTTCCTAACCTTTCTCTGCCTGAGCGTTTGTATCTCAAAAGTGGAGATTAAACAAGGTCTTCATGAGAGGCAAAGCCAATCCACAATGGAAATCCTGATTCAGATATGGACAGATAATGTCCTGCTATGTGCCCTTCCTTAATTCCCTGCAGAAACATCCTTGGTGAGGGCTTAAAGATGTTTGGGAGGAGGCAGGTAAGGCAAGGGATACATTAGGTGCTAGTTTCTGTGCCACTCTTCTCACCTCGGTCCCTAATACCTGGGTCATCCAATCCCACAGATCCCAGCACAGACTGAGAGGTTTGCATCAAACATCCTCTTTTCCCGGGCCCCAAGGAAATGGTAGACAGTCAGGTGATACTTCCAAGAGAGTTTGGTTGAACCAAAATTATTGAGCAGATTCTCTACTGCTAAACCTCAGTGTCAGAAGAGACTTCATCAGCCTTCAGCAGCCAATTCTGTTCGGCTGTAAGTGGCCATTACTTTATCCTGTAATCTCTCACCTATCTTGCCTATTTTTATCTTTCCAGTTCTCTTTCCAGTGGGAGCACTCATATGCAGTCACAAACTCTCCTACCGAGGAAAATATAGAATTCAAATCCAATTTATTGCTGTTAATTTCTTTCCTAGGCATCATGAATCAGAAGGGGCACCCAGAGGTGGCAAAACACCTGTTCATCCACAGCCTTTGACACCAGTGATCAGAGAAAAGGCCAGTAGTGGAGCTGGTCCTGGTAGGATTTAGGGACTGGGAACATGAGAAAGTGGAGGGGAGGGTTGGAAAAGTCACCTGAAGCATTTTGCTGTTCCTCACATTTTTCCTAAGCATCTCTCCCATTCTTCTTGCAGAGTTGATCTGAGCAGAATCAATATTCTTTCTTAAAAATAAAAAGGAATAAATGAGAGAATAGAATGAATTAAGACATTCTCAGCTGATGCCTTGTTTGGGGTGACACTTGTGACTTTCAAAACCAGCGGTGCTAATTGCCAGAGCTTCTTGACTTGAGAGGATTACCCTGATTTTAAGGACAGTGTCTGCAGAACATGATGTATTTTGAGCAGAAAACAAGTGGCCAGATTATGGTCCCCCAGTGGAAACACAACAACAGACTTTCTTCAGCCTCTTTTTCTATATATACCAGCGCTGAGAAGTAAAGAGAGAAATGCTGAGTCTACTAAAAACTGTTCAGATTCTTGTGGGTTCTTTGGAGGAGCTGGTATACAATTCTGAGGCAGTTCTTTCTGATGGCAAATTAACAGCTTAGAAAAATTACAACGGGGGGAGGAAAAAAATGGAACTTCTATTAATGAAACAGAACAATGAAAATCAAAGCTAAAGATGGAAGGAACTGAGTGGGCCCCATCCAGTTCATTGCCTGCTAGGCTGGATTTCTGCCTGTAGTAATTTATGCCATAGCCTTGGAAGTGAAAACAGATTTCATTTACTACTGAACAGTACTACTCTGTGTAGATAGAGTTCGTGGCCTCGCAGCATTTCTGAGAAGGTATTGTGGGATTATTGCTCCCACTTTGCAGATGGGCCCTGAAATGCTGCTTGAATTCTTAAATTTAGGCTCTGGCAAGGGAGAATCTGAATTAGGACTTGAGTGTCTGAGGGCTGTCCCTTGTGTCCTGCTGCCACATGACCTGGCCACTGTAGGAAGTGTTGAGATTGTAGAGGTCCCAGTTAAGACCCAGTTCATGGGTGCAAGGCTTTGCTTGAAGATCATCCCTTGCTCCAGGGATTTCTCCCTCAAGGGTTTGATGGCAGAGCTGAACATAAGATGCTCCTCCAATAGGCAAAAATCAGCTTTCAACTTTAACTACACCTAAAGGGTCAAAAGTAATCTGAAACTCTTGGCTTGCTTTTCCTTTTTCACTGGTCTGACTGGTACCAAGGAGAGCCCAAAACCACCTCCTGCCCTACCAACAAGCACCAAGACGGAGGATGGCGAGTCCCTGCTTGCTCACATCGCCAACACTACCACAGGAACATCCTTCCTCAGAGAAATTTGGCTGTGAAAAATTCACATGTTCTTTTGCAAAAGAAAAAAGCAGAAAACAGGTAAAATTAGCATTTGGAGAAAAGTTCTTATGGAAGAAAAGTATATGTTTCACGAGAGCCAAACGAAAAAAAACCCAACCCTCAAACCCAAGCTTGCAGAGTCTGCTGTAATTTATGATTTACCATATGAATCTAACTATAGAACTTCATTTAGAAATTTTATAAAGATTGTAAATCTACAGTGAAGCGTTCTAGGGACAATCCGCTGGCAGAAACCCACTCTGCAGACTGACCTATGGGAGAACCAGTTTGTCAAGGGCTTGATCCGAAGCCCGCTGAAGACAATGGAAATGCTCTCATTGACGTCAGTGGCCTTTAGATCAAAAAGCCCCCAAAGCCCAGCATGGAAAATGAGTAGTAAGGAGAAGCAAACTGCTCTAATCAATAGATGCTGCTGGATGAAGGTCTTTAACAATAGTTTAATGGGCCATGATGAGCTCCTTTGGACACTTTTATTTGGTATTGTATGTATCTTATAATCTTTCTCCTGAAACTTTTAGTGGAATTTATCTCACTAGAGAATTTGGGAGAACATCTGCTGCAAATGATGGGTAAAGGCATAAGCTGTTGTGGGTGGGGTGAGCCTCAGGAGGTTCACAGTTTGGGTTTGGCTTCTGCTTCAGATTCTTATCTGAACTATACAGATCTCCTGTGGCTGCAAAAATTGGACTGGAAATCACAAGAGTACGAGCCTTCTTGTGAGATTTCCAGCACTTTTCTTATGGTTTTGACTGAACACCAGATGTGGAAAAAAATATTTAACGAAACTGGATGCAGTTTTTTTCATGTCTGGTTCTAAAAAGAGATGAAGGTTCAGGAATCTAATTTTATCCTTTCCAGTTTCACTCCTTAGTAAGATTCAGTTCTAGTGAGAAAAAAAAAGACACAAATGCAACTTAAACCCAAAATGTTGCTATTGCAACTGGTCTCCAAAGAATCATTCAAGTAGATGAACTCCAAACATTACATTGACCATGAACAAAATTAAAACCTTATGCCTCTGGCAAGTGGAGTGCAAAGAACGACCAGGGTGAATGGTGACCATTAGGAAACATCCACTAATATTCTTTCCCTTCAAAGATTATTTTTCTTTGCTTTCCATGCAAGAGTCTTTGCCTTTCTGACCCTTTCCTGCCTGCTTCCACCATACAACCAAGCTTTTAGGCTTTGTCTAGCACAGATATTTTTAAGAATACTTGAGCAATTGTCTCTGCCACATGGAAATTTTAAATTCCACACCTAAAAGCAAAATTTCCTATTAATCTGATAGACTTTGCAGGCTACTTATACAAACCTGCATTACCTTTTTGGTATAACACCAGTACTGGGATGCTGAGTCACAAACCAATGGCATGTTCTTTTAATCCATATGTTCTATATGTTCTTTGTGGACAACTCACAGCTGGAAAGGAGGGTCACTTTATTAGGTGATTTATTCTATTTACACCTACTCACTCTTTTAAACTGGTGTTTTTTCATCCGAGAGGGAAAGAAAAGGGTTTTTTTGAAACCGAATAGTAAAGGTAGGTTAGGGGAGCTCTTAAGTCACAGGAAGATTTCACAACGTGGGTAGGCAACTCTGGCAGATGGAAAATAGCCTGAAGTGAAGTGAAGGAGGATCACAATCTTGAAGGATTTGGATCACAAACATTGGGAGTAAAGCTGAGCAACAGGAAGTCAAACAAATCAAGTGAGGAAAACAAGTTTAAAAGTGGCTGGGCTGGCACTGACCTCGCTCACTCAAATATTTTATCACTTGTGACTGACTCTGAAATTTTTGGTCTTGGTTTGGAAGAGCAAGTTTGTCCCTGTGGGGTACATAAAGGCCAGGCTGAATGGAACTGAGCTGGCACATCTTTTAAACTCCTCATTTGGTGTGTAATCTCTCATTGAAATCAAACAGGACCGATGAAAAGGCAGAGTATTATCTCATCCAGAAGCTGTGGAGCAGTGAACTGTAATTCCAGTGCCCAAGGACACTGTCTAGAACTCACCACATCCTGTCATTTCACTGAATTTTTGGCAATATTGGGAAAGTTTCTCCAAAGATCTAGAGCCAAGCTTCCTGTGAAACTCCACTGTCATTTAACAAACAGCAAATAAACCAATTAATAAGAGGAAGAAACAGCTATGAAGTGTAGACACCAATGCTGGAAAAGGACAAGGAAAAAAAACAGGGTTTGTTTTTAATCCTATCAATCTGGGAGGAAGGATGGTGTCTGGAAAGCTTTCAGAGATTTTCTAGATGTCTCTTTGGGTCTGGGGAAGGAGCAGTTTGCAGAGTGAGGTGTGCCAAGACCCTGTCAGTGCCTCTGCTCCCACTGGAGATGGGTGTCCTGGCACTGGCGGGTGCAGGACAGGTTTTGTGCTGGAGGAGGCGAGCTGGTTTCTGTGTGTGCATGGGGGGGGGAAATCCTGCAGCTTCTTCCTAGAGGGCCAGGAAGTGTCCACCAGGATGGACTCTCCAAGAAAAATACTGGAATATTGGTTTTTGAAATGCAACTTGGGAGAGCCCTAAAAAAAGGCTGAAGAAAAAGGCAAGGAGAGGAGGGAAGAGCCCTCCTACTCCTCTCCCCATACGTTGCTCTCAGGACTGTACCTCCAGCCCATGTGGAAATAGTTACCTCCAAATAACACATCCTGCGGGACTATTTCTAGTCATTTCACAGAAGCCTTATTAAAAAATAGAGACTTTATTAACCTGAGATTCAGGGACTCGAATTCATGATAGAGGCTGTAAACTCTCGGCCTATGGTTCAGTTTTACAAGGATGATTTGAGGGTTGGAAAAGGAAATCTTGTGGAGAGAGGCTTAAGGAGCTCAATTTGGTGAACTTAGCAAAAAAAGCAGATCAGGCAGTGACCTGACTCTGTGCAGTAAATGCCTTTGGAGGAAAAAATACTGTGTACAAAAGGGCTTTATAGTCTAATCAGGAAAAAACATAACGAGATGCAACAGCTGGAAGTTTAAGACAGGCAAAATTGAGAGATTGGGAAGGGAAAGGGGGCAGACTGTTGAAGGGGGCAGGGGATTTGTCATTCTTTTGCATCTTGAAATCAGAACTGGAGGCCAGCCCAGATGACTCTGGTGAACACATACTAGTAGGCTCAATTAGCGAGTGAATGTGTGAAATTATTTTCTTGGGGATTTATATTGAGCGTTAAACTGGATGATCTGAATTGTCCCTTTCAGCCTTAAAAATGGAGGAAAGATGCCAGGAAAGGAACTAGATACCCAAATTCTACCAAATTGCAGTTGCTGGAGCCTCTGGGCCCCTTTGGAAATGCCATCAGTGAAAGGAGAAGTGCTATTCTGGGCACTGGGCGTGTGGAGGGAGAGACAGAATGATCCATGCCATCACATGCTGCCAGCACAAACCCATTTGTAGCTGCTTTTCCTTCTTGGTCCCCTCAGCACACTTTTCTTTTTTATTTTATTTTTTTTTAACTAAAAATACATCCTCAGAGACATTAGTCACTCTGCCCACATATTAATAAATTGCATAATGATGCCACCAAGCATCCAAAAACCTTTCAAACTGTTATATATTATTTCTTTCAATAATATTCTAAAAGGCCAGTGAGGTTTAATGGAGCCACATGGTATTGTATTTAATCCAGAAATCTGGAACTGTCTAAAATCTCATATATAAATTAGGATAATATACAATATGTTTTTTCATTTAATTTGGTTCTCCCCATTTGGGTAAGCTGTAACTCCATAGGGCTGTGTCTTTTGCAAGAGATTTTTGTCTACCAAAAGTTAGATTTGTAACGTTGCTCTCACTTTTAATTGCTATGGGCTGTTCCCCATAACTCAGCCGGTCCTCTGCCAGGCAAAGGAAAGTTTAATGGAACCACAGTTTAACTGGGCAAAGTTTAGAAATTCTGCAAGTTACAAGGTTTCCTGGGACTTTTCCTTACGGTCTTTCCCACATGGCTTCTTTGGCGTTGCTGCAGAGAATGTCGCTGCCGTGCCATGGACATGATTGGACAGTGATTTGCAGGTGGCTCCTTCTTTGGCTCTCCTTGGACTCAGCTGGGTATCTGGCATTTACATACAGGAATCTTTAGGAGCTCAGGAGCTATTGAGCAAAGAAACCCAAATCAAATATTTCCAAGGCTGGAAAAACATAAGGGCTTTAGATCTGTGTTTTGTACATGAGGCTTGCTTTCATTAAATGTCACCTCTGGACAGGTCCACCTCTCCTGTACAGTGTCTGCAGAAGGTTTTCACATGCTCTGTCAAGTTATGGCAGATGTCACAGGCTATGAGACAGGGGGTCAGTAAATGTTACCTCTTCCTCTTCCTTTCTTTTCATGCCAAGCTCCCTTCATGCTTTTGGAAGCTCTGGCTATCACTGTATCAGGGTGGAACAAGACTGTGAAACAGGAACTATATAGGTCAGGACCACAATTCATGTATCTTCTTTTTATTCTTATAATCTGTGAACCCAGTGACCTCAAAAATAGCTGGTTTTAGAGGTAAAGTGCTTCAAAAATGGAGGGAGGAAAGTATAAGTTCTTGAGTATGTTCTGCTCTGTAGTTTGACATCCTGCAGCAGAAGAAAGCCAGGTGTGGAAACAAACCCAGTGAGATGATTTCTTGTGGGGTCAGTGGAGTAGTCACAATGGAGGTGCTGAAATCTGGGGCATACCTTTCATTTGAGAGAATGTGTAGAAGAATTAAACACATTCTGGAAAGCAAGAGGCCTGTGCATTATGAGTGAACAGATTTGAATCATATGAGCCCAGGTTTTTGTTGATCACATGAATGAAACCTCTTTCAGGATTTAATACTTCTGTTCATCATTTCTGGTGGTTTAGTTTTTTTTCAGCTGGTTTTTAATTTTCCTTGGCTTTGTCAGGAATAGACCTGACCTTGAACAGGAATATTCTCAAAGCTATAATCTGTTTTTGACAAACTTTTGGTATGAGCAGGGTTTACAGAGGCCCCTTGCTCCCCTCATGTCTACAGTATTCGTCCAGTTTTGGGAAGCTGTGTGATAGATGCCAATAGATTCACAATCCTCACTAGTTCTTTTCTCTCCCTTCCCAATGCCCTGCTCACGAGAAGTGCAATCAACAGCTTTCTCATCACTCAGTGGAGTATGGACAAAGCTGCTTGGCTTGTGTGTCCTAATTCCTCTCCAAACCAGGCTCTGCATTGCTGCTGCTGCGCAGATATCAAGCTGCAAACGTAATGAGCATCTCGAGGTGCTTTACTGAACACCAGATTTGTTAGACTGAGAGTCTGGCCCCCTAGAAACATCTGGGTGATATGACCAGAGCTGTGTTGGTCTTACAGACTCCAGCATAGAGGGCAGTTGGGGTCATACCAGGATGCATTGCCTGGAAGGGAGGATTATCTATGGCACCATGAAACTTCATAAGCAGCAGCTGTGAAGAGAAAAACAGGGGTGAGCATGAGCCCTGAGGGCACCACAGCCCTGTCACCTCTGCCTGGGAGGCACTGAGCTAAATTACACCTTCTCCACCACCTCTGTCCTCTCCTGGGTCCTTTGGGACAAACAGTGAAAGGCCAGGTCTGTTCCTGGGGCACTAGTCCAGGACTTGTAAAACATTATTGTAGGGGTCAAGTTAAAATTGACTCATTTTTGAGCAGGAGAACAAGGTCATTTTCTTGTAGCCCAGTAATTCCCTCTTTTTTTATTGGTGCTGTTATAGACCAACTTCTCTGAGGTGCTGAGACTTTGCCGATATTGCATCCCTATTCCCATCCAGTTCCAACAATAAAACCCTTGCCTTTTTTGATCTCTGGCTTTCATGCTTGCTGACACACTCTGGAAAATTTAAGAAGGGCGCAAGGAATGGGTTAGTCACACTTGTTAATATTTATCCCATTGCAGAAAGAGCAGGGCTGACCTCAGAGCTTGGGCTTTGGAGAATAGTTATGAGAACGATTCCACCCAGCTGAAATGAAATCTGCATGCAAAGCTCGTTTGGTGCCTGGAAAGAGCTAGAAGGAAATAAAGGTCTTAAATGATATATTTCCGCAGTTAACGTTTTGTCCTGTTTACAGAATCTCACCAGAATACTGGGGGTTTTGTTTTGTTCATATGTTTTTCATAAGGATAAATATCCCTGCAGTTTAAACATTTTCATTAGATTCAGACAAGAAGGAGGACGCGGGGTTGTTTTTTTCTTTAATTGTTAATCTTTCTTTTTTTCTTTAACGGTTATTTCTTAAAACACTCTTTAGTGTTTTAAAAAAATCTCAGGTAAATCAAAGAGACGGGGAAAGTGATTTTCTTTAATTATTCTTAGAGCAATTTTGAGTAATGTAGGCTAAATTAAAAAATATACAAGCAAGATATTTTGGCTGGGAAGTATGTGTAATGTATGAACAGCAGGAAAAAAAAAAAGCCTTCCTTTCTAAATAGAAAATCTTTGAAAGTAACAGGGGGAAACTGATGGGAAGGGCTGAAGTCCATATATTCCCACCTCCTCCGCCTTGTGCTCTCTTAAAGGTGAGCTGCAAAATGCAAAAGAGAAATGTGTTAAATTCAGATGACTCGCTCGGGTGTCAGGAAGTGGCTCGAACAACCACACGAAGTTAACTAACACATTCCCTTTTTTTTTCTGTTCATCCTCTCCCTCCCTTGCTCTTCCCATGAAATCTGTTTTTTTGCTGCTGTGGTTTCTGCCTCCAGGCGGGAGCGCAGCCACTTGTCCACCTGAGCAGCACCCTGAGACTCCCCCCAGGGCTTGCAGAGAGCCAAGACTTTCTGTGAGGATTTTCTGGAAAGTAAGAAAGGAGGAGAACTTTAGAAAACATGTTCCCAATCTGAACATCCTCACTAAAGGAGAAATGAGATGAAATGTGAGGAATGGTGTGGTGAATTTCTGTTGCTTTGCCATTCATCTTTTGTCTGGTCAATCCATCTTATTATCATCACCTGCTCTGCTCTAGGTCTTCTTCAGCAATGTGATTCCTGGCATCCATGGTGTTCAGGATCATGGCCACAGTAACCCAAAGTGTGAGTAGTGCCATGTTTGACAATGAGTGCCTTCAGCTGAGGCACTGAGTGAAGAAGTTGGATGTGGGGAAGAGCTTTTTGAGCTGCAAGTGGCAGAATTTGGTTTGCAATTGGATGTGTGTGATGGGAATATGTCTCATTAAAAACACTTTGAAAGTGGTTTAGGTGACCAAAAGAAAGTTGGAAAGGCAAGACACCCTGATCCATCTGAAATAGTGCCACTGCCCTTTGCAATGATTCCTGTCGCGTGGACCAAGAGCCCTCCAGGGCCTCGTGGAAAAGGCACAGATACATGGCTGTTTCTCATTAGCTTCCACTTTTCCCTCTGGAAATGCTCCTCGTGCCTTTCCCGCACTGCTTGGCAGTAGGTGTGCTAAGGAGAAGTTTTAAATCTAAATGGAAGGGAGTTATCAGATTTACAGTAAGTAGATTTTTCATTTGAAATGGCAACACACAGAGCCCTGTGCATTACCTTGCATCAATATAATACGCACGCACACATGCCATGTGTTTATGCCTAGGATATAAAAAGACTAAATTATTGCAATGCTGTGTGTCTGCATAGAGCTAATTCATGTACTACAGCATGTTTATCAAAGGACATTCCTTAATTGCATGCTAGTATTTTTTAATTAGTGATTAAGTTGTAAGACTCTGTCTCTCCGCTGACTTATGTTCTCTTTAGCTACAGCGTGACTCCTGCAGCAATTCATGATTTTAGTTTTCTTTCTTTTGCAATACACAAGATCTCCAAATTTGGGTGTTTTTTCTTAAAGAATAAACCCAACTACACATCTGAGACTCTTTAACCAAGGAAAGCCAAAATAGTGTATGAAAACAACGGCTGTTCTCCCTCTCTTAGGGACATTTTGGTTCCGTTTTCCCCTCTAACAAATTTATCAGAACTGTTCATTCTCTGTTACAGCCAGAGAAACAAACTGTGGATTTGGAAATATCTCTGTAGTTTAGTCTCTGGACAAGAAAGTAAGTAAATTGAAGTAAAAAGAGAAAGTGAATATTAATTCGCATTTCTCCACTGGGAGAAAGATCTAATGAATTTAGGAAGGAGGTTTTGCTCCTACTTAGTGTTGAACCTAAAGTTGCCCAACTGATCATGGCTCAGTGGGGGAGGTGCAACATTTCATAAAACCATAGCAAGAGGAATTCAAGAAGCAATCCCCTTGCAAGGTGAGCATTATTCCTGCTGAGGATCACTGCTCCTTCTGGTTTTTAGCTCTTTTTTTTTTTCTTTCTGGTGTAAGCAGTTGTCAGCAACGAAGGAGAAGTTAATATAACAGTGTGGGGACTCTGGGGTGTAATAACAATTTCCTTTTCACGTCCTGCTCCAGTAGCCAGTGAAAAGACAGGGATCTTGTACCCCACCGTCTTACCCAAACCTCTGAGGCCATACCCGGTTGCTGCAGGAGATGAGAAGGATGATTTAGCTAACATAGAAGGGGTTTTACATCGAAGTGTGGATGCCAAAATGTGTTCCTGCACACAGCAGCAGTAGCAGAGTCAGTGCAAGGAAGGATCAAGGCAGTGGTTTCAGTTGCTTCATTATCCTGTGTCCCTTCCAAAAACCTGCCCTGCCCATGAAAATCCTGATTGTCAGATGTTGCCATGCTGATGGCAAGATGTTATGACCATGATTGCTGCCAGTAGCCCTAATTTTCATCACCACTTACCTTTTTTCTTTTACCCACCTTGCTTCTAGGGGTGCAGGGCCAATTACTCTGTGTTTATTTATTCCTCCATTAATACAGCACAGCCATGCCATGGTTTCCGTTTGGCAGGAGGCACTGCATGGGCAGGACTCATGTTTGCAACAAATCATGGTGCAACAAGCACCTCCAAAATGTCCATTTCTCTTAGAGCCAGTCACCTTCTTTTTGAAGCCTTTCAGTCCCATCACAATTACTCACTGAAAATTACCAGGTATTGGAAGTTTTAAAACTTTTCAAGAATGCAGTGGCTTCCTTTAGGCAGCAAAGCTGTGTATTGAAATATGAATTAGTAGCGTGTGTATCGGCAGGATAGACCATCTGCTGTGCTCAGCACCCGGGTTTGAAGCTGGTTGGCTGGCAGGACAGCATGTGTTTACAGAAAACCCTAACAGTTGTAAAGGAGCCATTTAGGTTTATCGTGTCAATTCCTGTACAACTCCACACAGAGAGATTCCTTTCACAAACTCACATAAAAAAGACAGATAGACTAGTTTTGACCTCTCTTGGAACATTTGACGGTTGAGTTTGTTGCAAGGATAAAATATCTAGAACAGGAAAAAAAAATCTTGTTATTTCCCCCTCTTAAGCATTAGACTCCTTGAATGCAGCATCCATTCATAGCTTAGTTCTTGCATTATAATTTAACTGCCTTTTATTTTCCTTCTGAGATACAAATGCAGGAGCTGTACATGATTTTCATACCACATTATGCAAACCATTATGAAAAAGCTGCCCAGAGTAATGGCTCCATTTCAATGTGATGCATATGCCAAGATACAGGGATCATTTATTTTTCTTAAAAATTAAATGAGGATGGGATCAAAAATGTTATGTTTTGCCTATATGAGCAATATTCCTCTATCAACCATTCCAAATATATTGCCTCTTGGTAGCTTCTCTGTAATACAAATTGTCCAAGGGAAGGCACACAGTAGCTCACCAAAGGAGTTTATGCTGCTGCACAACATCCCTCTTATCAGGGCTATCACTTGAAAAATACCAGTATTCCAAGGACAGGGCAGAATAAAACCTGAGGATGACACTGGGGATGCTTTTGGACTGAGCACTTGGTTTTTTCGTGCATGGAGGAATTACTAAAAAAACAGTCTCTTTAGTGAATGTGCTGAAACCCTTGATACTGATTATCAGGCATCTATACTGTACATATAATTCACGTATGTATGGATGCAGAGTGATAATGGAATGTTCTTCTACGTAAAACTGAGGCTGAGACCAAGCCCTCTGGTCCTAGTGCCCTGTGTGTGACTCCGGCGGGCTTTTGGGCTGAGAAGATGAATTAAGAAACAGCTAGATTGATTCATCTCTGAGATAACTCATCCCAATGCACAAAAGAAAAAAAAAAAAAAGCATCTTAATGCACAGGTCTTAAGATTTCAATAATTGTATTTTTTTTAAATGCTTGATTCTTTTAGTGGAAAAATTCATGAAGCAAAATGAAAGATGGCAAGATGATAGATGGCAGGATGGGGGAGAAAGCTTGTTCTTGCACACATACCCCATCCAGCCACCTGTTTGTAAGGGCCCTCATATGGATGCTTTAGGACTGGGGCTCAAAAGCTGTATGAAAAGCAAATGTAACCAATATCCTAAATAGGAACATAGTGTGTTGGTAGTTCATGAAGAGCTCAATGGCTTAAGTGAAGTGGCCAAGCTTGGGTGAGGACAGGAGTCCAGTAGGATGAAGGGAAAATTACCTGTATATAGCCCAGGTGTTGTGCTCATAAGAATCCTTTCTCCAGGTCATGCCTTGGGTTCTTAAAAATGAAATATGAATGTATTAGTATTACTGTGAACTACTATGATTAGTATCATAGAGATTTAGGTAACTTTTGCTAATACTCTTGTGCATCTATGTGTAGTTACTGTATGTGTGTGTGTATGCATATGTGTGTACATATACATATATAAGTTCAAATTCCCTTTAACCTGACCGAAAAGTGCCTGTGGTGGTAAGAGCCAGGATTTGGTACTCAGTAGTGGAGGAGCAGAACAGGGTGGATCAGGACTGTCAGACTCCAGCTACAGGAAGGTAGCAGATTAATGCAAAAATATGAGGGCAGGCTCTCTCCTGGGGATTGCATTTCATATTTGGGGACATGGGAGAGTAGAGGGTGTCTTCAGCTGAGATGCACAGGGTCACTGCAGAGGAGTTTAGTGCCCAGGACCAGATTTGGGAAGCAGTACAGAGCACCAGAGGATGCTGTAGCACCAGAGGATGCTGTGGAGAAATCCTGGCTCCTCTAAAAGGAGCTTGTAATGCAGCTGGGAGAGCAGAGCCCTGGGAAGTCATCTGGAAGAGAGATTGGTGACCCAGCTATTGGAGCCACCTCTCTGCCTTTGGGTGCCGACCTTGGCCATTTGCATTAAGACACTTCCAGGCCAGACCACAACCACCTTATTTCAGAAAAAAAAAGCCTGGCCCTGGAAATCTGCTGGAAAATAGCTGTTTTGGGGAGATAAGTAGCTGATTCAGTTTGCACAAAATGTCATGGATGGGTCATCTGTGACAGAGCCTAAGGCTGAATCCTATTTTACATTTGCAAATGTTACAATCTCAGATTTCATTTTCATATTTAATGTGTCTGCCTTCAATTTCTTGTTCTGATTTTGTTTGTGATTAATTTTCAGTCCACGGACTAACATGCAGTGACTTTGTGCGTTGTGTTTCTATGTGTCATCGCTTTATTATTATCATCATCACTATTATTATTATCACTTATTTTGGGGGGGATTCTTCTAATCTGCTTATTTCTGTTAGGTAGTGGAATACAGTTCAAAGAAAAGCATGAAAACGCCTATGATAACAGCAATTTTCAGACTTTTCCTGATCATCCCCCCGAATGCCTGAGGATGGGATTGGTTCTCTTCCCTGTGCGGAGCAGAGCGATGCAGCCGCACCACATCATCCCATGCCTATTTTCAGGCTCTGTGCTGTGCCCTCCTGGGTCAAAGCGAAAATGGGAGAGGATGGCAAGCCAAGGCGTGGGGGAGATGACTCACCAGATTATTTTCTGCATTTCAAATATAACCCTTGAATTCTTGCCAATGTATCGATACCATCAGGCTCTCCTTCCCGCACCAAGCCTCATGTATTTATATTTATTTATACCATGTAATGCCTCAGTCAATACTTTTACCTAATTTTTTTATATTTTGTTTATTTATTTTTTTCACATATTTTCTCCAAAACAGGCACTGAAAGACTAAAACTGCAACCTACCCAATGCAATTCCTGTAAATACAACATACCAAAGGTTCCAACAAGTGCCATCTTTGGTATAACCGTGATCCTTCCCATTCCAGGCCTTACTGAGACTGGCTCTGGGGTACTGCACAGCCCATGACCTGTCTGAGGAAGGAAAAAGCAGCTCAGCTAAGATATGGTCTTATGCAGAGAGAGGGTATCTTTGCTCCTTTCCATTGTATACAGGTGCTGGTCTGCAAAACTCAGCCCTGCTCCAGTCTGCATGTTGCACTCTCTATTTTGGGAGGGGAGAATGAAATGGCTTCAGGTCTGGAATGGCTGAATTGAGGCTGTTGTTATTGGGGAAAATGCAGACGTTGCTCATAGCGAGAAATAAGGCTGATATCCCAACAGAAAACTTCACATCAAGAATTGTGTCTCGAGGATCATTTTATTCTTGAAAGTGGGACATAAATACAGAGTTAATTATGACCAGAACCCATAGCAATAACCTGTTTATGGGAAAACTCTAGTTCTAGTCTAGAAGAGCTGTAATCTTACCCTGCCATCTGTAATTTGTTACTTTATTAAGATTACATTCTCAGCTAAAAAAAAAAAAAAAAAGAGTGAGTTAGTTTGATATGTTTATTGCCCTTTGTCAGGATAGCAGTATTTTTTTCTGCTTTGAAAATAGATGTTCCTGCTTCTATGGCTGTATATTTATCCCTTCTTTTAGCTTTTTCATTACTGTTCCCTTTAATCATTTAATGAGGAGTGTTCAGGTTCCTGATGATTAAAAATTATGACTTGCAGAGACACTGGCAATATCTTTGCTGGAGTAACATTGATCCTCTAACTTTAAGACTTTAAATTCAAACCACATGTTTTTGCCACTAACTCCAAAAACAACCCCTGGAGTTGTGTGACTGTCACTAGAATATAAACCAAAGCTATTCTGCAAACAAAAGCTGCAGTATTTAAATTGCGATTACGGTCAGAAAAGCGACTATTTTAATCATTGCTCTGGTTTACTCGGGAGATCTGCTCCCTCTGCACATTCCAAATATCTCTGCAGATTTTTATAGACTGAAAGGAGATTTTACTGCTTTCCACCCCTCTTAGCCCTACGGAGGCCAGCCAAGGCGGGCGAGTGAGCCAGATTTGTTCCAGACTCGCACACCAGCGGGAGTGTGAGCTGAATTCCCGCGGCAGGACCTGTCGAGCGGATGATGTGCCTGCCAGGACGAGCAGCCCTGCTTTTGTGCTCCCTGAGCTCTTGCAGGGTGCAGGGCACTTAGAGGGGGAATAACAAAATAGAAAACCAAAACCACAGTGGTTTTTTCCTATAAACTAGTTTGGTTTGAAAAGAAAAAAAAACAAAAAAACCCTGAAGGGCCTCTTGGGCTGGAAGGGCTTTTATGAACGCAGCTACCTGCATGCCACCCCACTCCAGGGGTAGGGGCTCTGAGCAAAGGAAAGAATAAATTTAAAAAAATATTACATACAGAACTGGGTAATTGAAAATAAGACACAGATTTCTCAAAGAGATTTTCTTTTCTTGCTGGCTTTGAGGAGCTAATTCAGTTCCTTTAACATATTCCTTACGTGGATATTTTCTTACAGCTTTCTAGGTGCTGAGCTTCATCCTCTTTGAGCTCCTATAAACCCACTCAATGCCTCCTCCTGGTCCTCAAGCCCCTTTTTTGTATGTTTGCTACCTCAGGAATCAAATCCCATTTTAGAGCTGGCTGCTTTAACTCACTATTTGTACTTATGAAATGCAATTTTCTGTGAAAATCTCTTGTTACAGTATTGGGAATGCTCCTCTGATATACGTATATTCAAAATAAATGTTGTTAGGAGAACATCTAATTCATTTTAGATGGTTTTATTAGGCGTCTCTTAACAAATCCCAGAGTATGTAAATGAAATATAACTATACGTACATATTCATCAGTCTGTTCTTGGAATTAAATATGAGTGCTGTGACATTTGGTTTTAAGGAATGACTAATTAACATGTGTGCAGGATGTTCTCATCTTCCTGCTTTGGAGTCCCGGAGTCAGGAAAAAGCAGACAAAACGTATTTCCACTCTTTCTATCATAGTTTGCAAAGCAGAAAGCTGCTCACGACAGCCAAGAACTTCTCAGGCGTTTCTGTACCTGTTGGGTGCTGACACGGGGCCCTTCTTGAGCGTTTAGTGTTGTTAAATGTCATCTCGTCTGTGCCGGGGCCAGGATCGCAGTGAAAAAAACAGCTTTGCATCTGACCTGGCTTTTAATAATCACACCAACAACTCACAGAGCACAATAAAGAGCAGGACAACTTCTGGAGTACAGCCAATGTGCTGTTGATTTACTTTCACAACGGGATGCTGGAAAAACGGGCTGAGCCCGAAGATGCTCCCCGTCCCCACCATCCCGGAGACGCTCTCTAGGAAAACCTGGACTGGACCCTGTGGGGATGTTTGACGTTGGGAATGCCGGGCTTAACTGCACTGCTGGTAAAAGAAACAGAGAAAAACCCACTTTATTTTTCAGTGGAGGTGGCTCGATTTTCTTTTGTGTGAGAGCAACGCGTGTGCGGGACACACACTTTTTGCAGCAGAAAAAAAATAATCAGAAAAAAACCCCACCATAATTTCTTTCCGAGGACGCTGGGGGAAGGCGGGCACACCACATCGCCCTGTCTGAGCGCCCTGGAGAAGTTGACCAGAACAAATCTCAGCAGGAACACACAAACCTCTATTATACCTTTTAAAAAGCTCCCCATTCAATGCAGCCGGGCAGATGGGAAGGGCCCTTTTATTTCCTTTTTCTTTCTCCGCCTGAGTTCATTCTCTCCCTTTAGGGAAGCCAGGTTCAAAGACATGCCAAATGCATCAAAACCTTCCCAATAAAGTCCCTTTCACCTCCCGGCAGAGTGGGGCTGGGACTGGAGTGTGCTGGGAGCGCTGGGTCCGACAGTGACTTTGAGGACTGTGTGTGGTAAATCGTGTGCACAGTTCCCAAAATAATGCCCTGAATTGGACGTCTAATTCCCTTGAAATTAAATCCCTCAGCTGGTCAGGGAAAACAGGAGCCAAAGAGATTAAACAGTGCAGCAAGGAGAATCTTTAGGAGTTGATGGTGGGGTTTCTTGGGGATTTGTTGGGGTATATTTTTACAGCAGAGAGGTAACAAAGTAGTGGTTTAGTGTTGCTTCCTCTATTTTAATTTGAACTATTCCCCCCTTCCCCTCCCAATAATCCCCGCAAAAAACTACTTCTTTATGCTCAATACCCAACAGGTGAGCTCAGTCCCAGCAAGCACAGCCTCATCTTGGGATGCAGAATTGATTTCTGAGTCCTTGGGATGAGTGGGGGGGATGCTGCAGATACAGACCCTTCCCCATGGCCTCTGGCATCTCACATCCTGCTCAGCTCCCCACTAGTGCCTGCAGCTCCCAGCAGCTCCCAGGCCCTGCACTGCTCACCACAGCCCTTGCTCAGATTATGTATCCCGCTGCAAACTCAGCAGGGAGTGGAGTCGTTTGGGAGTCAGAGAGGCCAGAAGCAGGGCTGAAACATTCTCACTGATATTTGTTGCTGATTTATTAAATATGAGCAGGTTCAGCCATAGATGCTCCGGTGCAGCGCAGCGAGTGGCTGGATTCTAGATAAAGCACAGTCCTTACTCCTCAGGAAGTGATCTTTTCCCGCAGGGCTGCCTTTTAACTGCTGCAAGTCAAAACTTAGTGGGCTTCACAGTGGCAATTTTTTTCCTTAAAAAAAAAAAGCAGTTTCCTATGTATTTTTACTGACAAAAGCCTGAAGCTTCCTTTATATGCTTTATTTTCTTTCTCCTCTGAAACGATCGTTAGACAAAAGCAGTTTTGCTGCTGGTTTATCAAGAGAGTGATGTGGCCCTGCATTTTAATCCTAAACCAATTAGCAGGATTTGACATCATGCCATTAGACTGCTTGAAACAAAAATCAAGGACAGCGTAATGCAGCTAGAAAAGAACAATAACCATCAGCGCTGCCCTGTCAAAGGAGAAGGAAGAAATTTGGCTGCGTCTGTAATTTCCAAGCAATCCCCCTTCCCTCAAACCTGAGTATTTAAATGAGGAAGCTAAATAATAATGAGAGGGGGAAATGTTGAATCTCTAATCACATTACCCTAAACTGCACCAGTTTTAAAAGCAGGAATCACTGTTCTTCCTCCTGAGCTGATGCAAATTGGTTGCATTTTTAAACCCTGAGCTGTGTTTTGTGATTTCTGCAGCAGGCGTTCTGTGCTTTGCAGGTCGTGCGGCATCTCGGATGCAGATGTACAGCGAGGGATCCCACGGGGTGTGAACACGCCAGCATCCCTAAGAAACAACTTCCTGGACATGGAAATGTTTGCTGTGTCCCAACCAACCCTAAGATAATTAATGAACAAAGCACCTTTCAGCAACTGTACTTTTTGCTGGCAGAAATGCACCTTACAGCTGATCCCGCCGTGGCTGGGACTGGAGCCGGACTGGCAGGCGTTAGCCAGGCCACGGCTGCTGCCTGCGGGCAGGAATGAGCCTGGCGAAGAGACATGGTGAGAACAAAAATGCAGGCAGGCCCGGGGGTGCAGTATTTGAGGGATGAATGCCTAAAGCACATCGGGGACTCCGCGCCTTGCTGCGCTCTCGGGGCTGGCAGCGGAGAGCGGAGCAGGAGAAGAACCCAGCGTCTCGTAAGGCAGCATATGGATAGAGCGTAAATGGATGGGGTTTTATGTCCTGTGCAATATTTTCATTGATATTTATTTTGATTTAATTTGGCTAATGTGCAGGAGAAATGAAAGCGTGCCATACTCCTCAACATCTGATGAGGAGCTGAATACTTTTTGAAATTAGTATTCCCACATAGTATTCCCACAAAGGTCTGCCCAGCAACTGTGCTGGAAAAGCATGAATCACTCCATGTAAATCACGGGATGACCCTTGGAGCAGCAGATTGTTTTTTTAATGTTGAATCGTTTCTGTTAGTATTACGGTTTCTAGTCTTTCAGCCTTTTAATGAACATGGAGTTTCACACACTCTCAAACCATGTCAAAAGATGGATTTTTAAAAAAATATTCATAAAATATTGTGAGATTTGTTATAAGGGGTGAAAGATGGCAATGGTCTTTATCCCTTCTTTGAGAGAGGAGAGGCTGAAGTGGAGCCAGAAGCGATGGTCACAAATTGTAGCAAGAAGTTGGAGAGCAGGGTGCAAATCTCTGCCAAAGACTTCCAGGGTGAAGTTGGGCAAGTGACATAAATCTTCCTCTCTCGTAGCTGCCATCTGCAATACGGGACAAAAAGAGCCCATTTCCTCCACAGGGATCTGTATATAAATGCCTTAAAACTGCCGAGGGGCGGCAGCGATGGCAGGGCCATGCGCCGGCTGGAGAGGAACAAAAAATAATTCCCCAAAGAGGTCAGAAACAAATAAATCCTCTGCCTTCCCGCCAAAGCAGCAATCCCCAAGCTTTGTGGCTCTCAATTTTGAGGGAATAAGTTTGTGAGAGGAGAGTGGGTAAGGTGAGCAGCTGTTGAGGGGTACCCAAAGCATCACACCCAACCCCCCCCCTTCGCCCCAACAGGGCACCCCCAGGGCTGCCTCCTGCTGCACCACTGGGATTTTAATGTCCCACTTCCCTTGACTGTTAATAAAGGAACAAAAAGCACATTTGCCTCCTCAAGGGTGTTGTCAGACAAAGTTGGTAAGTGCTGAAAAGAAACCCAAAGCGGAGGAGAAAGCTGGCTTTGTTGCCTTCGGACACAGACCACCACAGACCTTGCTCAGATTTTGCTGTAACAACTCTTGAATGAAAACATGTTCTTCCAAAAAACCCATCAAACACATCCTGGCTCGAAACGGCTGCCAGGGTAGTGAAAGGAACTGCAGATTATAGATCCTTAGGGCTCTTGTGGCAGCAAAATGTTTGTCCCATGGATTTAAGCTGGATCCAATGAATCCAAAAAGTGCTCAGAGCGACTGTTTAACTCGTCCTGTAGGAAAAAAGGAGAAAAAAAAAGCTAAATAAACAGAAAAAAAAAAAAAACAAACAAAAAACCCAAGAAACAACAGCAAGAAAAACCCTTTATATTAAAATAATAATAATATTGAGACATTGGACAGGAAAAGGAAAATTCAGAAGGTCAAAGGCTGAACCTTCACCTGAATCTAAAACTGAATTGGAAAGGAAAGAAAATTAAATTCAGTTGGTCAGACCTTGTAAACTGGGGTTGAAGCTTAAAAAATTAAATCTCCAAGGACAACAGCAGCACCAGACTGAATTTTCAGAGTTGGACAGGGCACCTTAAGGTACCATACAAAAAGGTAAGGTTCATATGAAAGATTACTGATCCTGGATTTCTTCTACTCTGTATCTCACTGAGCTCTGCAAAAGTAAAAACTGTATTTGCATTTTTCAAACGTGTGTCAATGTCACAATGCATGTTTTGTGTGTTCGCAACTTCTGGAAGAAAATAACATTTTTTTCAATAGGAATATTTTTTTAAAATTGTTCTAAGCTAGACTAAGACAAGGACAAAATTATCACAAAAGGAAGTTGAGTAAGAAGTGTATCCACAGTCTGATATAACTGAAGCATTATTTACTGAAAGTAGTTAAAGAAATGGCATCTTTAACAGAATGGTGGTTTCCTACTCTATTCCAGGCAAGCAAAGTTATCAGTCAACATCTGAGATGGTAATGGGATGCAGACAAAACACTACAGCTGCTTGGTTGTTTTCAGGTGCATATTATATTTATAAAGAAGTTTTATCCTTAGTTTAAAAAAAAAAAATACTGTCTCTTTGAGGTCTTTGGTTTCCTTTGTTTCATTTCTAGCTTCAGAAAGCATTTTTTTTTTAAATTATTTTATCATTTTTTATTTTCACCTACAAAGCCAGTCTCCTTAGGCTTGCATTAATTTGATGTGCATCCATCTTAATTGAAGTTGATCCATTTCAATCTTGGCAGCGTATTGATAATAAATGGAAATGAAACACCATTCAGCGAACTCCAGCTTACCAGCAAAACCACAGAGAAAGCAGAAAACCTGGGGCCATCTCCTGGAATCAGTTCCTGGGCTACAGCTCAGTGTTTGTATATATATATGTATATATATATATATATTAGTAGCCAAGCAGTTATAATTGTATTTGTAATTTTAAAGATGCATTATTATACTAATGGATGATAAGCTCTTAACAGTCACAAGAAATATTAATTGAAGAAGTTCTCCTGTCCTAGCAGGGAGAATGTTCCCTAATCCCCACTATAGAAATCAGTTAAACTAAGAGAATATTTCTTTTACAGTTTCAGCTCTTCAGAAAGCCTTCCATGTCCTAAGCCAAAGCAACAACCCATCAGGAACAGAGAGATGTACTTTGGCCCCCCATGCCAGCTTTTTACTTATGTCTGTCATTTAATTTCCCCCGTAATAGGGGGAAAGTCTTATCCAACATCTTCATTTTCATTCATTAATGAAATCATGGTAATATCCCACTTTGCACTTGGCTGTCTGCTAGACTCTTTGGAGATGTCTGTCACCATGGTATGTATATATAGACAGAGCCCTCCATCCAAAAATGACAAGTCAGTGAAGTTTCCCAATATAAAAAAGGTCAAAGTACTACAGGACTCTATTATGATCACTTAAAACTGCATGAGGCATTAAAATTATGAGTGTGGGAAAGGTGTAAAAGACAGCTGGCTGCCTTGATATCACTGTGGCTGTCGCTGGGCTCCGCAGTCAGTTGCTCTTCTCACTTAGATTTGCTTTTTTTCCTCAAATAAGAGGTCACTTTGTGCCACACCAGAAGGTGCTCTGCTCATCCACTGTTCTGCAGTCCTTCGCAGCTTTAATCTGGATAGGTAAACTGCATCCCTAAATAGTTTGAAAGGCAATAAAACAAGCACACAAAAAAATTACCACAGCTTCTATGTTCTAGAAGAGGGGGGAACATGTCCTGAAGAGCTCTCTTTATTAATATGAGATGGCAAATATTTTTTGCTGTTTATTAAATCATATGAAAGGTTAATTATGGTTAGCGACTGTGGGTAGAAAACAATTCTTGGAAGATGCTTTTGTAACAACAGGTTGGCAGTATGCAGAAGCCATCTGCTTCCTGCAAATGTTAAGGTACAATCTCAAACTTGTGAGGTTAAAAATTACAGATTGCAGAGTAGTTTGGTAGAAGGAAAACCCATGTTGTGTTGATGTAAAGTTGCTCAGTCTCCTTGACACACAGCCTGGAAGGAATGCCAAGTTCCCTAAAGGACGGTGTTTGGCTGGAGAGGACCCTCGCTTGGGGTATTCTGCGCTCACACTGGCTGTCTACAAAACTAACTAAGTCACTTTTGTGCTGTGATTCATCTCTTTTAATACAGGAATTGGTTTCAAATACTGACCCATGAAGAGGAATGGATTGTGGATATAATATTCTGCTTCCAAGTGAGGCATTCAGCTCCTTCCATGAAGGACAATAAAACATTGCCATCATGATCAGGGCAACATGCTACTGAAACTTGTTGCTTCAATCCACAATATAGAGTTTGCCACGACTGCAGCCTCTTCATGGTAAGAACTATCTGTTTGAAAAAGAGCTGTCACCCTCATTTTATATAGTGAGCTGGGCAAAAAGATAGGAAGCGGTTTGTCTGTGAGCACACAGGGAGATTGGGGCTAATGGAATGAAACCCTGATTTTTCAATCACAGCGAAGTGCCTTAACCACAAAACTATTCTTCCTCTCTCTGGGTCAGCTACTGTGACTTCAGCATTTGGGCTGGGTTTTCAAACGTGTTTATCTTCTTCCAAGGATCAAGTTTAATTCTGCGGAGTTTTCCACTTCCATGGAAAATAACACTCGGTTTATCCTTCCGCTCTACAGATAACGTTGCCCGACTTTACCTGCTCCCCACCAAGGAAACACAGGTTGAACCCGTAAGAGGAGGAATGGGGAAGTGCCACTGCCAGGTCAGTCCCCTTCACTTTTCACCCAAACAGGGAGAAACTACTTTGAGTTTTCTCAGACAGACTTAGCTGAAGTGATGTCATGCAACCTTCAACTCCTTTCCTGGTCTCCCAAATTACCTGCAGCTCCTTCCCATGCTCATGCCCAGGATCCAACTGCCTGCTGGCTGCTGTGTATAAAGGCTCATTTAGGAAAAATTTCGTCTCTGAAAGGGTGGTCAAGCAATGGAACAGGCTGCTCAGGGAAGTGGTGGAATCACCATCCCTGGAAGTGGAATCACCATCCCTGGAAGTGTTCAAAAGGCATGTGGATGTGGCACTAGGGGACACGGTTTGGTGGTGAACACAGCAGTGCCAGGTTAATGGTTGGACTCAATGGACTTAGAGGGCTTTTCCAACACAAATGATTCTGTGATTTCCAAGCACTGCCAGCAATGAGACATCAAGTTGTTTATCAAGCAATAAAATGATCCAGGGCCTTGTTTCTAGTGCCTCTGCCCTAAACATTTTTGTCAAGGCTATGCATATCTGCAGGGGTCTCTTCTCCAACTGTGCCTTGTTTTTTAACAGATACTTTTCAGCTAGCTGACTATTTTTCTAAAACACCCTATAAAGTAGTTTTATCTCCTCCCTTTGCACTGGAGCTGGTGATCCACTCCATTATCAACACCTCCTGCTAAGAACAAGCCTGCCATTAAAATCCCTGTGGATGTAGGAAAGAGGGGCTGATCTCTTGGGCTGATCTGCAGAACTCTCAGTCATTTATCACAGCCTTGCTCCCAGTCACCAGGATCAGGCAGCAGCAGGACCTACCCTAATCTGCATTGTTCCCCTCCTGCTGCCAGCAGTGCTGCTGTTTCGCTGTGTGTGAAGTCCTGAGCACAGAGCTTCTGGTGGGCTGCAGTTGATGGGATCCTCTATTTCTGGGCTGGAACCACTGGTGGGGAAAAAGGAGCCAGTTCTATTCACCTCCCTGTCATTTTGTCAACAGACCTGGACGTTTCCTTCTCTTCTTCCTACTCTGATCTCTTCAATGAAACTGAAGATCATTATGGGTAATACCAGTAACACTTTCATCAGGCTTCCTGGAGTGCCCTGCAGGACTTGGCTGCATGTGAGGGACTGAAACGCACAGAAATTAGGGATGAGATGTTTCAATCCCACCAAAGGGATTTGGATGCCCGACATTCATTAAAATGAATAATAATCCTTGTCCTGCCTTAAATGGCCAAAGCCCAAATTGCTCCACGAGATGGAAACCATCTTGGTTAATGCATGGACACTTAAGCCCTCAGCATCTGACTTCACTTATATTTTATTTCCAGAAAACTTAGCTGATGATGTCCAATGAAACACTTGTGCACCCACCCGCTCCCCGACAGTTCATCGGGCTGTTGCTTGCCAGCTCTGCTATCAGGGGAAGGTGATGAAGGTACCTAATTTGTTTGCAGGTTGGTGAATGATGTAAAAGGTTCCTCGTCCATCATAATAAAGGCTTTCAAAAAGCCCGAGAAAAATGTTCCTTCCTCTCGTCTCGCCTGTGCTATGCAGGGACATTTGAAACAGAGGGAAAGTTCAGCGCAGCCACGTACTGAGGGATGCACACAAATCACAGCTGCTGCTAATTGGATCCAGGAATCTAATTGGTCCCTCATGGTTGGCCATGTTACATATTGGGTCATTGCAGTGCTGACGGGGGGTCCGTGGGGGCTTGTCCAGTGGACATGGCAGCCCAGTGGCAGGGCCATGCTGGCCCTGTGGCCAGGCCATGGCAGGGGGCTGCCCATGGAACCAGGGGTACAGAGCTGCCCTGAGCATCTTGGGCTGCTTTTGCTTCTCCTGGCCTGCTGAGGGGGCTGAGCCACTCAGAGCATCCACACAGGTCACTCACTAAGCAGAGCAGGCATCCAGGGCCTTGTCCAGCAGAAGGGAGAGATGAAGACATAAAATAACATGTAATAATGTAAAATAACGTGTAATGATGTAAAATAACATAAATATCAAATAACTCCAGGTGCTTGCTCTAAGGCTAATGCCTCATCCAGAAAGCATCCCTACACCAAAGCATTGAGAAGCACCACTTAAATTGCCAGAAAGAGAATGTTTCCCACATCCCCTTCCTGTCCAAAGTGCATAGCAACCAGCCTGCCTGTGCTAAGGACTATTGGTCTTTTTTGACCCTTTTTAGGACCACTATCATACCATCCACCTCCAGGCATGATGCCAACTAGGAACTCTGGACATGGATCTTCTTAAGTTACACGGAGCAAAGAGTGCTGGGAAAGCGTGGAGGAAATACCCAAAGTTTGGTCTCAGGTCCATTTTAGTTTTAGAGAAGGCTCCGAGTCTTCTTTTATCATGCAAATCTCCTCAGCCAATCCTAATTTTAATAAAGTTGATTAATCACTGTGCTGCGGACAAGGACAGTTATTCCCTGACTTATGCTATGGCATTTATTGAAGCTGTATCCTTAAATGAATTACTGCAGGGATCATTAAATTTTGACTTAAATTGGACATAGTAAGCTCATTTAAAAAAATAAAAAGCTTAGCAAGTTATATATAAACTAGAGGAAAAATGAATCTCCTCAAGCTGTCTCCAAGCAGGAACCTAGAGGGCAGATTTGCAAAGGGAAGTTTTAATTTGCAGGGCAAAATTTCATGAGGGCACTTTGAAGCTGCATTTGTGCAAATCCTAATTGAATAATGGGCTCAAAATTTGGACCTTTATTCTCATTCAGCTCAACGAGTTCCCAGATTTGGGGTTGGCACTAGAAATACTGCTACCCTGGATAAAGAAGGTGAAAACTACCATCCTCTCCTTGTGTAGAGCCAAAGGGCTTGGTGGGAAGTGGGTGCTGCTCCAATGTCCTGCACTGTGAGAACTGGGGGTACAGAGATCCAGAGAAGAGGCAGACAATTTTTTTTATGGGATTATGTTAAAAAAAAATATTAAAAAAAATCATAATTTGATGGCTTTAGGATTTGAGTACTCATTCACTCAGGGTTTTTAGAGGGAAGATGGAGATGTTGGACATAGATCTTGGTTTTTGCCTGGCAAGCTTTTGAAAACAGTGCAATATTTGTTGACTTGGTTCCTTGTGTATAAAACTGCCAACATCACTCCTTTGTGCTGAGAATAATCACAGGAACAACCACGGGGCCTTGTGAGGGTGGTCATAGACTGGCACGGGTTGCCCAGAGAAGCTGTGGTTTCCCCATCCCTGGCAGTGTCCAAGGCCAGGTTGGACAGGGCTTGGAGCAACCTGGGATAGTGGAAGGTGTCCCTGCCCATGGCAGGGGGTGGAACGAGATGAGCTTTAAGGTCCCTCCCAACCCAAACCATTCTATGATTGTATGAACATTTATTCCTTAAATAAAAAGGACTTCACCTTTGCCTGTGGAGACAGGTTTACAATAAGACAGAAAGACCGTAAGCAAAAATAAGGTGATAAAGCAGGGTCTTTTGATTAGCAGTATTCAGATCCATGTTGACTTCTTGGTTGCACATTCAAGTCACACTTATTCATCCCACCTTACACATCCCAGTCAGACCATTCTGGGGGAAGGGGTGAGCTCAGAGGTTAAAGGGGTTGCAACTACTTGTGGTTCATCAGTCAGCTCCCCATTTTCCATGCCTCTGTGTTTTAATTAAAAATCTTAATTAATTTTTCCCTTTGTGTGCAAATTTCCTTCAGTGTGGGGATCAATAATGGACACATCTCTTGGGAAATGGAGCGTTTTGCTAGAAAAAGGAAAGATACCTTTTCTTTAATGGCTCCTATGCAGCAAATTCTAAAGGGCTTCAGTTTACTGCCTCTTCATGCTGACTTGATTGGTCATGGCAGGATCAAGCTGCTGCTCTAATAGGAGCTTTCAAGGCAGCTACTAATATTAAAAAAAAAAAAAAGGAAAACTGTGCTATGCTTCAGATATTTGGTAACATATAAATGCAGAACATGCATGCCCCAAAAAAAGATGGAAAATAATGCAAAATTTCCACACCTCTCTGCTTTTTGCTTTCTGGCTGAGGGCTCAGCATCCAAGGGGTTCAGTCCTTTCTCCCTAATCCAAAACTGCTTTTTCTGTCAATGGAAATTTCTATTCCATCGCCATCTTGTGGTTTCCTGCAAAAATTGCTGGTGCTGCAGAATTCCTGCCTCGCACAGCTGATGCTTAATTGCATGATGGCACTTATTAAAAGGCAATATCCACTGGACATGAGATACATGGGTAAGAGCAATTAATATTGTGTAGCCGGGCCTGTAACAGTGGAGGTGGGAGGGGAAGATGGGGGAGCTCAATTCCAACGTGAGCAATCAAAGGACTAAGCGCTGCCTTTCCCACCAGGAAGCACAGCCACACTGCTCAGTGTTCTGTGTTACACGGAAATCATCCATGGATTTTGGCTTTGCAAATGCAAAGGTGGCTATGGGATGGACCCTAATATATGAGAAGGACCAGGAGGAAACTCTCCTCCAAATGATGAAAGGCTGTCAATTAGAGTAGAATGTATGGCACGATTATCATAGAAAGTTTGGGTTGGAAGGGACCCTTAAAGGCCTTTTAGTCCAACCTCTCTCAGAGCCTGTCCCAACCCGACCTTGAACGTTCCCAGGGATGGGGTATCTCATGCCTGTGCAATTCTTTCTTTTTTTTTTCCATTGATTTTTACATTTTACTTCTTTGATTAATTGGAGCTGCACTGAAACACTGAAAGGCAAAACCCAGATTTCTGGGTTTTTATTATATTGTTATCATGGCACTGGTACTAGTTTGGGAATGTCACTTCAACCTACCCTTCTGCTTCTCTTTACACAAAGGTGTAGGTTTGTGAAGACTACAACGATGTTCAGTCCTATGGACATGCCTTGCACCTGCAGTTTATAAAAGTCCAGCAAAAACTGTGCTCTGCAATTCATTTCAACGTGTCCTGCCAGTGTTCATCCCCAGGTTAAAAAAACCTCCAGGCTCTAAATCAGCAGCGCTGTGCAAGAGCCCCCTTGTACCAGAGGGGAAGCAAAGGCTGCAGTTGCAAGGGAGGATCATTGTGGCCTTGGGGCTGTAGTTGCAAAGAGGGAAGAGGATGGAGGATGAGCTGCAGAAATTATCGTCAGTCTGAAAAAACTCAACTCCAAGCACGCCAGCAGCAGCTCTCCAGCCCAGCCCACTCTGTTGCTCTTGTCAAAATTCCCTCGCCTTGAGTAAGTCTTTGCAAGAGGCTGCATGTGTGCCCCTGCTTTTCCTCAGCAAGGCAAGGAGAGCGGGAATGTTGAAACTCAGACGGTGGTTGGGAAATTGCCCCCCTCTAATACAAGCCAGACCCATGGAAACCCTCCAGGTTTCAAAATCCCTCATCGGCCCAAGCAGGACTTTGATGACGAAAAGCAGAATAAAAGTGAACAGGAAGAAAGTGAGTTTAAATAAGCCCAAACAAGCAACAGCAGATTTTGAGAAAGCAAAGTGAGCAGCTGTGGGCAAATCCAGCTGTTTTGCTGCCCCAGAAAAAGCCCAGAAACCATGAAAAATGCCGTGTGGTGGTGAACGGCACGGAAATACCCAGGTCTCTCCATAAGCATGTGATTATGGCATGAGCACTACAGACAGGGGAGGACAATGAGTAAATCTGTGAGCAGTTTTGCCAGTGAAGAGTGCAAGTGAAGCCAGTGTTTTGTTTAGGTCTGGGGCTTTTTGATGGCAGACATACCATTTTCCTGGGAAAAATCCCCCCAAAACATTGGTGGGTGGCTTCCCACTTCACATCTCCAGGGCACATTAGCTCTGCTGTCCCATCTTCATCCCTGCTGAGTCTCCTTCACACCCCCTGTTTGCAGCTATTTGTAGCAAAACACTCTGTCCTGTCCCCACTTGTGTCCTCTCACCACATTAAAACACAAACAGGGTTTTCCTTCTCTCCTAGCATGGTGCCTTGGGCTTCATTCTGCTTCCCCCCAGCCTAAGGAACATCAGGAACAAAGCACTGCAGAGGTCATCTGGGCAGTGCGCTGACAGGGACATTGCTGCCAGATTTGAGACCTACTCTTAGGGCAGAGAAAAGGCTGTTTCAGGACCTGAAGAGGAAGGAGCAGTAGTTGGCATGTGTAAACTCTGGAGGTAGATAACTTATATAATTATTAGGCATTTTAAAGTATTTGCAAGAGGTAGTTCCCGGCTTGCATTTCACTCCACCATGGAGCAAGTTTAGAAGCAAATGAGGAACTTGTTAACTTGGATCTCACTGAAATGAATGGCTTCCTTTATACCAGTTACCTCTCAGGAATTTTGAGATTTAATTAATCCCTTGCTGGAAATAATGTACAGTATTGCCTTAATCTCTAGTGCAGGATGTCAGTGCTAATGCTCAGCATAAAGAACAAGGTTTGTTAAATGTACAGCTGGAAACATGACCATGACCCCACTGGTCCATCTGCTGACTGGGCTCAGCACCGCTGCTGGGGTTGATGAAACATTTGCTGATGGTTTTATTTGGGACTGTATTATTGCACTGAGCTTTGCCACAAGAGTGGTACAGTAGTGTGAGTCTCAGCTTCTCCACCCTCTGTCTCCCTCCTGGCCGTGTAGCCAGCCCAGCTCTTGGAGCCACCCAAGGAGGACAAGTCTTTCCGGGCACTGACGGGCAATGGGTCCATATGACCTTCCTTTGTTCAGCCTTGCCAGAAAACCTGCAGAGAAACTTCAGATGCTGTCTCCCACCTCTCAGCACCTCCCTGGGAGGCAGGTGCCCATGTCAAGGTGCTGGAGATGCTCAGACAGGAATGAGGCAGCTCTTGCTCAGGAGCGTTCGAGCAGAATGGCCAGCACGCGTGTGCTCAGCTAGCTTTGCACTGTAAGAGGATCTCCTCTATTTTTAGAGCGATCAACTGGGATGCAGGGGCCCTTGTCTCTTGGGTTGTTCTGGCAGCATTGGATATTCCTGACATAGCCCATCCAATCTCCTGCTGCCTGCCCTTCCTCTCACAAACGTGGGAACTTGCTGCCAAGCTGTGCCCCATCTACTCCACTCTTCCATCCCCTCCTGGAAACCATTCTTCTTCCTCACTCTTTGCCCTGGGCTGTATATAAAGGGCTAATCCCAAAGCTAGTGGTGTTAAAGAAAGGGCTGCCATGGACTTCAGGACACTGCAAAGACATTAGCTGCTCACTTCAGGGCAGATTTTTAATAGTTGATTAAATGACCAGAGGGGAACAGCACAGGCTGGGACATTTCAAAGTCTGCAAGTAAGCCTGCATGTGATTTCTTCCCCCTAGGAAGATGCAAAATGTGAGGGGTTGGGACAGGTTGATGCTCACCAGTGTCCTTTGACAGGACTTATCTCCATTTGCATTTTCATAGGTGAGATGTGAAACACTGGTTGGGTTTTGAACGAAAACTGCAGCAGTTTCAGCACAGAATATCCAGATATGTGGTCTGGGTCGTCATGTGCAGAATCTGACTGGAGAAGATCAAAGGAAAAGGGTCTATTTTTGGGTTTGCATGTACTAATTACTCTGAACAAATGAGCAATGCATCTGAGAAGTAATCAGTAATCTTTTTTCAGGTTTCCATCTGGTAAAGCTCTTGTAGGTGCTGTAACTTCAGAATAATTTCAAGTCTGTCATTCTCACTGAAGACTCTGAAGTTGGAGTCAACCAGTGAGTGAAAGAACACAAATTTGCTGTTGTGTCACTCATGTCCATTCAGAAAACTACTAAAGCAACATGCCTCAGGGCTGTGAACACCTACACCCAGTAATTCTGGATGTGGTGAGTTTTATAGTTGATGCAGAATCCCCTTTGCAAATCTGTGAAGTTACACCAAGGTGAGAGTTCCTTGTGCCTCTAAATCCTGTTCTGCAAAGATAATAAAATGACACCGTGGGAAATGGGGAGGGTTGTGATGATGAAGGATGCAGGAGTCAGTATTACACTCTGGACTTCACTACAGTTTGAGTACTACATGAAGGTTGGAGTCTTGCCATATTATATCCAAGGAGTGCACCATTACTCTAGGACTAAAAATCACCACTCCTCAATGATAGATGCACTAGCACACACTTGCAGGCTGGTTCCTTGGGAGGACAGTGGTGATTCTGGGGTGAACTTCCCAGATTTTTGTGAAACTGAGGTTTCACATCATTTGTGACCAAGTTCCACCCACTGAATCATGGTGTTGTGGACCCACGGAAAGGAGTGGGAGCAGAACAGGAGACCTTGGAGCTGTTGCTTTTTAGACGTTGGTTTTTGCAGAGTATTCTGTACATCATTCTGAATTTAGGCTTGTTTTTATATGAAAGCAATTGGCTGGCAAAATGGCTGCAAGTATTCCTACTAGAGTTGTGTTGGGGGAAAAAAAATATTCCTTTTTTCATGGAAAATTTTGACTTTATAACTCAAACCTTGAAAATTTTAGCTGAAAACTGTGGGAGCTTCCACAGAGTGACTTCTTATTTTCCAACAAAAATAAAATAATGTAGATAGAAATGGAAAGTTTCTGTTTTCAATCAGAAAGAAATTTTCCTTTCCTACCAGTTCAAATAGCTGGTAGCCTCCAGCATGTCCTCTCTGCCAGCATCCAGCTTCCCTGTTGATCCTGGATCAGTGTTTTCCAGGAGGCAGAGGAAGTTTTGCAGAGGTAAGAAAGGTCTGTGCTTGGCCAGAGCTCTTTCTGAGCATGGACAATGTCACTGGAGTATTTGCAGCCACTCTGAAATGGATGTCTTAGACACTAATCAAGATGAGACACCTGTGGCCATTGAAATGAAAGAAATCTCTTACCAGGCTGTGATCAGCAATAATCTGATTTTCAATGAGAAGGTGGTTTTTAAGTCAAGAATTATGGAAATATAAACTGGTTAACCCTCTGTTGTTGAAAGATTTGAGCAGCTGGAGGGGTGAGGTGGTGGATGGACTCAGCTGGGGTGGTTCTGCTCACTGTAGTCACCTCTCAGAGCTGGGTCCCCTTAGCCTGAATGAGCCATTTGCATTTTGGGTTTGAGGTTGGAAGTAGGGACAGTGCAGGGACTGCATCAGAAAAGCTCACTCTGACTTCAGAGCAGAGCTGATGAATTTGGTGGGGATGCTAAAGGCACCTCATGCAGTGGCCTCCCACCTCCCACGACCACCCGTGCGTGGTGTCACCATGGGCAAGGCACGTCCAGTGACCTTCGGAGAAAGAATTGCGTTTGCAGGGGATAAACTGTTCCCCACATATCCCATCTCTGGCAAGAGCCTAGACTGTTAAATTAAACCCATTTTGCTAAGGGTTTTTAATGCTGCTTGCCCATATGCAGAATTATGTCTTTAAAGATTAAAAAATCCAATATAAACAAAATAAATCTAGGGAGCTGAATGCATGAATCATTATTTTAGTACATATTGTCCATTCTAATCTGCAGTCCAATTGTGAAGTCATTCAAAATGCTGCTTCTCAGTAATTAGCAGGAATCTAACTCAGAGCCAATTTCTGATTAAATGTGCTTAAAATCAATAAAACATCATGAGTGATTAGAGTCACGTGTGATTAGCCCTGTCGAACAAAGCAGAATAAGTTATGGCCTCACTTTAACTTGTCAAAAAACAGAACTGGGGGTGGGAATGAGGAGGAACAGCTGATATTTCTATAAAGGGTTTTTCCAGTTCTCTGCCTTTCTCTTTGCTCCTTTAGAAAAGTGAAAGGATTGATTTGTTGTCTGAAAATTGCAGGCTGAAGGGAAAAGTTTGGGGTGGCTTTGGCTTCTCTCATGGGTTTGTTTAAGGATATGATGGGAATGGCATTTTTAATCCTGTGTCTTAGCTGCAAAGGGTTACCTGCTTCTCCTGGCCTCACTCTTTCTCCAGCTCAGTCCTGACTATTTGCAGGAGCAAATAGGTGTACGATTTTATTTTTGTTTTCTAGAAGAGGTTAAAAGATCTCTTCTTCCTCCCTGTGAAAGGGAGCAACACAATAACTCCCCTGTCAGTAATGAAAATAAAGAGCAACTGCTCAAAACCAGGTGTTGATTGAAAAGCATCAGAGGTTAAAGCTGCATGTGAGATGGTTTCTCTCCATCACGCTGCCATGAATCAGGGGGACTCACAGCACTCCCACCCCGGGGTCCCCTGGATACAGACCACCATCTATTTGGGGTCCAGCACAAAGTGCTGGTGATGGAAAGCGGCTTTCTGGGCGAGCAGCTTTTGGCAGCATCTTCCCCCATCACAGCAGCTCAGGGCTGGGGTGTGGAGATGTGCCAGCACCCGGCAGGGAGGGAGACGGCTGAGATCTCACGTGGGGGCTGCGTGGGGTGGGAGATCTTCTCCAGAGCTTGGCAAGGCTCACCAGTGAAGCTTCCCTTGACGTCAGGAGATGGAGAACAACACTCATTTATAGCTTCTTCCCTTACAGCTGTGTGACCACATCCCCACCGGCTGGACCTTCAGAGAAAAATCCATCTGGATTGCTCAGTGCTGCCTCCAGATCCGGCCCTGACAGTGGTGCTGCTGGGACTGCTTTCTTCCCATCTCAGTGAGCAGAAAAAAAGCCCCACATCCACAATGTGCACATGGTGGTGGGTGCAGAGGGGAGGCTTGGGAAGCATTGTCCCCAATGTATTTCTGCTGGCAGACTGTGTTCAATTGTATTGTTTCATGGCCTGTTTGAGTACATTGAGTACATGTACTATTTCCAGAGTACATCCACGTGCTCATTTCCTGCTCTCGGCAAAGTCCTGGACTTCCACCAGTAAAGCTCAGGAACTTTGGGAAAAATCTGATGATGATGGTGATGATGATGATGATGATGATGATGATTATGATGATGATGATGATGATGATTATGATTATTATTATTATTATTATTTAACATGTGTGTAACCCTGGAATGTTCCCTCCTGCAGAAAGAAGTTATACATGATGTCGTTTGGGTCTGTTCATTCCCAGGAAACTCCTCGTATGCCTGTCCCACGGGACAAGAGCTTGTGATTCCATGTCATACCTGGGAGATCCAATGAGCTGTCAGGGAAGGCTGTATTTAACTTGGGCAAAAGACCCACAGGCACAGGGAACCTTCTTCTAAGAGGAGTCCTGCTGTGGGCAACCCCACCATCCACAAGTGCCATGCTGAGCTTTGGGTTGGTGTTTCTTCCAAAGGAAATGGTCTTGCAAGCCTCCAGTTGAAATGAAAATGCAAAGAAAGTTCATTAAATGGTGATCTGGAGTCAAAATTAGCAATAAAGACTTAGCAAGGGTAGGTTGTGCATCATAATGTGCTGTTTGGTGGGTCAGAACTGCCAACATGGGACAATGTCCCTGTTTCACTCTATACAAATTTCCTCTCTTTTATAGGTTTTCTTACTCCTTTTCTTGAAAGCTGCTGGTGTTTCATGGCAAAAATAGTGCAGAAACAGAGGAGCAGATCCTCAACAGATGTCCATGTCAGTAGCTGGGTTGCCCCCAAATTACAGCAGCTGAGTCCCAGGGTCTGCTGTGCTCTGCGAGATAAATTACCCTGCACTGACCTCCTGGATCCAACCTCAACGTGGGACCATCTGTGCTCATCCCTGGTGCCACAGCATGTGTGGGGAGATCTGCTGCTCAAGGTGGTCAGAGTAAGGACCATCCAACACAGGGTAATGAGAAAAACCCAGGGCTGAATGTGGGAATTACATAAATGAGCTAATTATTCCTCTCCCTGTGCCCCCTGTGCATAGTTTGGTGTCTGAGCTGGGGCTTTTTGCTTTTCTCCAAAGCAGCTGGAGATGGGATGTTGAACATGGTGTGTTATTGCTCCTTATGGTATTAAAGAAAAACATCTCAAGTGCTGGTTGGCATGTTTTGATTGTATGTGAGGGTAAAATGAGTGCCAGATTTGGAGCAGGGAAGACGTTTTCCTACAGATCAGATTAGCAGGAGCAGTTGGGGGAGTGAAGCAGGGAAGCGAGGAGCTGGGGAGTGGGGGGAGCACTGGAGAGAATCTCTCTCTTGGAGTTAATTTGGCATTTTCACTGAACAACTTCCCACTACAGAAGACCAGAGCCCTTGGTGGTTCCTTTTCTCTCTTCCTTTGGTGTTACTATTTGTGGCTTTATTTATTTGTGCTAAAAGCCTTAAGCTCGTTATGGCATTTTTGCAAAGTGTTTTTGTGGCTTGTGTTGAGTGAGTGTATGCAGAGCAGTGTTCCCTGGACTTTTGGATTAATGTTTGTCATATGATTGCCTGTGATTTCATGACCTCTGTGGCTGAAGTGAGCCCTGTGGGTTTTTTTATGTATGTGCAATTTAGCTTTTAATTAAGGCCTTGTTATCCAGGGAGTTGCAGCTCGGTTGGCTTGCATGCCCCAGGGTTCTCCCGGCTTGATACTGGAGTAAGGTAGCCCATATTTGGAAATATTCAGCTTGTTTCTCTCGTTTCAGTTTTCCAAGCTGTTTGAATTAATCTTCAGTCTCCTTTTCCAATGTTTACTGAAGAACAGCAGTTTTTTTTAACACTCCCTTGTATCACACAGTGCGATCAGCCCAGCTCAGACAATGCACATTCATGCTGGTGTCTGTTGCTCATTTAGCAGTCTACAAACTACTAATGAAGTGCAGATGCATTGGGGAAGATCCTCCCTCCACGGATGAACCCTGGATCGGGATGCACTGAGGAGCCGTGTCGTGCAGTTCACAGAAGCCAGTTGCAGGCATCACAGGGAGAGTAGTTTTACTTCTATTTGTCTTCCTGTTTACTCCTTTTTTTCTTTGCTAAATGGCTCATCAAGGTCCCTGCATTTAGCTCTAAAATACATATAATCCATGGACATAAGGTCTGCCTTATTTCAGGAAAGCGAGTTGTTTCTGTTGGTGTGGTTTTTGGATGCTCAGGTTGTATCATGTGCAAAGGATCCATTTCCAGAGTTGACTTCCTTTTCATGCATTCTCCCTCTCAGTTGTCTCTAGGATACCCAAAGAATTGAGGAGCTTTGACAGACACCTGGCTGCAGATTAACTCCAGATGACCAGAGCAGATAGGTACCAGACCTTCATCCTGCTCCTTTCCCTCTTCCTCCTGCTGCTCACCAAAACAGGAATTTACTTGACAGCAAGTTCCCAAGATGCCACTGCACTCAGCTGTCTTACTAGACTAACATAAAGACTACTATTAGCAGGTTTTCATACGTCTGTTTGGGAGTCATTTAGCATAAGGGCAACTCAAGCTGAATTTTATGGCTGTGGTTTGGTATGTAATTCTGGATAATCACATGCCATCTCTATGAAGAAGTAATAGAGGTGCTTCAAACATCCAAATTTCATCAAGACAAATTAGGTAAACCAGAAGGTGTTGAGATATTTGTAGCCAACGTTTTTATTGATAAAATGCACATTTGTAAAACCAGGATCCATATCTGAGCTCAGATTTGGTGCATTTTACAATTCCCTTGTATGTTAGGTGGGCTCCAGCACCTCCATCCTGGTCCAGTTTTAATAGTTTAAGTGTCTTGTTCTTAGAGTGCACTTCTCACTGACACATATGTTTTAAAGCTGTTGATTTATGCCTCTTGTTTTCCTAAGCTCAGTGGTGAGATGTTGACCTGGGTGCTACACTAATCTAATAATCTTTAGAAACAGTTCTGGGGTGTTTAATATTCTCACAGTGGCCAAACTCTGAGTTGTCAGTTGTAATCATTACACTGGAGCATGGTCAAGATGCAAAGTTTGGCCAGGACCCTGTGGCCATCTGGTTGCAGGGAAACCAGCTGCCTCTTGAGCTGAAAATGCCCTTCATCCATCATGATAAATCTCCTTTTCTACCAAAACACCTTCATTCCGTAGCCTGCCTGCCTGCCTGTACATAAATGGCCATACTCTTCAAATAGGGTCATTGATGGCGTTTTAGGTTTCACGTGGCCTCTTGGAGAAAACTCAGACCAGATACGCTGGCAATAAGCTGAGGTGGATTTGCCAGACCTTGCAGAAATCCAGGACTGGTACATGAACCTTGATGGCATCACCTGGGAAGGCAGGTGCCTGTGAATCATTTGAGCCAAGGGGTGTAGAAAGGCACTTGTGAAGGGATAGGATTCTCCCAAAGGAAAGGCACATTCAGAGCACTTTTAAAATTTATTTTTATGATACAGGATAGGAGCCATGTCTCCTGACATTGACTTCTCCATCGGTTGTTACTTGAGCAAAAGAGATGCTTGGGATGCAGGAATTACCCCCAGCTAAGTTCAGATGCCTCAAGTGGCTCAGATAAACCATGATTTACTCACTCATTTCTCTCCATTGATGCTAAAGGGAATCTAAACCAGTAGCTCCAATGCAGACATCAACCCTGGAGACATCTAACATCCGTGGAGATGTGAATCTCAGCTGGATTGCCTCTGCCTCTAAGCTTGAATATGAGAAAAGGGAAGCCAGGCTGAAATCAAAGGCAGTTAGAGACATAAAACAGATGCAAAATGTCAAGAAAGATAAGAGCCAAGAGATGGCCTATGGTTCTGGGAAGCCATGGGCACCTATCTGAAAATGAAGTAGCAAAACAAGAAAGCAGCAAAGAAAAAGGCAGGGTTGGACCAGTGCAGTAAGATAAAAATTTCCTTTCAACACTGAAAGTAACAGTTTCTGAAATCCACCTTCTCTGTCCCTCCCAAAATGTAAATGCTCGTAGTTACCCCAATGAAAATCTGGAGCAGTTTTGTGGTAGTAAGTAGCAGATTCTTGGCTACTGGAGCCTCAATGTGGCAGATGGGTTTTCTGGAAAATGCCACTTGCGCAGCCCAGCTGGTAACCACAGCTGAGATCTCCCTGTCGGAGATCTTAGAAGTCAGCGGCTGCATCGGCTTTGATTTCTCTGCAAACAGTGGCTGGGCTGCTGGAAATTGCACCCAGGTGTGAGGTGGAGAGGTCAGACTTGGCCAGCGGTTCCCTGGGTGATAACTGACCCACTTCAGGCAATTCAGGCAATTAATTCCCCATGTTTAACACAAGAATCATCTGCATTAACTGTGATATTGCTGCAATCTTTGGCAAATAATTTTTGCCTTTTTAGGTGATTTATTAAAAATCTTTCCTCCCCTGGGTTTGGATGATATTTAGGCCCAGTTTGGCTGAGTGTTGGGCACCTCTTTCTGGCACTGCCCAAGGCCCCTTGCTTTGGAAAGGCTGATCTGCCACCAGCCTGCTGTTAAACCAAGCCAGAAGCAGGCATTTTCCACTCCCCAACAGGAGAAGTTGGCATTTAAAAACAGTCCCCTTCTGAATCACACAAGAAACTTGGAATATTAAACAATTTTATTGAATAAAAGGATAGTGGGATTATTTTGTCTCACATGTGGCAATATGAAAAGCAGTCAACAATTTCTCTCAAAAGTAAACAACGCAGCACAAGGGAGCTCTGCTGGGGCTGTTGTTGTAATCTTCATGCTCCCAAAAAATTTGGAAGCCATATTATTTCCACATGGAGGGGGAGAAAGTGTGTGGCATGTCTGACCAGTTGCTTCCGACTCCAACACATCGGCTGGGTTTTGACTTTATCTCTGCTGAGAGTTCAGTATTGTCTGTAATTTAATTTTTTTTCTTTCACCAGGTCTCCCTGTACCCAACAATAAATGGAGGGACCTCCAGAGTGTTTTCAGTGTCACCTGCAAACTGGCTTTTGTATTTTAACTTTCCTTGAGATCTAGAAAGCACAGCTTTCCTTGTACCATCGGATCTGACTGCTATTTAACCCTCCTTTTCCAATAGTTTCTGTGTCCTCAAACTTTGTCTCTAAAACTTACTTTTTGTTCCCATGCCATATGCACACCCACCTGGATGTGTTATGTGCTATGTTATGTTTTATGCTGTGCTAAGTGCTATGCACACACACCTAACCATGATGTGTTATGAGTAGAGATAGCTGTGGATTTTCCATCCTGTCATTTTCCAACAGAAAAAGTACATTCAAAACACCATGTTTTGCTGTTGCAAAATAGAAATCCTTTTGCCCCTGGATGTACAGCCCCCAAATAAAGCCAGCACTGTGAAGATTGAAATTAAATATTTTATTTGAGGATAGATTGATTTTAACTAGAGTATTTATAATGTTTCAGCTAATTGTTTTCTTTTTCATCATTTCAGCCAAGTGTTGAACTGCTTTTGCCAGTGGTGAAACCAGAGAACGTGAGAGCCCTGGTTCAGTCCTGAACCTTCTCATGGAGGATGACTTCATCCTTCACCTGGTGTGCAGTGGTCACAGCACTGTTACAAGTAATGGGAAGTGGCATTTGGCCGAGGCCACAGACCTATGGAAAAGGAAAAAAGTCCTGATTTCAAGGCTGGGATTTGATGTTTTACATCATTGCTGCCAGAGAAAAAGGCAGGAGCTGGGCTGCTCATGAAGGTTTGGGTCCATGAGAAATTTCCCATTGCCTGTGAGAGCACTGGAGGAGGTCTTTGGTTTGCCAAAATGGACTTTTGGAGTGTTTTTATGGAAAGGGGAGGTTGTAGTGTCCTTCCTATTGCTGTTTCTGCTTTAGGAGAGACCAGGAAAGGTCTCTGCAGTGACTTTGATGCCAATGGAGCAGGGTCAGTGGAAGGGATGGAGTCAAGCTGTTGATGAAGAAGCTGGTTGATGTGTGGATGGTCTCTATATTGATCTCTACAAACAAGCAAGGGAAGTACTTGTTCTTTTAAAATATAATTATAGAAATCATTGTTATCCAGTCAGCAACTGGATGGAGGTGGACAGCACTGGTGGTTCTGCTTCACTTTCAGAGCCCTAAAACACTTTTCAACACAGAGTGATCCTGCTGCTACCTGTAGGAGCTCACAGTTGTCCTCTGATCAGTTCTCTCCTCGTCTCCCTAACAATGATTAGTGGTGTGTCCTTTCTGTTGTACTTCTCAATTACTCCTTTGTGGCAGTCCAGAAAAACAGGTGATTCCTGCTCACAAGTCTCCAAGTACAAAATCCTGTGGCCAGGAGCGAGAAAAAGAGAAGTAACTCCAGCTATACTTTAGTGAGACTGACGAGAGGGACACCAGAAGACAACAGTGCAGAAAGCTTCAGTGAATACTCCATTTGTGCAACACTCAAATAACAAGTTAAATACAACTACCAGACAGGCTGCATCAGGAGGGTTGCTTACATGACATAGGTACTGGGAATTAGTTCTATCCAATGAAGGGAAACAGTTTTAAACCTTTTTTTACTAAAGTTGCATTTTCCAAGACAAGTCACCCTATGGACTTCACTGGAGAGGTTCTTTTAAGCTTAAGGTTCTTTTAAGCTTAAGTCATAGATCTGTGGGTAAAGCATAGTCCTGAAAGTCAAGAAATATGTTCTCCTTCCAGCTCCATGGTGATTTTGCTGCATAACCACGAACAAGTAAATTCACATACCTCGTTTGTGCGTTCAATCTGCCTTTAACCCGTCTTAATCTTTCATCTGGCTTCAAAGTCCTCTGGACCAGCCAGTGAGCAGCAAACCTGCCAGAGTTCAAGAAGCACTTGGACAATGCCCTAAGGCACATGGTGTGATTTTTTTGGGGCTGTTTTGTGCAGGGCCAGGAGCTGGAGTCAATGATTACTGTAGACCCCTTCCAACTCAAGATATTCTATGATTCTAACCTGTGCCAGCCAAGGTGTGAGGGTTAAAGCTCATCCTCTCCACAATGAACACAGACCGAATGGCAATACACTGTCAGACATTATTAAATTCCTTTCTCACACTCCATTTTATGAGTTTTACATGCTGTTCACTAACCAAAGCAAGAGTTATTTAGATTATTTAATTCTCACAAAGGAGATTAGTTGATTGTTTTGGGGGAGTGTAACACTCAGATAATATAGAAATGCCAAAACTAATGTTTCGCCATTGTTTCTGCATGTCAAAACTTCCTACCAAGAATTCTCTGTCTGCTTTCCTGCCAGAAGTCCTCACCAGAGTTTCTTGCTGGAGTTTTCCTGCCAAAAGATCCTGCTATTGTTTATGGTTATCATATCTCTTCAAACATCTGAATAGGGCTACGTGCCAAGAAATCATGTACAACCTCCTTTGAACACTACAAAAGTTGAGGAAAAATTTTGGAAAACGAGGGAGAGGAAAAGGACAGAGAGAACTAGTTACAGTAACTGCGCATCTCTCGCCCCCCCCTTCCCCTCCCCTCTTCTCCGCCACCCCACGCTGGCTGCCTGCCACCAGAGACTGAAACCCTGCCGGCCTGGGGAACTGAGACCCACCGTGCCACACGCGTGAGTCACACCTCATCCTTCTGTCCTTACCGAGGGCCGAGAGCTGCTGCTGAATCGAGACCCTGCACGGCCCGGGACACGGCTCAACGTGAGCAGCAAGGCCACACGTCCTGGCTGCATTCCAGAGAACTAAGCTGCTAAGACCCCCCCGCTGCAGCTAAGAGATAACATCGAAAAGCGTCAGAGACAGAAAAAAAACCTGCTCCTTCCCCCCTTCTTCCCCCCCACGCCCCCCCCTCCCCGCCTCCACCATCTCGGCTGGAAAGGTAGCTCGGTGGTACCTTACCTACGCTTCTAAAAGTAATCTTAGCTTTTTCCAGCCTTTTCTTATTTTTTCCTCTTTCTCTTTGCATCTCCTAGCAATTAATATAGATAAAAATATCGGGTTTGGTATCAACAGATAACTTGTGTGAGTTTTAATTTTGCTCAGGGGCATATTAGAATCTGAAGTTCTTCCTGCAACATTTAAGCATATTGTAACAGGGTGGGAGGTGTTTGTTTTGTTGTGTTTTTTTTCTTTTTCCTATAAATAATTCTCTTTTTGCATCAAGGAATTCTGGAAAAGGAAAATTATCTATTCCGTAACTACAGCCCTAGCTATGATGTAGATATGTCCTCTGAAAATTACTTCAGCTTTCAGAAATGTCTACTATGGGGAAAATATAACATTACAGCTGCTTTGCAGTATTTGAAGGGCAAAAGCACCTAAGCTATTGCTCCCCTGACTTCTGTTTCCAGTGAGTGAAAAATATCTTACAGACAGAATATTGCTGATCTCCAAACGCAGTGCAGAATTGTTGTTTGATTCCTATTCTCTAACAGGGATGCACCAAAAATAGAAACAGCTGCATCTTTCAATCGGGCGAAATTTGAATAATGTTGCTGTGCTGGAAATAAAATGGAAAACCCACATGGAGTGAGGGGTTTGATCTGGTAGATGCAAATGAGACCAAATTTCAATATTCTGTAGCACATATAATTCTAGATTTTCATGACCCAAAACTCAAGAGCATTTGAATCTGGGGTTCTAATTTCTTCTTATAAAGAAAGTAACATCAACAAAGATTTGCCTTGCACTGCTCAAGGAGCGTTCTCACCTGCAGATGCTGTCAATAGACAGATGTAGCAGACCAGTGATTGCCAGATGATATCAGTGAGATGTTAGACCAAGAAATTAAGACAGCTGCTCTTTTTCCTTAATCCTGTTCATTTGAATGGTTTTACAGGTTTTAATAAATTTGCTGAAATTAGTAGTATTTTTACAAGAGTTACAGTATTAAAATGCCAGGCATTCAAGAACACCTGCATGCTGTAATTCTGGGGGGGTATAAATCTCTCTTATATAGAAATATAATGAAAGTAGCCCCCAAAACCAGGACCTTGTTTTCTATTGTTCTTGCCTGTAAGATTGAATCTGCAGGTGTTACTTCACATGGGCCTTGGACCAGCTACAGATCTCTGGCATGCAGCAAAGCTGTTATTTAGTAAACAAATTCTTCTGAACAAGTCAACTTGAAAGCAATGTCTGCACGTGAAATATGTACACTGAGTGGGTTTGGTCTTGAAGTACCTAAGTCCAGGTCCTGGTGTGGGAACTGATTGCTGTGATCACCCAACACAGGGCTCTTTGCTGTGCTCCATAGGAGACAACAGACAGGGAAGCAGGGCTTCAGTCCTGTTACAGTGCTGTGCCAGAGTAAGTTTGTTCCTCTGTCTAGGCTTTGGAGGGTCCTTCTCACTTGGTTTGTTGTCAACACATGGGCTCACACCTGTGTTGCTCCCATTCTCCAGTGCCTCTCGGTTCCTGTGGGTCCCTGGGGCCTCCCAAAGGCTGTCCCTCTGTGACATTTACATCTTTCACATACTTGGGCTCATTTGTCATGTCCCTCAGTTTACTCATTGCACGGTGATGCATATTTACTAATTCTAACATTTCCTCGTTAGTCATTCCCTCCAGGCCCATTAATCACTATAAATTCCCAAACGAGAGGCTGCAGTACATCGTTCCTTCCAACAGACAGCTGACACGTAGTAATTAGGCAGCTGAACATAAAAATAATGAGGCTGAGGCTCCCGCAGATCTCCTTCCCCCTCTCGGCACCTCAGGGGCAGCCCCTCTGCAGCCACCACTGCACAAGCTGCTCCCCAACACGGATGTGCCTGTTTCCCTCTCTTTACCCCAAAACCTGCTCTCCGATCCATTGAAAAGGCACATAAGTATTTAGCTTTGTGAATTCTGGTGGTGTTTTTCCATGCATCACATCAACACATACACTGAATTATTTAATCTCTCTGCCTCCCCTGTTTCCCCGTCATGCGGGGACTGGTCCAGCTCCTGTTGTTCATCTCTACCTGCTGCTCCAGAAAATCCTCGTGCCAAGCTGCCCTGCCAGTTTGCCGCAGCCTCTCTAACCCAGAGCACACTCTGGGAAATAAATGCATCTTTTCACAATGGCTCTACTCCCTGAAATAAATAGCATGATTCAGGTAGGGGTTTGACTGCCATGTGCAATGCAGAAATGGTCTGAGAAATGAAAAAGGCTCTTTGTGTCCAGCCTAATTTCCCTCTGCACAGTTAGGGAGCAGTTCTGCAGGTTTTTTTCCTTTTTTTGTGTGTGTGTGTGTGTGTGTTTGCATATGTAGTGATCACTTTTGTTTGCCACAGAAATACCTTGGAAATGGAGAGGGGCACAGCACCATCCACTCCAAACTACACGGTAGTGTCCAGCATCACTGGCCAAACTGGAGTAAATGGGAATTAGGAAGAAACTTCCCCTGCAGCTCTTTTTCTTCCCCTCCTGCTCCTTTCTGAAGCAATGTCTCTTGGCTGCATTTGGCTTAAAAAGACCCTTGATCTGCTTTGTTTATGGTAATTTCTTTATTCCTGTGAGAGAGAGAGAGAAGGCAGCACCGAACTGATATTGTTCTGGGACTGCAGATGGGCAGATGGTTTGAAAAAACGATTGCAAGATTTCACTTGCACTCTGGGCCTGTCTTTCACATTTGGGTGCAAAGACCAAGTTTTGTCTTCTGTCACAGGGAGCCTAATTTAGATTGCCTAAAACTTGAAATCAGTTTGAAGACAAATCCCCAAGGTCAATGACTCCACAGATTTGGAGGTTAAGGAATTGAGGTTAAGAACTGACAAACGAGGATGCCAAGGCAAGATTATGGAAATGAGGATCTGTAGCAAATTCTCTCTTGTTTCCCCCTTGTAACCTCCTAATGACATTAGTGCCTGTCTTTGACAGTCCCTTCTCAAAGGGGAACTTACTTGAGCACTAAAGACGCTTTTATGAGTCCCAGAGACACACAGGAAAACATGTGGGCAAATCTGCTAAGACCCAGATACAGGACACAATCCTTAAAAGCTCTACACTGACTTAAAAGAAATGACCTGAAATAAGGGAGAGAGCGAAACACAGTTGGCAGGTGGGTTCCCACCACTATATTCCCATCCCAGTCCCTGGGCTGAAAACAAACATCCTTTTCTACTTCCACACTGCTGAATGCACACAGTCAAAAATCCAATCTTTGCATCTCCCTTGTGAGCTGAAGCACTTCTACTGTCCCTTCTCACAGCTGTGAAGCTGCAATTCAGAGGGATTAAAGCCAAGATCATAAAACAGCACCCATTAGCACTGCCTGCCCAGCCCAAACCACTCATCTCCCGAGTCCTTAAAGTTAGCATTTTGTGTAATGCATTTTTGGTTTTGCTTATCCTATTCACTGCTTGGAGGTTGCTGAACTCATTTACTCCAGGGAGACTTTCTGGACAGCTGGTCCATGGCTGGAAAATTTTTTTCTGTAAGTATCTCCCCCATCTTCACCAAGGAATACTGTGTGAAACGTACGCTGGATTTATTTCTCCAAGTGGTGTTTCTTAGACTAAAACACACGACACACGTTTTACTGCAAGGCTGTGTCTCATCCCATGCATCGTTTGGTTGCTGCAAGTGAGGTTTCCTACTGGAGTCAGTGTAGCATCAGACCTTTCCTCCCTCTTTGTCTCTTGATCTTCCCCACAGTAACTACTCAAAGAGCTGACCAGGAACAGCTGGATGAATAGAAGGCATTTAATGGAGATGCCTTTATTTCCCCTTCAAGTCAGTGAACTGAGCCATGGTGCTCACTCCTCATCTTCTTGTTTCTAGGACTTCTCTAAGGATGCTGGTGAGCTTGGGACCATTTCTTTCCTGTGATTAAATGACAGAATGCAAGGTGAACTTGCTCTTTTTCTTTTAATATATGAGCCAGTGATTGTTAATGAACGCTGAAAGATAATTTTTAACTGTAAAATGAGTAAGATACATTCTTAAAGGGCAGCAAAGTATACATGTGGCATTAAGTATGGATAAATAATGTACATGGCTATTTGGGAAGCACCTTATTCACCTGCCTAAAAGACCTGCCATCCTACTGATCTCAGATGTAAGAATTTATGGCCTTGTTATGAATTTTCTGATGCCTCAGCTCCCTAACATTGAAACATTCATTCAAAGTAGTTATAGCTTTACAAATAGATTATTTTTTTTTCAGAAATAGAGTTTTTCCATCTGTTTGTTCCATTTTCCCATCTGTTCCTCCAGCCTCATAGTCTTGTTCAACCTGTTTACGAAGATTGCCTTTAAGTGAATATATATATATATAAAATTTTTTTCCATTCCAAGACAATTGTTTCTTTCACAGTGATTTGACTTGTTCTTAAACTGCCTCTTAGTTAGACCAGGAGCTGCACTGGATTTGCCTCTGTGTTTGTCTGAGGCACAACTAAGCACCCTTCTAGAAGTGATCATTTTTCCTACAGAAAGAACACAAATTCGCGTCTCTCCAGGCCACCCAAAAAGTGATCTTTGATTTGTTAAAATAATCCTTTAAGCAGAGGAATTGAGAGCTTGGAAGATATCCAAAAATGTGTTAATCTACACTTTTTAAATTTCTCTTTTCATGTTAGGAGAAGAGAACTAATAATAAGCTTGTAAATCTTGTGGTTAAGTTTAAAGAAAAGTGCTTTGGGAAAGTTTTCTAGCCTTTTGCAAGACATTTTGTTTTTATTCCTTCTGTCTCCACAAGACTTCTGCCTTCTACTGTTTGCCAGCAGGACTGGAAAAATTCTACTATTCCTGTCATCGCAAGGGACGATTGTGGAGTTGTTTTATTGTTACTCCTCTCCTTCTGGTAGGATGAGATCAGACCCTCCATTTAGCTGAAGACAAGGCATCTTCTTTTTCATTCCAGATGTACTAAACTACTTGTAAACAATATGGGATTTTGTCATATTCAACATGAAATTCAACTCTTGGTTGGGTGTTCATGAGCTTTTGAAGGCTGCTGTGCTTCACCTTTCAGGTAAAAGGGGTCACAGAAAGCCTTTGGGGCAGAGGAGACCCCAGTTCCTGGTTCCAGTGCAGGAGGAGTTTCCCAGAAAGACTCAGAGAAAGCACTGGCCTTCCAGACTGAAGGCAACATCTCCTTCTTTTAAAGGTTTATCAAGACCATCTTGTTCAGACATGTGCATGTTGGAGACGGGCACAAGCCTTTTGCAGCAGCCCCTCCTCTTGCTCCTGGTGGTGGCTTTATTTTAGTGTGGTCTTCTGGCCAATAAGCAGAAATGAGCTATAAACTTCCCTGCAGGGGCAGCTGTTTGGGCCATGGGATTTTAGGCACAAGAGGCCAGTCCTGTGTGTTTTATTGCAAGCTCAAGTCTGTACCCTCCAGCTCAGCACAGAAAGTTTATCCATTACCAACCTGTGTTGGTTTGGTTCCCTTTGTTCCCAGAAAACAAAGGCTCTGTGTCCACAGCTAAATTCCCTCATCCAAGTATTTCCTATAACAAAACAAAAGTCTTCTAACCAAGAACGTTTCTCCCTCTGGGAAATGATGCATTCCCCCACGCTCACGATATGCAACATTCCCTTAGTTCCCTGATTTTGTTACTTTTTACAGTTCAGTTTCCATACGCTGCTGCTCATGTGTGGTGCCAATGCTGCTGGTGATGAATTTCTTGCAGAGCTGACTTGAGCAATGTCTCTCTGTAGTAATCACTCCCTGTCTCCCCAGCATTTAGCTGAGTACATCGTCTCCAAGACCTTTCACCAAGCATCCATCAGCAAGGAGTTCAAGCTAAGCAAGACATTATCCCGTTCCAGAGGCTGAGCACATCACATGCCTGTGCTGTAACTAATTATTTCTATTGGCTGATTGGTTTTTAATGCATCTATTTTACAGGTAAACAGATTTATCCTAGGAAGGGAAAGTTAATAATGATGCTGGGTCTTATTCACTGCCTTCCATCAGAGATGGAAAGTTTGAATGGTGAAATAGGTGTAAGTTAGTCATACAATCCCTTGATTTTTGTACCTAGGCAGTATAGGTGTCTGGGATTGCTGGGCAAGATTGGAAAAGCCTGAAAAAAATTGTGGAGCTTCCTAACAGGACTCCATGAATGGATGACATTAGCCATGTGGTCTCCAATTCCAGCTCCTCATGAACCTCTCCTTTTAGAATAGAACTTTTTCTAATTGGCAAATTCCCTGGAAAAGGCAGTTTCTGGTGCCCTCACATAGATTCTAAATTCAGACGGCACAGGAGCATCAGCCATTTGTGATGTTCCACTCACCCTTCTGATTCCAGGTGCAAATCTGTCCATGGATATCTTGCAGACATCTCAGCAACTGCTCTGGCAACTGCAGTGCTGTTTGTACAGTGGTTGTATTGCATAAGCACTCAAAAATGTCTCAGAGCACATAACTCACCCACTAAGGAGATCCAAAAAACTGTGCTTGACCTGAAGTGCATAAGACTGAAACACCAGAAGGGTGGATGGAAGCACAGGAGATAGAAAAGCACTGCTCGCTGGAGCAATTTAGATACAATCTGGGGTTTGTAGGAATGAAATGGACCCTGAAAAGCCCTTTCAGGCTTACAAACTAAGGAAAGGGAAGAAATTCACAAAGTTAAAATTCTTGGAGGGAGATGTCATACATGTATGAGGTAAGATAAAGCCATGGGCAGAGAGCACTGGGTGATGCCCTCACCCACACCACTCCTCTATGGTTTTTGAACTTTTTTTCAAAGAAATGTGGGTCTTAAAAACAAAAATCTGAGGCTAGAGATATTCAGAAGTGAGAGTGGCTGCCTTCAATTTAATATGGCCAGCCTTGGAGACCTGAACCAGCATGAACCTACCTGAACCAGCAAGTGCTCAGCAGCATCCATATCTAACAGACCTGCTCAGGGTGAAAGGCTGGCTCCTCCATTCCTGAATTTTTCTGCTTTGGAAAGACCTTTCTTTTTCTTTCCCCCACTAAACAAAACAAAAACAAAACAAAGACAAAAACAAACCAAACCAAACCAAAAAAACAAACAAACAAAAAAGCGACTTTCAGTGTAAGTTTTACCACAGGTTTTCCTGTCTGCCCTCCCTGGGCTCAGAAAAGGAGGAAGAGCTTTACCTGCTGCTCGCTGCCAGGCAGGAGGCACCATGAAGCAAACAGGACCCAGCCGTCTGGTGGCAGCTTTTTCGGCTGGATTTCGACTTGCCTGCCGGGCTGGGGTTGCAGCTGGCTGGCCTGATCTCCTTCCCTCCCACCGGCTCTCACTGGGAGCAGAACATGCCTTCTCCTGCTGATTTCTGCTTGCCATATTGATTGCAGCAGGGTATAATGGAGACAAGTCAGGCAGAAAGCCAGCCACCCTTGGGAATGATTAAAGAGCAAGCAGAAAAGGATAGAAGTGAAGAAAAACAGGCTGACACTTAGGACGTGGTGGATTTGGAGCCAATTATGCCCTTTTCCCCACGTCACCCCAGCGAGGTGCCGGGGACGGTGCAGAGGCACCTCTATTTCAGCTCTGCCCAAAAGAAGCATCATATCGACCCCCATGTACGCGGGGAACAAAATCCCCAGAACGTGTACAATATCCCTATTGTGCATGGATTTGCAGCCTGATTATTCAGAGCATAGCCAAGGAAAGGTAAGGCTATGACCCATTGTTTTCCTGCGATCAATTGAATACTGTCATTTGCATTTAAAACGCTCCGAATTCGCACTGTCAATATGCCAAACAGCTGCTCGGGCTTTTCAGCATTCCATGGTGACAATCACACTATCGTACATCATTGGCACCAGGATTTGCAATACTCTCAGTGTCAAAATTTTGTGGGTTTTTTTTTTTTTTTAAGAGGGAAAAAAAATCCTCCCCTCCCCCCCAAAATACCCAAACCTGCGAAAAATCCACTTTTAAAATGATGGCGTTGGATGCTGCTAAGCAGGCCCTCACAGATGCCAACATATCAAAATTCATCTCTTTTCTTCCTCTCCTACAATTAAAAGGTAGTTAAGAAAGAGGCTGTTCCTGATAGACCCACCTTCTGTTTTCTCCTTTGTATGCGTATTATTCATTAGCAGTCTAATAAGAGTTTCAAAATGCTCTGTGCCTCTGCCAGCAGGGCATATGTATGTAGACATGTGCTTGTGACAGATAAGTACATAAACAGCATATTGGCACCAGAAAGACATCTGTGCCTAGAAAAACGCTTGTGATATGTACATAAATGACATTTTAGCTCTAGTCAAGTCCTTGTGGCTTTGAGAGGAATATGTGACTGTACTCTTCTCTGTGAATACTGAAAAGGTGCGCTTTAGAAGGGAGAGTATTCCGGAGGTTTGCGGGAAGCCGGAGGACGGGCTGGGATGCGGGAAGCCGCCCCGCGCGAACAGCCGGGGTTGCAGCCCTGGCTGTGCCAGGTTGCGGCAGACGGTGGGAGAGCCTTGCCAGGGGGATGGTGGGCGGCTGCCGCCGGCACTGCCTCGGGCTCGGCCCCCTCGGGGGGAAGCACCCGGCACCCCCAAATCTTATTCCGTGCGTCCGTCTGGGCTCTGAGGCAGTGCAGCTCCTGGATGGGAAGGGAATAAAATTTGGCCAACAGACCGAAAACCAGGGGTGATCCAGGGTTCGGGAGCACAGGGAGCCTCCCTGCAGTGCTTTGTGCTACCTACATCTAATTATCTGGCTGACAAGTCTGAATGCAAACCCTTCACCACAGTAGAAAATGGACATTTTGGCCTGCTGCAGAGTGGGACTGAGCTTCCCGTCTTCTGGGATCCTTCCCAGATGGCGCAGTGGGACACTTTGTAGGTCTACTGACACTGCTCATAATGCCTCACTTTCACTTTACCCATTCCTGGCAACAGCTCCCAGTCTTATAGCTCTGAGTGCTGGAAATGTTGCTGTGGCCAGGAGGGTACAGGTGAGAGGTCTATGGTTCCAGGAAAACCTAGGGAATATTTACATCTAGTCTGTGTGAGAAAGGAGAGAGAGAAGATGCAAAACTGGGGGTATTTTAGTATTCACCACATATGCACAGCAGCAAATATGTACTTGGCTCCCTAATTCTGGGGCTTGTAGTCAAAGTCCTAGATATATTTGAGCCCTGAGCTCCCATGGGAGCCCTTTTGTACCTGTGAAATCACCCCAAGCAGGGAACTTAAGCTTAAGAAGTGAGTTCAACCATGTCTTTTTTGAGCTTGCTCCAGGAGGTTTGGGTGTCCCAGCACTCCCCATTCCTGGCTTTCTGAAATTACAAATCTTTTCATTTGATCCAGTAAAGTAAATCCTAAAAGCAAATGAGTGTCCAAAGCTGTTACTGATTCCAGGTTCATGAAGACTCACATCGGCTGGATCATGAAACAGCAGCTGCACCTCTGTGAAAGCTTCTGGGACGTGGCCTTAGGACACTCACTGGGGCAGTCGCTGCTGTTCACCAGCTTGTCCATGGTGAAAATTGCCCTGCTCCTTTGGGACTGACACAAAGAGGGAAGAAACAGAAAAATATTCCTTGGTGTAAGTCAGGATGGGTGCTTGGATTTCTCTGGAGCCTGTTTGTTGACATGACCTGAGCACGTGACTCCCTGGGTGGGTGGGGGTCTCACACCTCCAACATGATGGATGGAACCACAGTGGTGGATGAGCTGTTACTTGCCTGAAAAAAAAAGTGTTTTGGGGGAAAATTGTCTCCAGTCATTTCATTTTGCATGTGATTTTTCCTACATATGTTTCTAATCATTAAGAAATTCTGTAGCTTAAATAATGCTCTGAAAGTACGGTAACTGTTGGACTACATTCTGTTGTAACCTTATTGAATTTCACTTCTCTGGAAAAAATAATGGGATACTCTATCTTGAAAAACAAATGGTAATTGCATTTTTAACAGAATGTTTCTCTTTGTGTTTCAAAACCTTCTGCACACAGTTAGACATCTAGCCAGGGAAGAAGGTACAAAGCATATGGGCCAATTTCTGTCTGTTGGCTGTTCAAGATGCCTTAATATTCAAGCAGTGATGTGTGTGTGTCCATGCAATATGGCACAAGTTATCTACATGGTATTCAGGAGCTCAGGTGAGGTGGTCAAAAGTTGTGTACTGGGGTCAGAGAAGGTATTCAAGGAGAAATTGGGGGAAGGTGGGTTTAAATCCTGTTCCCCACTAGATGTGTGAGTTCTCATCTTCATATTAATTCAAATTTTGGTTATTTGGACCACATAAGACTGATGTTCATGGTGCTGTCCAGAGGAACAGGTTCATCTTCCGGGTGACCAGGATCTTACGCTAAGGGTCTTATCAAAACTGCAAAAATCAGAGTTGTCCAACACCTTTGCACTGCCCATGCACTGCAGTGACGTGACATCCTCTATGCCTTGGGGATTTGCACATCACCACGTGCTGAGCACTGAGTTGATTAAAGCCTGGGACCCAAAATAGCATCATCGCGACACAGTTTGATAACAGGCTAGTGTTATTGTCTGCCAAGGTTAGGAGAGCCCTGGTAATACTGGAATGCTCTTCCCTAATTTTTAGTAAATCTGGTGTGTTAAGAACTTTGTGAGGGGATGCTTTTGGACATGTGAAACTTCAAGGCAAAGGAATAGTCTTGAGGTTTGTGACTGACAAGACACATGTGAGTACATGCAAAATGTGCTCCTCCTGCTAAAAATAACATTTCTCCTGTCAACCACGATGCATCCACCCCCACAACACCACCCAGAAGAACACATTAACACCTTGGCTTTGCACGTAGCCCGATTCACAGCAGCCACAAGTGGTAGAGGGATCTGCACTCTGTGTGCATGCTGACAAATCATATGGCATAGCGAGGAACAGAGGAGTGAAACTGGGCTAGCAGAAGTTGACGCCTTATCATCACAGTCCCTCTGAGCATGCTGTAGGCTGACACCTCCACCAACCGAGTCATCTCCCCGATGCCAGGATGAAGAGCATGAGCCTGCTATCCTGATTTAGCCTCTGGTAAGCGAGGCTTGGCTTGCCACACCAGGAAGGCTGGAACACGAGGTGCATTGGCATGGGGAGAAGCACAGCATGTCCAACCACCGCTGCTCGCAGCTGTGCTATGGTGACATGCAAAATACACTTTATAAACAAGTGATGTGAAATGTTTGTCCCACTGCTCCTCCCCATTTGATGCCTAATCCCATCCAGAAACCTGTAAATAATACTTCAAAGAGAGAAGGGTGGGTTGCTCTTAAAAACGACTTCTGCAAAAGCTGAAGTGAAGGTCTATCATACGGCCTGTGTGTGCTTCTAAGGTAATGAAAGACATGGACAACAAAGTTTGTAAAAATGTTGAAAAACTAGAGAATGCCAATTTTTCCCCAATGGTTGCTCCCTATGAAAATTTGCTCTTTTTTTCTGAAAAATTAAAGCTTTCTGAAAAATACTGAAGACATAGCTTCCTTGCCCATGGCAGGGGTGGGAATTAGATGGTCTTTAAGTTCCCTTCAACCCAAACCATTCTGGGATTATATGACAAGAAAAATTTACTATCCTTCTGAACTCCTCACTGTAACTTCTAGGCAAATAATTTGAAAACTCGTTACTGACAGCTTTGCTTTGGTATAAATTTAGATTGTTTGCAAGTAAATTTATTAAAAGAAAAAGAAAAAAAAAAGGAAAAAGGAAAAAGCAAAAAAAAGGAGCTGGAAAAAAGTCGTAGCTAAAGTATTAGCAGGTGACATGAGACTGCTTTCCAGTCACAGAGGTCAACCTCAGTGCTCTGCAGCCTTCCCCCAGGACAGCGTGAAGCTTAATTCAAAGGAGATTTTGAGAAAACCCAGGAGATTTAAATGCATAAGTTGCAATCTCATGGCAAATGCATGAGTCTGTCTTCTTACTCTCGAAATAAAGCTCCTTTATCTCTCATTTAAGTGGCTGGAAGAGCCCTGGGCTCCCGCCGTGCTTCCCTTGTCCGAACCTCACCTGATGGCTCTGACAAAGCTGAGAAGGCTTTGGTGGGCACTGATGGCATCCAGCTCTTTGCAGAGGGTGCTTAGCACTTAATAGGATCAGCCTCTTAGCCACATGTATGATGTCCATCACCTCAGATGCCTCACCATTTCTGAATCTATGCAACGCCCACCATATGTAATTAGCCAAGTAAGCTGCTTTCACCTCACCTCAAATGTTTACCATGCTGGTAATCCCAGCTAGGTGTCTGTATAAAGGAGTCCCTTGTCCAGGGCAAAATGGAGAAATGCTCTTCTATAAGAAAATTAGGGAGTTGACAGAAATGTAAAGCTAAAAGATTTGCAAGATTGCTTTTGGTTGGCCAAATGTTTTGAGGTCTTGGGGTTGTTTTTGGAGGTCCTGGTGTTCACAGTTAGTTATTCAGTAGGACGTCTGGCAGCAGCTGCACATGGAAAAGCAGCTTCGCCCTCAGAAAGCTACCGGTCTTAGCTTTTTTTGTTTCCTTTCCAGTCCTTTCTTACTCCTGTTTTAGCAAATGCAACACCAGAATCACGTCCTTTCCTGGGACGAAAATCTGTGAGTTCATCAGCCAAGATGGAGCTTCAGTTTTGGTCTGATTTGGTTTCTCTCTTGGAAAAGCTGAATGGTCGGATGCTCTTGGTATTTCTCCTCTTGTTTCTTTTGATTATTGACCTTGTGAAAAAGAGACGACCCAGGAATTTTCCTCCGGGGCCGCAGCTCTTTCCTCTCGTAGGAACCTTTGTGGATTTCAAGCAGCCCCTCCATCTTGCTCTGCAGAAGGTAAGAGCTCCATGGACATTTCTCCTACTAACAATATCTTACCTCTTCCATGACTTTTGTCACCAAACTGGGAAGAAGCAAGGGCAGCCTCTGAAGAACTGCCTATATAATAACCATGTATGACAGATGACCCTTCTTGATTTTATCTCTCACTGTCACCTCCTCTTCCATGAGAGCAGGAAGGTTAAATGGAAAAAAAAACCATAATGGAGGAAGACCTACATGTTCCTCCTCTTTCTTCCCATCTTCTTCTCCATGACCATTTTCTTCTGGAGCCCAGGAAGGACTGAGCCAAGCTGGGGGACAGACAGCAAGTGCTGTGTGAGAAATGAACTGTTGGGACTGTGAGGATCACCTCCAGAAATTTTCTTTGCTCAGAGGGTAACAATTTGCCCCATTACATCTGAAAGAAACATTTAAGACCCTGAATTAACCAGCCCTGTGGCTTCTTCTGTGTTGCAGAAAGAGGCAGTGATTGCTCTTGAAAGGTTTCCAGAGCTCTGACTCCCATCAAAGCCAACAAAAGAGAGATATTTTATACATGCTGAGTATGTCTCTCTGAAAAGGTGGGAGAAGTTCTGACTTGCTGGCTGCAAATATCCTTTCTGGTGACTATTTATCTCTTGCTTTTACTTAGCAGGCTGACATCAGCTTATCTACCCTGGGTTTTCACATGCTACTAGCACAGATGTCCCCTGAGGGTACCCTTGGGGAAGGCTGAAGCAGCAAGCTCAGAATATTTTGTCAATACACACAATTATTATTAAGAACATTAATCCCATTCATTTGCACACACACAGTCACTGAAACACCCATTTGGTCTCAGGATGGTTTCATGAGTCACCGCAGCAGTTCAGGGTGACTGTGTGTGCCTTTCCATGTAGACTCACACTCAGAAGAGGATGAGCTCCTTGGCAGAGAGAGGATGCGACTGTCCTTTGCTCTCATACATCAGCAAGGAGGCACTAAGGCCAGCAGAGTTCATGCAAGGAAAATGGCTATAATTTGGACATAAATGCATTCAGGCTTAAAATCAGAAGTACATTTCTATCCATAAGCAGCTGGAGCTCCCCTCTAAGTGGGAGAGCTGGAGAAGCCACACTACTTTAAACACAAAGCTGATGAAAGAGATAATTTGTTTTACTTTGCCCTCAGCAGGAAGAGCCTGAGTGTGGTGACCCAGGTGGTGCTTCAACTTTTTGTACTCTTTCTGTGAAGAAATGCCCATCAGTTACAAAGCAAGTCATGTCCTTCTTACAAGTCAAATTGATGCAAACACCTGGTAAAACCCAGGTCACACCTGCTAACAAATATAAGCAAACCATCTCTCCCACACTACAGCTCTCCAGCTCTTTTTAGGCCTTCTCCAGCCTTCATGGAATAGTTTAGATTGAATGGGACGTGCAGGCTTGGCTTTGGGTTTTTCTTAAGTCCCCTTGCCTCAAGAAGGATTGAATTTGAAGTTAGATCCCCTTGTTTTCAAGGTCTTGTCCAGATGAGTTTTGAAAATCCCCACCTTGTTGATCTCAGAGGGCAATGATCTCTCTTTCAGCTCACTGGTCAGTATGGGAACATCTTCAGTGTGCAGTTTGGAAGTCTGACTTTTGTGGTTGTCAACGGATACCAGATGGTGAGAGAAGCTCTTGTCCACCAGGCTGAAATATTTGCTGATCGACCAAATATTCCACTCCTCCAAGAAATATTCAAAGGCTTTGGTAAGCACAACTATCAAGATCTGGGGACAAATCTTATATCTATTTGGAATGATAACAATTAGAGTGAAAGGAACAGGCTGAATTCAACACTTGTGAACTGCACTGGGGAAGGCAAGAATTGAATTCAGACTAAAAACCTCCCAGGAGTATGTTTTAATCTCTCTGAGATTTAGGGATGAGGATGGGATCAAAGCCAGGTCTTGATGAAAGAGGAGAAATAAATTCGAGCTGCCCAGCAAACGATATATTTGAAGAATTTTCCCCTTGGTTTTAATTTCTCCTTTACTTTTTCTCCCTCAGTTGCATACAGCTCCAGAGATGGGATGTGGTGCTCCTGCCTGCAGCTCTGCCAGCAGCGTGATAGTGCTCATAGTATTTTGGCTTACACCTTTTTTTCCCACGCAAAGTGACAAAGTAGCAGATTAAAGCAAATCCATAAAGCTAAAGATCTTTAGCATAAACCAATTACTCTTGAATTTTAATTCCCAGGCAAAGCCATAGTTTTTCCATATCTATGGGCTTTGTTTGCTTTGGTTTGGGGTTTTTGTTCACGATGAATGGCTGTTTCGGAATCCTAATGCTCACACGTGACCCAGAGAGAGGTTTGTTCACTTGTTTTTTCCACCTACAGGGCTCATATCTTCAAATGGTCACATATGGAGGCAACAGAGAAAGTTTGTTTTAGCAACACTGAAGAGCCTTGCCGTAAATTTTGAGGAAAAAGTGCAAGAGGAGAGCCGGTACCTCGTGGAGACGATCGAGGAGGAGAAAGGTGGGGGGGTAATGTACAGCAACGTGCTCAGAGCTTTCAGCTAAATGAACAATGAGAAGTAAAACCCTTACCCCAGCACAGTTCCTAACATGCAAAACATTTCTTCAATAGCTCAAATCTCTATCTTACACTTCCAGACTGTGCCTTTTAGCACTTATTTTAGACCTCGGGCCTCCTATTTCAGTTCTTCCTTATTAATATCAAGCAAATATATAGTAGGTGGTTATTAAAACACGCATGTTTATAGGGCTAAGAAGGTGTCTCCTGTATTCTGCGAAGGAATAAATGCAGCTCTCCTGCTATCAAGCACTACCACTCAGAGGCTTAGTTAACCTCTGCTTGTCCTTGGTTTTGCAAAGTATTTTAAAACTTGTTTAGTCAGGCTTTCCTTTTGTGTCACACAAAGATGAAGTGTGTGTTTTGCTCTTTTATGGTCCAGCTTTTAAAAACTGCCAGAGGGATATTAGTAAGAATAATTTGTATGTTGGTACATGGGTGATGTTGCACTTCAGCTTTAAATAGAAGCAGATGGGGTTGAGCTAATTCTATGGAGCTATATATAGTAAACAAGAAAGATCTAAATAGGAATTGTGAAATTATATACTAAACTTGCTCCATTTTAATTGCTGTTGCACTGAACAGGCCAAATACTCCATGTTGCCAATTGATTATAGTCCTTTATATTCCTAATCAATAAACTAATTAAGCTGCTGGTTTGGGCCTTTCTTCCCATTAGCAATGACAAATAGTGATCATGTCCATCACTCTGATATCTGAGCACCAGCCCGGTTTAATTACTTTCTTGAAGAGTGGAGATCAGCAGTCCTGTGCAGAGTGCCTTGCATTTCAAAGTGATGCTCCCCAGTGTAGAGACAGAAGCTCAGGGCTGGGCTGGGTTTGTTACTGAGATTAGTCTCTCATGTCACAGCAAGGAGCTCTCCATGCTGCTGAAATGTGTCCTGGGAGATGGTGGTGTCTGCTCAACAGCCCTCCCAGGGAGTGCAGATGTGATGAGTGTCACACCACACTTTATTCTTGTAAATGTGCATCATGTCTATGGGCCATATGAGCTGTTGCTGGAGTTTACAGTGGGCACAGAGACTTGCAACACTCTTCCCTCTCTCCCTCATGTCACTGGATTTCTTTGTGGTGGACAAATAAAGGCCAGTGCAATGGTATTTTTGCAGTGTGGTTAGTCCTGAGCTCCCTGCCCTGGGCTAAGCTTTGAGGGACCAAATGTGTTGCAGCATACAAACTCAACAGCCATAGCATGGCACGCTTCTGGTTGTTTTCTCTGGTTTCAACCCCTGCTTCTGGTTGTTTTCTCTGGTGTCTCAAATCCTGCTTGGGCAGCTCTGTGCCAATGTCAGTGTCTGCCAGCAGCCTGGGCTGGAGACAGGAGGGGATGTCCTTAGGGAAAGGATATCATGGCCCACAAGGCCTAACCTCCAATGAGATGGTGGAAGTGATGGGGTTGGTGGGTACCTCAAGACCCAGCTGAAGCCTTTATCATCACCATGGGTGAGAAGTAGGTGAGGTCTCACCCCAACTTTACAGCTGTGGTAGAGTTGTGGTTTTGACTGAGACTTTAAAGAAAAAAAAAGAAGCTGTTATTGGAATCAGAGAGCCATTTAGATAGGAAAAGGCCCTGAAGATCATTCAGCCACCTAGCACTGCTGTGTTCACCACTAAATCAAGGCCCCAAGTGCCACATCCACAAGCCTTTTAAACACTTTCATGAATGGTGACTCCATCAGTGCCCTGGACAGCATATTTCTATGTCTGACCACCCTTTCAGTGAGGAAATTTTCCCCAATATCCAACCTAAATCTCCCTGGCCATTTCCTCCTATCCTGTCGTGTGCTACCTGGAAGAAGAACCCAACCCCCACCTGGCTACAATTTCTTTCATTTTATTTCCTCCAGGACAACCATTTGACCCTCACTACAAAATTAATGGTGCTGTTTCAAACATCATCTGTTCCATAACTTTTGGGAACCGCTTTGACTACCATGACAACCGTTTCCAGGAATTACTGCACTTGCTGGCTGAAACACTGCTACTCATCGGAAGTTTCTGGGGCCAGGTAAAGAGAGTTGGATGTTTTTCCAGCTTCAGCTGCATGTAAGAGCTCAGAAACTAAGCTCTTAGGAGTTTCTAAGGCACTGATATAATCTCCTTTTCCCTGTAGAAAAAGTCACATTATAAGAAAAATTTCCAAAAGTATTGTTCTACATTAGACTGGAAACATACACAAATTTATCAGGAAAGCAAGGAAGTAAGTTAAAATAATTTGGGCATATGGGGAAAAAAAATACTACAGGATTGTAAAACCAATCTTATGTGTTACATAGCCAAAGAACAACGTAAATGTAGTTCCTGCATGGCCACATACCATGGGTCAGGTCTGATCTCTGTCCCCTCCATGAGGGCACTAAAGAGCTGATCTGCACCCACCTCATCTGTGGCCACCTCACATCTGGTGCAATCAGAGAATTTTATCAGCAGAAAACATCTGGGCCATTCTTATCTTGTTTGTACTTGTTTACATAGTAGATTTGCACAAATTGGACCTTTGTAGCAAAACTGATGTTTCTTCCTGGCAGCAAGTGGAGTTAATAAATTGTCCTATAATCTCCTATGATACCAGCTCTTTTCGAACTCAGGAAATGCTCTTCTGCTCTGTTTGATTTCTCACCAGTTGTATAACGCTTTTCCTTTGGTCATGAGCTGGCTGCCAGGACCCTTCAAGAAAATCTTCAGGCACTGGGAGAAACTTCGATATTTTGTGAAAGGTGTGATCGCAAAGCACAAGGAGCATTTGGACCAGTCCGAGGCAGGAGATTATATTGACTGTTACCTGAGGGAAATAGAAAAGGTAGGAGGGAAATGCCTAAAGCCACTGAAAGGTTAACCTATAGAATGAGTAGAGAAGACTCAAGTCTGTTTTGTCAGGGGCGCTTATGCCTCACGCTCCTCATGCCTTCTCCTCCCTACCTCTGCCACGTCAAACTCTAGAAACAGCAGGAGCCCGATCGCTTTGAAAACACACAGATTTTTTTTTTCCCATTTGAAAGTATTTACACTTTGTCTTCTTCCCTTTTTCACTCTGTTACATGGCGTAGGAGGACTCTCAGGGAACATGTTCAGGTTTACACGAGAGCTCTCAGGCCTGTGTTTGCTATTGGGAAACTTGACATTTAAAAACACTACCTTCATTCAAGAGTTGCTCTACAGCATCCAGACTGTCTTTCAAAACAGTCCATAGGGCTTAAAATTCAGTGAAAATAAGAGCTAGAAATTTCCAAGTCCAGGACTGGTAGATAATAATAAAGGAGCAGCAGGATTTAGGTTACATACCAGTGGTTCTGGATCGGTTTTTTGAAAGCATCATCCCCTCCTTAATAAGAGTTTTCATTGCCATGTTTTTCTCCTAAGTTTAAGGGTGACACCAGCTCATATTTCCATGAGGAAAATCTGTTGTGCTCCACCTTGGACCTGTTCTTAACTGGGACTGAGACAACGGCGACCGCCATCCGCTGGGCTGTGCTCTACATGGCCACGTACCCCCATATCCAGGGTAGGGCCACGGACGGGTCCTTTGCTTAGCCCAAAACTAGATAAGTGAAACTCAGGGAACAGAGTTATCCCAGCTCTGCCATGTGTTGGATATGCCTGTGCTCCAGGTATCTAATTGGGAATTTTTTGAAGGAGTGATTGAGGGAGCTGGGAGGGTTTAGCCTGGAAAAAAGGAGGCTTGGGGGGCTCAGGGGAGACTTTCTCATACTCTACAACTCCCTGAAAGGAGGTTGTAACCAGGTGGGGGTCGGTCTCTTCTCCCAAGGAATAGGTGATTGGAGAAGAGGAAACAGCCTCAAGTTGTGCCAGGGGAAGTTTAGATTAGATATTAGAGAAAATTTCTTCACTGAAAGGGTTGTCAAGCCCTGAAAGAGGCTGGAAGAGGGAAGTGATGGAATCACCACCCCTGGAAATCTTCCTAAAGGAGTATGGATATGGTGCTTGGGGACACAGTTTAGTGGTGGCCTGGCAGTGTTGAGTTAATGGTTTGACTCGATGGTCTTAAGGGGTTTTTCCTACCTTAAAAATCCTATGATTCTATAAAGACAGGTTTTTTGTTTTTTGGCTGTCCACAGAGAAAGTACAGCTGGAAATCGACACGGTGCTTGGCCAGTCCCGCCAGCCCACGATGGCCGACAAGGACAATATGCCCTACACCAGCGCGGTGCTGAGCGAGGTCCTGAGAATGGGCAACGTGGTGCCACTGGGGGTGCCCAGGATGGCCACCAGCGACACCACCCTGGCCGGCTTCCACCTGCCCAAAGTGCGTGCAGTCCACCAGCCTCCATCCTACCAGAGCAGGGTCTTCACAGCCCAAATTCCAAATCTCACCTGGAAGGGAAGCAACCAGCAGGATCTTGCAGAGATATCACTGTTATATAGAAAATACAAGCCCTCCTGACAGAGGGCGTGGGGCTGTTAAGGGTCTCAGTTCCTTACAGAGGAGAATTGTAAGATCCTTATGGTGTTGGTCATAATTTCCAGTTTTAAAAGATTTATCCCTTAAAATTTTGTAATTTTATATTCCACACATTATGGGAATAGAGGGCCAAGAAACACAGGAAATCAAATAGTTTGGGTTTGTTACTTCCATAGAGTATTAAAAATCATCTATTAAAACCAGAACTTGATTAAAGCCATGTAGTGGGTATTGTTGCACGCACACTGTGCTGCAATTATGAAAGCAAATATTAGATTTAGATACAACTAGCCTCTTCAATCTATATGGCTGGTTGCATCAAGGAAAATTAGAAATAAAAAATCTGGGTGTTTTCCTCCACATTGATTAGAATATTTCTCTTGCTGATGGAGGATGTGGAGATAAACCAGATCAAATCTGGGGTATTTTTAAGGCTCAATAAAACAAAATGATTGAAAAGTATTTGATTTAATTGCTTCAAATTCCTATGGGATTGCAGTGTTACCAATTTAAAGTTGGTTTATAGTAACATCACCTGTTACAGCAGCTCAAGGTGTGGATCAACACCGTGATGATACCTAAAGACACACAGAAGTGAACAATCCTGTAAGTTTTCATCCTCATTTAATTACATAGCTTAGGGGAAAAAAAACAAACCACATTTTGCCCTTAAGAAAATGTAGTTTACGCTGTGTGTGGAACAGAGCTAATAATAACGCGGTCTGACAACACTTTGGCTCTTCTCTGCCACGTAATCACCCGCTTTCCCCACCTCTCGCAGGGCACCACTCTGATGACCAGCCTGACTTCGATAATGTTCGACAAAAACGTGTGGGAGACTCCAGACACCTTTAATCCTGAACATTTCCTGGAAAACGGCCAGTACAGGAGGCGGGAGGCTTTTCTGCCCTTCTCTGCAGGTAGGATGATGGATGGGGAGGTGGCTTTCCCTTCTGCAATGCTTTTTTTTCCCCCAAGACACAGCTTATAGAGTAGGGGGCACTGCTCCTGTCCAGCTTCCAGCCCATCCCCACAGTGAAAATCCCAGTCACTGTTAATACTGACTGCTCGGAGCAAGAGGGAAATCAATTTTGTTATTGCAGGATAAAGAAAATAAGCCTTTTCCCCTCTTGCACAAGTTGCATAACTGGGTTTTTTTCACCGTTTCCCCTCTCTGTCTATCTGAGCAGCCGCAGTTTGCTCAGCAGTAAACTTCTGGGTAAGGTTTGAGCAGATTGTGTGGGTGAACATTGCCACCTAACCTTTCCAGGAAGAAAAGCCGCAGCAGCCTGTGCGAGGCGGCGCAGGCGAGAGAGAGGAGACTCAGAGGTGGCTGGAGCTCACTCGGGAGTCTTTTGGATTATTTTTTGCTCCTTTTCAGGCAAGAGGGCTTGTCCCGGGGAGCAGCTTGCCAGGACTGAGCTCTTCATCTTCTTCGTAGCCCTCCTACAGAAGTTCACCTTCCGGGCGCCGGCAGACACAGCACTGACCTTCGCCTTCACACTCAGCCTCACACGCTGCCCCAAGCCCTTCCAGATCTGTGCGTTGCCTCGTGACTGAGGCCAGTGTGGGGCTGCCCCATGACTGCCTTCTGCAGCCCTCCACAAACTGGAGAGTGTCCCTTCACCAATCTGCCCCACAGATTTTGGGCTGCAATGATGGGCCGTAGAGGTCTAGCACCCATCAACATGTGGGTTGCAGGGAAAGGGCAGAAGGGCCACATCCTGAACAATGCAACAAAGACAACCCTTGTGGTTCTTCCCTTCATTCCTCCTCCCCTCTACCAGTTTGAAAAAATGCATGAATGTAAAAGCCTTATTACCTCATTTCCATCGTTAGCAACTCACAGGAAGGTGTATGCCACCCGTGAAAACATGGTTTTGTGTTGACTTCTCCGTAAGGGGATATGCCCATCACCCAGAGACCATTTAGCAACCACTAAATCCCAAAGCTGCAGAACCCCATATAGCCAAGGGCTGTGTTTTCTGAAGTGTCCCTTGGCAGGGAGAGCAGTTGGCCTTGGACATGATATACAAGCCCTGAGCTTATGCCTGAGCACAAATTTGTACTTCAAGGTGACCATTGACAACCATGAGCCTCGGGTGGGATTGGGGTTGGGCTCAGTGTGGTGGGCACTTCCTGCACCACCACACTGATGCCTTGTGATGGAAATAGCAGAATGGTTTTGTTTAGAAGGGACCTTAAAGCTCATCTTGTTCCACCCCCCCTGCTGTGGGCAGGGACACCTTCCATTAGGCCAGGGTTGCTCCAAGCCCCAAGTCCAAGTCCAACCTGGCCTTGAACACTTGAAGGGATTAGAAATATCTAAGCAGAGATCTCTGCAGCAGCATGCATTTTTTGGATCTCATAGATAATACAGAAATTTTCGTTAGGAAGCAAAAGGGGAGAAGAACCTTATACCAAAATTCCAACCAAAGTGGGATGGCACAAGGAGCTGTGCAACCAGCAGGCCTGGAATGATTATAAAAATACAGTATTGGGATATTGTAATGGAAATGCAATAGGTTTCTGCTAATAAAATAAAAAACAGAAAAGCTGCAATAAAATAATCCCTCTGTTGCTTGGGAGCACTTTATCCAAAGCCCAAGAGAAGGAGAAGCAACAGAGAGTGTTGGAAGGGTCGTGCCTGTGGCAGCTCACCGCTGGCTGTCAGGAAGGAAGTGGCTTTGTGGTGAGAAGTCTCGAGTTCAACAACTTCCCTTCTCTTTGTGGCAAAGATTTGTGTCCATGATGGCCATGATGGGCATAGACACAGCGTGGGGCTGAGGAAGTGGGTTGGGACGTGGCCCCCTCAGTGACAGACACACTGCTCCTGCCCATACCAGCTCCCTTTGGATAAGAGTTCATTAAACATGCAACTTGTAAAGAGCTTTTTCATTTGCGTGACCAAATATTTATGCTCAGAAATGCTGCCTCCTGGGTGCTTCTGTCTGCAGTGTAGTCACAGCAAAGATTCTTCTTTTTTCTCTTTTTTTGGCTTCTCACCTTTCATAGAAGACTTTTCAATGGGCACCCACGTAGGACACAGAATAGTTAACAGGAAAGGAGGATTACATTGAGTTCCATTTCCACTGGTTCCCTCTACATCCCTGACAATCCACATCCTCCTACATCCACTTTGCTGCAGTACAAAGCAATCACTGTGCAGTGGCAGATTTATGCCACACGGGAGAGTCCTCTGCACATCACATCCCTGCCGTGCCAGGCGCACAGGGATTCTGTCACTGAGCTGTCCTTCCAACTCATCACTTGAATCCTATTGCATTTTTAATTAATTTTTAACAGTCACAGGCTCCCAAGTTCTGTTTTTGTCTTTCTCAAAGAGAAAACATAAAAGATCTGAGAAGTTTTTTTCGCCTAGGAACTTTTCAAAGCCACTCAGGACCAGGCACTTGTTTCTCTTCATTTTTTCATTCATTCTGCTGTAAGTCTGACCTCTGACATGTGGCTACAACTTGTATTATTTGCAGTGGATTACAAATAAATGTTGCTCTCTTCTCTCTTGCATTTCAAACTTGTGTTCCCCAATTACTTTAGGGTTTCCTCCCCTACTCATGGAGAGAATAAATTATTCAAAATATCTTCTATTTCTTCTTTTTTTTTTTAATAAGTTGAGGGAAAAATCCAAAATGAAATGCAAAGTTCCCCTAGCATACAGGTAGAATTCATTTATTTTTTGAGTGGAGGATCTCACATAACTAAATAGAAAATGTGCATCTCCATAGGCTCCTGCCTAAATGTGCTTAAAGGCGAGATGTTAAAAGACAAATTCTCCTCAAAATAAGGTTTCCCATTTTCAATTCCACAATATAACAGGGATTTAACTGTTCAAGCTTCCCAAGTGTGAGGGCTATGGTAAACACATGAATGGCATCAACCCAGTGGCTCTGCTGCACCTCTGTGCCTTCTCATGGGCACTGGACAACCCCAATGGCCACAACTGATGGCCACATGTACATCAAAAGTTCACGTGTTGCACGTGCACGAACACCTCCCGGCCTCAGAACCGATCCAAGGGGGAAAAGTCAGCACAGCCTGTTGCCAGCTACCCCGAAAGGGCCCCCGCCGGCAGAGCTGGGCATCTGCTTTGGCTTCTCAGCCCCTGCCCCAGCTTTGTGGGGCTTTGGGAACGGCTCCACCACGGGCTACACACCCAAAAGGACAAGGGAGGTCTGGGAAGG
>NW_016690192.1:5018217-5022890 GCF_001604755.1 Lepidothrix coronata | reverse complement strand
GGGCAGCAAAAGCTGCTCCGTGCTCTCTTGTGTTTGTGCCCACAGAGCCAGCACATCACCCCTCTGTCCCTGTCCCTGGGGATTCAGTGGTGCCCTGGGAGCTCGACCTGCCCTGACCTGCTGTGGGACACATCCGTGCACAACCCCTCCATCCAGCCATGCTGCACTTCCTCTGGGACAGCATCTCCTTCCATACGCTCCTCGTCTTCCTCATTGTCTTCCTGTTTGTCGCTGACTACATGAAGAACAGAAACCCAAAGAACTTCCCTCCCACCCCTTTACGCCTTCCCTTTGTAGGGCACCTTTATTTGATGGACTTCAAAGATCCCATAAGCACAGTGAAGAAGGTACATGGGTAGTAGACACTGTGAGGGAAGGGACAGAGGGAATTGTAGCTGCAGGGAAGGGGTTAAATCAGACCCCTTGTGCCAGGCAGGAGTTTTGTAATCATAAGTGACGTTTACCTGGGTACAAGGTGGGGCACAAGTGTGCAGTGATCCCTGGGCCAAAGGGCACAACAGGATCACACAGTTGCAGTCACAGATGTAGGAGCCCCGTAGGTCTGAGTTTGGGTCTGGAAGGGTGTTTGGGAAGGGAGCACAAAAAAAGCTGGAAAAATATAGAACTGAAAAATGAAAGCTGGAGAGGTTTACTTGATTTATGGACAATCAACACCAAGTCCTGATCAGTGATTCAGGAAAAGAGGAAAGAAAAAACACTGTGCGATCAGGCAGAGATTTGTGCACAAATTCTCTTTCCTCTCCCACTCTCAGCTTCCCTTATTTTTACCTGTGCCCTATGACAGTGTTGTCCCTGTCCCAACAGATAGATTCATTCAAATGCAACTCCTTTTATTTATTTCCCCTTCCAGCTTAGTAAAAAATATGGTGACATCATTGGCATGTCCATGGGCAGCATGAAGCTTGTGGTAGTAAATGGGATGCGGCTGGTTAAGGAAGTGCTCGTAAACCAAGGGGAAAACTTCCTGGAGCGACCAGAAATGCCTATTCACAAGGATATGTTCAGCAAGATAGGTGAGTGATCCCTCAGGACATGCACCTCATCTCTAAGGCCCAAGTGACAACCTTGCAGAGGTCTGAGACAGCTGGGGAGAAGGCAGAGCCCTGGAGCTTTTTCCCCTCAGTGGGGGATCAGCCTTGGCTCACGGGGGGCTGTTTCTGCCAGGACTGATCTCCTCCAATGGGCACTTGTGGAAGGCACAGAGGAGGTTCACCCTGAGCACCCTCCGAAACTTTGGCTTGGGGAAGAGGAGCGTGGAGGAGCGCATCCAGGAGGAGTGCCGATTCCTCGTGGATGCCTTTAAGGATGAGCAGGGTGAGTGCCACGTGCCTCCCTCAGCAGCTGTGCTGAAGGCAGGACCTGGTACGGCCTGGTATCATTTCACCTGTGGTTCACTGCATGCTGAAAAAATACCTCACCTTACAAAGGATGCTGCAGCCCCACCAGCATCCCTGCTCCCTCCTGCAGGGGTTTGGCCTTCAAAGTGACTGGAGAGTGCAGGCAGGTAACACCCCATGCATTATTCATAGCCCACCTTCAGCCTCCTGCTCTCTGAGATCTCTGGGAAATACCATGTGTGTATAAACACTGATGTTCCCAAGGAATTTCCGTGACAGAAACAATGATGTTTCCAATGCATTCCAGTGACATCCCTCTCCTGCAGATCTTGCTTTTCAAAGGAAATAATCATCTCCATAATCTGACAGAACTGGGACCAATGAGTTGCCAAGCCAAGACAGCGAGGTGTCCAAGCAAAGCAGTGACCGAGGCCGGTGTCTATCAGGGGCCATTCATTTCATTCATATTTGTTTACTATTTTATCTTTACCAAGAGTGTTTTCTTCTCCTTTTCTGAGAAGACCAGAAGAGAATAGATCTTTTCCTTCTCCAGGAAATCCTTTCAACCCTCAGTTTACACTCACTAATGCTGTTTCAAATGTCATCTGCTCCCTTATCTTTGGCAATCGGTTTGACTACCACGATGAGGACTTCCAAAAATTGCTGAAGCTTCTGCATGAGATTATTATCCTTCAGGGAACCAACACAGCTCAGGTACAACCCTCCTGCCACCACCCCACAGCCATAGTTTCTTCTCTGGAGTCATCCCCAGAGCTCAGTGTTGTTATCACCAAACCTGTCTTTGCCTATTGCTTTGCACAGGGTGGATTGGCCTGTCATTTCTTTCTGCCTTACTTTCAAGCTGGGCCTTGCTCGTGCTGCTTTCTCTCCCTCAGCATCACTTCTCCTGCCCATTGACTGCCAACCTGCCTGCTCTAATACCTGGCAACACACAAGTCCTTCCTTCATGAGGGATTCCTGCTCTTCTGGAGCTGAGCTATTTCCACCAACTCCAGCACTTCAGCAAGCACAGCATTGCAGGATCCTCAATTTTTGGGTTTTTAAGGGGGTTTCAGTCCTTTATTCAATTTTTCTNGTGCTCACAGAGCCAGCACGTCACCCCTCTGTCCCTGTCCCTGGGGATTCAGTGGTGCCCTGGGAGCTTGACCTGCCCTGACCTGCCGTGGGACACGTCCGTGCACAGCCCCTCCATCCAGCCATGCTGCACTTCCTCTGGGACAGCATCTCCTTCCATACGCTCCTCGTCTTCCTCATTGTCTTCCTGTTTGTCGCTGACTACATGAAGAACAGAAACCCAAAGAACTTCCCTCCCACCCCTTTACGCCTTCCCTTTTTAGGACACATCTACATGATGGACTTCAAAGCTCCGCATATCACAGTGCAGAAGGTACAGGGGTAGTGGGCACTGTGGGGGAAGGGACAGAGGGAACTGCCCCTACAGGGAAGGGATTAAACCAGTCCCCACGGGCCAGGAAGGCAGGCAGGAGGTTTGCCCTCAACCGTTTGCCTGGGTACACGGTGGGGCACAAGTGTGCAGTGATCCCTGGGGCAAAGGGCACAACATGATCCCACAGGTGCAGTTGCAGCTGTAGGAGCCCCGTAGGACTGAGCGTGGGCTGTAACAGTGTTTGGGAAGGGAAAAGCTCGAAAAACACAAAACTACAAAATGAAAGCTGGAGAGGTTTACTTGATTTAGTGATCAGTTGTTCAGAAAAAGAGGAAAGAGAAAACACTGTGCAGTCAGGCAGAGATTTGTACAAAATTTCTTTGTCCCTCACACTGTCAGCTTCCCTTATATTCACCTGTATGCCCTGACAGGGCTGTCCCTGTCCCAACAGACACATTCACTTCAAATGAAACCCCCTTTATTATTTCCTCTCCCAGTACACTAAAAAATATGGTGACATCTTCGGCATGTCCATGGGCAGCATGAAGCTTGTGGTAGTAAATGGGATGCGGCTGGTTAAGGAAGTGCTTGTAAACCAAGGGGATAACTTTTTGGATCGCCCAGAAATTCCTATGGATATGTTCAGCAAGATAGGTGAGTGATCTCTCAAGACATGCACCTCAGCTGTAAGGTTCAGGTGCTGGCCCTGCAGAGGTCTGAGACAGCTGGGGAGAAGGCAGAGACCTGAAGCTTTTTCCCCTCAGTGGGGGATCAGCCTTGGCTCACAGGGGGCTGTTTCTGCCAGGACTGATCTCCTCCAGTGGGCACTTGTGGAAGGCACAGAGGAGGTTCACCCTGAGCACCCTCCGAAACTTTGGCTTGGGGAAGAGGAGCGTGGAGGAGCGCATCCAGGAGGAGTGCCGATTCCTCGTGGATGCCTTTAAGGATGAGCAGGGTGAGTGCCACGTGCCTCCCTCAGCAGCTCTGCTGAAGGCAGGACCTGGTACGGCCTGGTATCATTTCACCTGTGGTTCACTGCACGCTGAAAAAATACCTCACCTTACAAGGGATGCTGCAGCCCCACCAGCATCCCTGCTCCCTCCTGCAGGGGTTTGGCCTTCAAAGTGACTGGAGAGTGCAGGCAGGTAACACCCCATGCATTATTCATAGCCCACCTTCAGCCTCCTGCTCTCTGAGATCTCTGGGAAATACCATGTGTGTATAAACACTGATGTTCCCAAGGAATTCCAGTGACAGAAACAATGATATTTCCAATGTATTCCAAAGACAACCCTCTCCTGCAGATCTTGCTTTTCAAAGGAAATAATCATCTCCATAATCTGACAGAACTGGGACTACTGGGGTTTCCCAGACAAGCTTGGCCAGCTCATGGGGCAGTGAGGTGTCCAAGCAAAGCAGTGACACAGGAGGGTCACTGGGACCACTCATTTCATTTGTATTTGTTGACTATTTTGCCTTTACCAAGTGTGTTTTCTTCTCCTTTTCTGAGAAGACCAGGAGAGAATTGATCTTTTCCTTCTCCAGGGAATCCTTTTGACCCTCAGTTTACACTCACTAACGCTGTTTCAAATGTCATCTGCTCCCTCACCCTCGGCAATCGGTTTGACTACCACGATGAGGACTTCCAAAAATTGCTGAAGCTGATGCATGAGACAGTTTTCCTTCAGGGAGCCATCACAACCCAGGTACAGCCCTCCTGCCACCACCCCACAGCCATAGTTTCTTCTCTGGAGTCAACCTCAGAGCTCAGTGTTGTCATCACCAAACCTGTCTTTGCCTATTGCTTTGCACAGGGTGGATTGGCCTGTCATTTCTTTCTGCCTTACTTTCAAGCTGGGCCTTGCTCATGCTGCTTTCTCTCACTCAACATCACTTCTGCCCATTGA
>NW_016690192.1:4955470-5017353 GCF_001604755.1 Lepidothrix coronata | reverse complement strand
TCATCGGACAGGCTCGGCAGCCAGTGCTGGAGGACAGGAACAACATGCCCTACACCAATGCTGTCATCCATGAGGTGCAGAGGAAAGCCAACATTGTCCCTTTCAACGTGCCAAGAATGGCGGCAAAGGACACGATCCTGGATGGCTTCTTCATCCCAAAGGTAAGCTCACCCTGAGCACTGGGACCTCAGGGAGACTCCCAGCTCCCCAGGCACGATTCACCAGGCCAGGTCCCTCCTGCACAGACACACTGTCCCTGCCCTGTCCAGAGTTCACTCCTGCTCAATGTGGATTTTTGCCATCCAACCAACCAATATTCTCCAGCTCCCCAAAGGGTGCAGAGACCTCCAGGGTGCCGCACCCCCCGGGCACACCTTCGAGGCACAGATCCCAGCTCACAGGGCTCTTACAGGAACTCTGGCCCAAGATTACAGCAGACAAAAGTGATGCTGATGAGGGGAAAACGTGGTTCTATAATCACCGCACCTCCAAAGAGACCCTGACCCTTCAAGGGTTGTCAGACAAATAATTGCAGTAGAATTTGACTCTGCATGTTTCTCATGGAGAGACTGGAAGATAAAACTGCCCTTCCTGCTGTCAGTGCCACCAAAAGTGTGAATTATTTTTCTTTTTCTCATCTTAGGGCACTGTTTTAACAATAAATATAACCTCTGTGATGTTTGACAAGAATGAGTGGGAAACTCCCGACACTTTTAACCCTGGGCATTTCCTGAAGGATGGGAAGTTCTGGAAAAGAGAATCGTTTCTGGCATTTTCTGTGGGTAAGATTTGCTGAATTGTGGTGTTTTCATGCTGAGGCACCAGGCTTAGGTTTCCAACTGCATGGAAGGGAAGGGCAGATATAGTTGAGAGATGCCACTCAAACAGTGGCCATGTGGTTGTCCCAAAGCACCACAGCCACACTCAGAGCCCTTTCTTGTACCTCTTTTTAAATGCAGAGAAGGGAGATGAGGATGACTAAAAATCCCTGATAATTCCAGGGACCCCAGGAACACCTTCACCACGGCAGAAGCATCGCTCTGTGCTCCTGCTCCCACATGGCTGAGGTCACTGGGGCCTCACTGTTGCCACCCCAGGCTACCCCAGCCAGCAACTTCCCTGGGGAGGTGGCTTTTAGCACCCCTGTTTCCCATACCAGCATCACATACCTTCTCAGTTTGGGCTGCAAAACTCATCCTGGGAAGGGATCATGGACCATGGTCCTGAGGGAAGGCAGAAGCATTTCCAGCAGCCAAAGCTCAGTCTGAGGATGCCGTGGGTTGCTGTCTCCGCAGGGAAGCGCGCCTGCCTGGGCGAGGTGCTGGCCCGCTCCGAGCTCTTCCTCTTCTTTACGTCTCTGCTCCAGAAATTCACCTTCCAGGCACCCCCGGACACCACACTCAGCCTCCAGCCCCTGATGGGCATCACGATGGCCCCACAGCCCTACAAGATCTGCGCTGTGCCTCGGTAGGCAAGCCTCAGCCACAATCCTCACAGGGAAAATCTTTTGTCAGGAGTGCTGAAAACAAGGTCTTGGCAGCTCTGCTCTGCTCAAGGGAGAGGCAGGGCTGTTTGTTTCTTTTAAAGCAGTTGCTAAATAATTTCCTTTATATGTGGACCTTGTGCTCTGTTTGCCATGAGAAATGTCATCAGCCTGGGAGCTGCCTGGGCACTTTCAGGCCCTATGGCACTTTAAATGAATGAGAGGTTTGGGGCCTTCCTAATTTTATGATGGATGGCCATAGTTCACCTTGGCAAAATGAGGGACACTTGAGAGATTGCAGTGTAGAGGCTGTGGCTGTGTACAGTCGAAGAGCAATACCAGCCCTTGTTTTGTAACACTAATACAAGAATAGAAGCAGTAATTCATCACCATTTTAAGGAAATGTACTCCTCTAAAAAAAAAAAAAGTCTCTCTCTAACAGCTCTCTCTTATGCATCAATAAATGTTTACCAAAACATTTTTGGCATGAAGCATTCTGCAAAGTAAAGACCAACACAGGCCGTGTCCAGCACTGGCTGTAGCCTTTGGACTGCCCACATTGCTGCTGCATTGCAGGAGGCTAGCACTGTAACAGCAAAGCCGGTTCTGATGAACTGATGGAAATAAATGACCCTGACAGAACACGTAAACTAGAACTAGGATATTCAAAATCATCCCCGTTTACCTGCCCAGCATCACTGAGTGGCTGGTGTGTCCAGGGGCAGAGGGGTGAGCTCCAGCAACACATGATGCACTCAAGATTCTAATGAGAAAGAGGGTCCCTTGGAAAACACTAGCAATAAATTACTATTTTAAACAATCACATGCAAGGTGAAACAGTCCCAAGATTCACAACTGATGGTTAACACCAGTAAAAGCATTGACTGGGTAATGGCTGCACCACAGGATCCTGGTGAGGCCTCCAGGCATGAGAAGCTGCAGTTCCTGGGAGCGGGACTGCCTGGCAGGAAAGCAGCACAGTCCGGTAACACACACTCCAGTTCCTGCTCACCTGCTGAGGAATTGGGGAGAGAGCAATCTTTTCCTCTTAATTTTCAATTTTCCCTGGAGTACTGTTCACGTATTCCTAGAGGAAGCAAATTTCTCCCAAGTGAACACAGCTTCTGGCAAGGCTCCGTCAAGCACAAGGCTTGGTGGGAAGGTTCTGTGCCAGGTGAAAGCAAGAGGTTGGAGTAAGATGCTGTTTCTGACACTCAAAGCTGTTTTGCAGATCCATAAGGGGAAGACACGATAACACATGGTGGGACCCAAACCAATCCATTTATATAGTGCAGGAGACTTGTCTCATCCCAATTCTAGTGAGAACCTGGTCATTCCCAACCCCAGCTCTCAACACCTCCTCTCCCCATGCCAGCTGCCCTCCCACCTGCTGCTGCCACAGGGCTCCCACACCTTTCCTTGACAGCAGAAACAAGACAGTCTATTTGACTTTCTAGACCTTACATCCTTTCTTTTCCTTTCTTGGGAGAAGCAGAAGGGGAAGGCTGGAAGTAGGCTGTGTGCCTGGAATTGACTGGGAACAGGGAAAGGGGGAGCAGTGACAAGTGTCTGCTGTGTGCAGCATTACTTTCAAAGCACTCCCAGTTCGCAGGTGTCATTTGACTGTTTTGTGGTACTTTTGTTTCCCTAATGCTTGGCTCAGATTCCCATTTCCTTTCCCAAGCTGCTGCTATATCCAAAAGCTTCCTCCCCCTCCTTCCCAGGCCTCTGTTGTACTCTTGAGAGAAAAACACATCTCACAGGCTTCTTTATTGTGCCCCCTCCACCAAAACCATCTCCCACACACGGTTACCTCAACTCCTTGTCTTTGCACTCCGGGCTTTATTCCTGCACCTCTCCTCCAGGGCCCCCCTCTCACAAACACACAAACCTCCCACTGCAGTGCTTGGCTCTTCAGGAGTTACCAGAAAAGGCGTTAAGTAAACAGGGTCAGGGCTGAGCACAGCTCAGCTCAGGTTTCCTGCACAGCTGAGTGCCTCCTCTCTTCCTTTCTCCCTCAGACACACACCTGCACATTTTTTTCTTCAGTGTCTGAAATTGCCTTTACATCTAGTCTCAGAAAGCAGGAAAAACAGTTCTTCTGTATGTGGTTGTTCACCTCATGCTCACCAGGATTTCTGCCAGTGCAAAGGCCCTTCCACACTGAGGCATCACAGGTCCTCATCCTCAGGTCTTCCCTCTGCAAGGCTGAAGGCTGCCTGATCTTCCCCAGCATCACTTCTGGGTTGGAGCTCAGGGAACAAGAAAGCTTACAGTGAGACTAACAGTGGAGCACTTAAATCACCTGCAAAGCAGGCTGCAGAGGGCAGCCAGCTTTCTGTTCCAAATAACAGCAAACAGTGATTTAGAGAGGTACCTGTTCTGTGTCCTCTCAGGTGGGGCTGACAACAGGCAGATACCCTCCCCTCCTTCAGTAGCTGCAAGCAATTCCTGAAGTCACCTGACAGTTTATCTGTAGTAGGGTTTAGGCTTTTCACTTCCCAAAATCCCTTGCCCAGCTCTGAGATGACTGACTGTAGGCTGAGCAGAGGGAACCAGCTTTGGGTGGGAGCAGAAATATGAGCAGGAAAGAACTGAGAAGAGGAGGGAAAGGTAGCACAACTCATTACATCCATACCCTCATTATACACGCGTTACACATCCCGGCACATGACATTTAGATGGTATAAGTGTTATCAATATGCTGATCCAGGTCACACTTTGCCCAGAAATACAAATGCTTACATCAACTAGGGACCATTAAATGCATTTCTTGGAATAAAGACAACAAAGAATTAAATTTTAAAAATCTTTATGTGAATATAAAAGAACTCTTTCCAAAGAAAAAAATAAAACCAAAAGTTTAAAAATTAGTGCAATTTTCAAGTTCTATGCAACACAGTGTTTACATTTGTTTTAAACAGAAGATGTAGACACCGATACACCGAAAACTTTAAGTCTAGCATTAGGGGAAGGAAAAAAAGAAACATGTAAGAAAATTACTGTACTAGACATTACCAACTCTTAAACAATTGTTTTTATTTTCTAATTTCTAATCTATTTATGGCTACCTAAATAGAACATCAGTATTGCTTATATTACTTATTTCCAAGTAAGTGTATATCATATAAAATAAAATACCCATATATATATTTTTAATGAACCAAAAAATCAGGTGAAAATTTATTTTCAGTGAATGTTTCTTAATCCACTATAATAAAGTTGTTGCAAAGAATCTTCTCAAAACTGCTGCCCATCTTGAGTAAAAGAACTCACTAGTCCAGAATTTGTATTATTGCTATAAAACTTCTCTTCCATAGTAATCTTATATAAAAAATAATTAACAAATGATATGTCAATCAGAACATATTTGTTGTTTCTTTGGATCTGTATTACCCGTTTTACTGGAAACTGGCTAAATTGCTAATAATCCTGTTTAACTTCACCAGTATTCAGTGGTTTCACCTCATATTTGGATGTGTTCCTAACTGTGCTGATGGGATGGTATGAATTCATCTTGCAGCAGAGACAGTGGCCTTCTTTCTTTGTCCTGCCTCAGCAGTGGTGCATAAAAGGACACCTATTGACAGGGCTCTGCTGCTACATGTTGGATACAACTCGGCTGTAAAACAGCAATGGCATTAGTAGCTTCTTTTGTTTGACATGAATGAAGCAAAGATTAAAATTATACTCATCTAATGGTCCTTCCTGCACAGCCAGAGGAGCTGAAGTGAACACACCACCATGGCTTATAATCCAATATTTATTTCTAAAGATCAGTTCCTCATTCATAGGACACAACCCAAGTTTTACCAGTTGTAGAACAGCTGCTCTTAAACAGGTTCTCAATCCCAAAGAAACCCTTAAGTTATATTCACAGGCTTAACTTCTAACAGTTTGGAAAAGTCCCGAATAAGCAACATTTTATTCAATATCTGAAAACCTGATTAATTTTTGGCAACCCCAGTGAGACTATGGGGACAAGTGTGCCCTGAAAAAGGCTGATCCCTGCCTGTAGTTTCGGATTGAAATTCTTCCATCACTAGTTAGAAGACAAACTTCCAATTAAATGATAAGGAGGTTCTTGCTTATTTTTGGTCCCAGGGTCTGCAGTTTTGAGAAGTGCAAGTCAAAGACATTTGCTCCAAGTTTGTCACTATTCAGCACCTGACAGACACTGACTGACACAGCTCTACTACTGTGAGAAGTACAACAAATGCATCAAGCCTACAAACTAGATGAGTATTTGAGGGACGTCCATGAAAGTTTCCATGCTGCAAAGAACGAGGGTTAAGAGACCCACTCAACACCATCAGTGACAGCTTCACATTTCACTACACCACACCACAGACCAGGCTTTAGGAATGTAAGCATCTTGCTAAGACTGAATCTCCTGCTCCACTGCTCACCACCATCTCCCACACTACCAGCAGAGTGAACAAGCAACTGTATCTTAAAAACACAAACTCCACTAATATCACTGCAGCAATAAAAGACCTCAAAACCCAAGAGGTAGTCCAAGCATAGAGTCCCAAAGAACAGCACCAGACAGACAAAACTCTTCAAGAGCCACTTGTCTGGCACGTTCTCTGCTCTCACAACATATGTAGCATGAGACTGGCTTTTAAACAGTGCTTTTTGAAGGAGGAAATCTGTTGAATGCCTAAATGTACAGCACTGTAAAACAACGACCACAACTAAGAAGCAACCTTAAGTATTAGAAATTAATACTTGCCTTTTCCCTGGCATTGCATGCAATGCCCAATAAAGAATTTAAGATGTTGGGGAAGGAAGAAATCAAATAACAAGCCATAGTGAGAGGCATGTAAAATGAAAGACTACCCAAATTTCATAATTCAAGACTTAAATTCTGCAAAGCTGAATTCTGCTCTCAGATCAAATATGGTGAGACAGGTGTGTTTTCATTCACAAATGTGGTTGAGTTTTGTATTAGATGATGCTCTAGTACACCATCCTCAAATACTTAGCTTAAGTGTATTCATTTTATTTTACAGGCTGCTGCAATTTTATTTCATTTAACTACTGGCATAATGAATTTGTTCTAGACAGTCTGCGAAGAAGAACAGACATTGACAGGTTTCCTAAAAATACAATTCAAAACAAAAATAAGACATTTGGAAAATAAAGTGACAAATTCTGTGAAAGACAGCAACTTCCTGCACACGAATTTCAGATATCAATCCCTTTTTCATCTTCTATCACACTATTATAGTTTATGCACTTCTCTCACTGCCAACAACTGTCAAAGCCATCTTTCATTTCTCTGCCTAGTACTCAGTTGAGAATAACTGAAGTGAAAACTACATTTAAAAAAGAAAAATTAATTTCCATGCAGAGGGTTGTATAAATAGGTTGAAATAAATGGGGCTCCTTCCCACCTAATTCCCCTTCTGCAAATAAATGCAGCATATGAATATGCCAGACTTTAAAATACAGCCCAGACTTTTGAATTATTATTATTATTATAGCTTTCTCTTACACAGGAAAAGACAAGCTTTTTTGGCTTAAGTGAATTCAGCATCTTAAAGACAGGTTTTCTTTAGTGTGTATATGCACAAACTTAAGCTTTTTTTTTTACTAAACTGAGTAACTTAAGCTTTTTTTTTTTTACTAAACTGAGTAATTCTGCTTCTTACGAAACAAATCCTGTCTTCTGTACTGGTACTATACCTTTATTTTCTTTTTCTATAAATGCAAGTATTTTCTTGCATTTAAAACTGTACTTTCTATTCTAAAAAAACCTGTGTTTTTTTAAAACATGGTACCAATCTTTTAAATCTATTTTTAGAAGAGCCCAGCAAAAATGCCCAATATTGCCAGTTTCCTGAAGTAAATTTTTGCATAACATCTTCCCGTTATAAAAGTCAACTTTCTAGCCCAAACCCATTAAATAAAGTTTTAAATATATAGTGCCAAATTTCATATTTACAATATAATCTGAAGGCAAATATAAATCTTTTACGTTGTGCTTGTAAATAGGTACTGCAGTTATCAAATCTACTTGGAAAACTACGTGCTACCTTCTACACACACCACTGATCAAATTAATCACTCCTTGATAGTTCTGATGTTGAATTTGCAGCTGCCCAGTTCTAACCTCCTCTTTCCTCAAGTAAAGTGGAAGCTATAAAACATTTAAGGACACTTCAGCAGGTAAGTTTTCCTCATGGTCCTTGTGGTTTAATCAGATGTTGCCCCTGGTACTTTAACAGTGAGATTCCTCCTGGTGGTGGTGACGTGACGTTGCTGAGCCAGGAAGGAGCGTCCAGGCCCATCTTTGCAGGCACCACTGCTGCCAACCAGCCTTGCTTCCATACCCAGCTTCTGCAGAGTCAGGCTCTGCAAAACAGTTAAACAACAACTTAAATAATAGCAAAAACGGAAGAGAAAAGCTCTGCCATCTTTCATACACAAAGCTCATCCTTATTTAGTATGCACACAGAAATTCTTTTACTGGATTTCTCAGATTAACTAAAATGTAACTGTCGCATTTAGCAAAATATGTTTTTCTGATACACCAACAAATGAATTTTTGACCCACCTTGTTATACCACGCAGTTACAATTAGCTTTTCCTCATAATCACGTAGCTTAGCCAGTTTGTATTCATTCTACAAGGAGACAAGAGGGAAGATAAGCTCAATTAAAACACAAATTTTATCTGCTTAAACTTATGGCAGCCCATAGAGTGAAACAGAGGCAGCAGAAATGCTTCAATATGCAAAATAACTAGAAAGCTTAGAAGTATAAATAAAGATACTTCCATTAAAGACTGAGAGATAAATTATCAGACTACTTCAAAGAGGCCAAACTTCATAAAAGTTGCAGTTAGAAACACAGAAACAACTTAGAAATATACTCTGAGGGTTTGTGTGGGGTGTATCAGAAAGTCTATAAATAATTCAGTAATCTTTCCAGCTGAAAAGACAAGAATGTACTTCCAGCAGCTGACTATTCTTATTGTGTTACCGAATTGCTATTATATAATATACTTAGAACATCTTGCATAAAAGCAATCTGAAGCCACAGCATATATATAGTCAGACCTATCAGCCTACTCATCTGTGTTGAGAAATTCTGTATTTGTCCAGGTAACTATTTAACTAGACCCATCAATATTGCTGTAAAACTGAATGCATTTCTCCATTTTTTTTGATATTTGGACTACTGTCAACAATCCTTTCAGAATTTCAGCCAAGCTGAAATCCTGAATCATTACTGAATCATTAGGAAACAGTATCTTGACTGTCTAATATCAGGACAGAACACATTACAAGTTGTTATTAAATACATGTAAAATTTTTACCTCTAGTGCTTCAATTTTTTTGTCTTTCTCCAGTATCTGTTTTCTGAGCAACATAATTTCTGCTGATGCTGGATTTAGCTTGGGGTCTAAGGTTTTTATCACCTGGATAAGGCAAAAAACAAGAGCATAACAAGTCAGGTTTGATTCTCAACAGCTCAGCACCTCATCTGCTCAGAGAAGGAATATGGAAACAGTCTGGGCACTGCTCAGGGAATTCTGATGAAAATTAGGCTGTTACACTGTTAACAGAGACCAAAGGGTACAAAGGAATTATTAATGTACCTCATGTTTAGTATAAACCCCATTCTCTCATACACTTAACTGACTGCAGTTGAGCAATTTGATTAAGAATGCCATTTTTAATTGGGAGGTGGGGACACACACATTCAAATCAATCTGTTTAACAATTTATGAGGGAGGAATGTGTATGTTCAGAAATAAGCCACTTACATTTCTTGCTTTCTCAAGGTACATTTTATATCTTTCTTCCATTGCTTTCATATCCTCATCTTTTTTTCGTAAAGCTGCTTCCAGCTCTCCAATCTTCTGGGCTATTTACAGAAATTACCAACAAAGACATACAAAATAAAAACAGATGTGGTACTTTCAAGGCTTCTGAGTTCCCTTGATTTCAACACTCTCAAAATAAACCTTCTGGCTACTACAGAGTTCTTTAAGTTATGATTTTTGTCTCAGTTGTCCCACCTGACCCTGAATTCCCATTTGGCAGAGTGCTGTGCAACAAAACTAAGCCCCCCAGGATCCTCTCCCTGCCCACCAGCAGGCACAAAAAGAATTCCTTCCATACACCCCATTTCACGTTTAAAGCTAAGCTGTAGCAGAAACCCCTATCCAGACAAGTATCCCATAGTCCACTGGCTATGGGAATCATTTCAGAAGACACTTAACTTATTAAAAAAAAAAAAAGAAAGCCAGAAGCCCAAAAATCCCACACAAAACAACTTACGGTTCTGACTGTCATCAGGCTGGAGCTCTGCAAGATCAGCCTCTTTCTTCTGTAACTCATCATGAACTTCGTTCAACTTTTCCCTGTGAATGAAAGGCTGGACTAAGGCTTAAGCTCACAAATAATTCCTTGCAGTTTTAAGAGCTGGAAGCTGAAACTTGATGGCAGAAGTGCTTAAATAACTATTTTAAGCTCTGGCAATTCTTCTGAGTTTAAACAGAAATATCAGTATGTGTTTTTGAAGAACCATAAAAGTTGTGACTCCTGAATTGAGTCTCATTTACCTAAAACTAGGAAAAAATGAACAATTAAACCCCTCCAGCAGCTCCTTAGCAGGAAGTACATCTGCTGAGAGGATGGAAGTATTCCAGAAGAATGGAATATGTTTTGAGCCCAGTAACAGTGATGCTTTTAGCACTCTGTTGTAGAATCAGAACACTTAAAATGCTAGTGGTGGTGAAGACAGTTAAGTGGTACTAGTATTACCAGATCATCATGATCAGAGTAGACAAAACCAGAACACCAATACTTTACTCACTTTATGCAGGATTCCCAAATCAGTGGCTTAGAAAGACAAGACATCCCTGCAAAGATTTAAGCAGTTTCTGTGCTGTATTTTGCATAAATAAGCTGTTGTGGATGCATGTGCCTTACTTACATGTGTGCTGCCAACTTCTGCTTCAGGTTGCTGGACTATGAAAGGGAAGAGTTAAAATTCAGTTATATTTCAGTGTTTCATTCTAAGCAACATTAAAGTGCTCTTACAAATCAGCCAAGAATACTTAGCACAAGTAAGTCAAAGCAAATAAATACTAAGGAAACTGCATTTTTGTAACTACATTCATATTTTTTTGCATTGCACAGAAATCAATTCCACATCCTTTTCTTTAAAGCTCTTCCTCTCGTTATACCACTATTGACTGATAAAACTAAATGTAGAAGGTAGAAGAGTTACAGTTCCTTAAAGAAGGTGGAGGAATCACATAAAACATGAGCTTTTCAATTGAAATACAGTTGGTGTGCTGTGTTTTTCAGACACATTGAAAAATAAGCTGCACATCTAAACAAAGGACTTGATGTTACACTGAAGGACTTAAAACAAAACTGGTATGTTGTGTTCAAGGCCAAGAAGCCTGAACTTCTACTTACTCCTTCAGTCTTGGATCCCTGCTCCTGCAAAGTCTTTTGCAGATCTTCAATCTGCTGCTGTAATCCCCCAATACGCTCTTCATTCAGCCTTTTAGGAAGAAAAGACAGTTATTGGTCATCTGTATAGATCATAGACAAATTTTTCTGCTTCATGTCTGGATAACAGTTTTTCAGAGGTAGATCCAGGAGGACTTAAGCCACAAAGAAACTGATTTTTAGTTTGACTTGAACTTCTGCTGAAACAAGCACATGGAGCTTTAGTCAACATTTTATAATGAATCGTTTTAAGTTTTGAGAAACCTTAACTACCAAAAACTCTCATATTCTAATGAACTGCTTTCAGCATTAACTGATAGAGAAATTCAGACCATATCCCATGGTCTAGCAGTTTGAAGTTCTAGAAATAGAGTTTATATCCATTCTTGGTCTACTTTCAAGAATCACTCAGAACTAAGAAAAGTGTCCTAAAAGCAACATCTCATTTATGGTTACACTGGTGAAAGAAAAGGTACTTGGCTTCCTACACGGTGCTACACTACAGATACAGGCCACAAGGCCACTCTCAAATTCCAGAAATCACTTTTTGCTGTGTTTTAAGATGTAGTTTCACCTTTTCTCAGTTTCCAGTTCGTTCACTGTCCGGTGCTTCTGCTCCAGCTGTTCCTGGAGCTCTGCAATACGCTCATTTTCTGACCCTTCCTGTTTCAACAGGAGCATCTTATTTTCATGCTGCAGCCGAATAAACATTTCTCTGAATCAAAAAAACCCCAAAAAAAGTCCCTGTTAATTAAGAAGGTGACGAAGAGGAAGAAGTAATATTCCTGTTCGCTCTCCCAGCCCTAAAGTGTGAGTAAATCAAGTTCTGCTTAATGATATAATTGGGATAACACTGCAATTTTTTATTAAAAGGTAACTTAAAATATTGTGATGTTTGCAAATTGTAAGAGATATGAACAAAGTTTTAAGTTGTCACTCCAAACCCAGATTTATTTACAGCAATCTGATATGCTTTTAAGAAAAATTAATTGTAGTATAGGAAAATAATAATTAACGGCTACATAGTGGTCTGAATAAGCATCATGGAGGCAAAGCAGGAACTGGGATAGAGTCATGAACCTTCCCGGAGGCAGCATCAAGCCCCACCCATGAACATCCCAAAACAACCTCTACCTTTTGGTCTCACCTGTATTCCACTGGCAGAATTTCAGCAGCAAGATTCTCATGGCTTTTAACACGAGAGCCACCTGAAATCACATGGGAAGTTTAATTAACACACTCAAAGAAAGCTCTAATACAAATAAAAAAGCCTCTGAAGGTACAGCAATACCTGTTTGACTCAGGTGATCCTGCTGCATCTGTGAACACCGGAGCTCTTCATTTGTTTCTTTTAATGCATCACACTGCACTATCAGTCTCTAACAAGACAGATTTGAGGTGGAGTTAAGTCAAACTGCTCCATTTTAAGAGCAAATAACAAGAAGCAGAACTAATACTGACACATGCACTTTTCAGGTTGGACTTGATGATCTTGGAGGTCTTTTCCAACCTGGATGATGCTATGATTCTTTATTATATGTATATACACACACACAATTTTTATGAAGACACTAATTTCAGGAAGATTTTCCTCCAGCAGAGTATTTAAGAGAGACATTAGGTGCTCAAATAAACTCCCTTAGAGAGACTTACCTCTTTTTCTTTGATTAAAGCCTCATGTTTTTCTTCAAGTCTCTTCATTTCAAATGCCAGCTTATCAGCTCTTTTGGATTCTTCAGACAGTTTGTTATGAAGCTCTTGGACCTTTTCAGAAAAACAGTGTATGAATATTGCAAGATGCTACTTCTTAAAGCTATATTAAAACAGTCACTCCTGTCCAGTTCAGCCAACATAAAACAGCTGGTCCCTCAAGCTTAGGGGAGGGAAGATGGGACAGGAGCCTGTGTGCTTTGGGGTTTTTTTTGTTAGTTGGTTGGTTTGGGTTTTTTTTTTATATTTAACTCTCTCTTTTAATTACTACTGAAATTAAAATAAAACTACAGTTTAAAATACATTTCCATGAAGAAATATAAAAATACAAGCATGTAGTGACAGGACAAGGGGGAATGGGTTCAGATTGTAAAGAGAGAAAATTTAGGTTAGATATATGAAATTCTTTCCTATGAGGGTGGTGAGGCCCTTTCCCGTGAGGGTTGCCCAGGGAAGCTGTGGCTGCCCCATCCCTGGAAATGTTCAAGGCCAGGTTGGATGGGGCTTGGAGCAAATTGGTCTAGTGGAAAGTGTCCCTGCCTATGGCAGGGGGTTGGAACAAGATGATCTTGAAGGCCCCTTCCAACCCAAACCATTCTGTGATTCTGTGATTCCTTACAAGTGACCTCAATAATAGCCGAACAATCTCTCCCAGAAGACAGTAAAAAAGAAAAGTTTGCAAACCATGGACTCTCACATCAGTTGAGAGGACAACCAGTTAAGCTTCCCAGTTTAACAAACAGGGGAAAACCCCAGAAGTGAAAGGCAGCGCATGAAAGTTTTCATAAATAAGAAATTCTAAGGGGATGACACAGGTTAAGCCCACGGGCTGTTACATTAAGCTCTTCCCAAGTATCTGAGGAAAAATTAATATTTCCAGTATAAGTGTGGCCTCACCTGTCGTTTGTAGGTCTCCAGCTGGGCTCGTGCTGCGTTGGCTTTCTTCAGCTCATCCTCCAGGCTGACTGTGTTGTGCATGTACATCATGTTGGTCTCCTGCAGCGACTTGACCTGTCTGCGGAAGTCGTTCAGATCCTGCAGCTTCTTCCGATACACTTCCACAGTTGATTCCAGCTTACTTGCCTTGTCTGCAGTAGCTCTTAAAGTATGAACAGGAATTAGAACAGAGAGCATGTTTCTTCAAAAGCTTACAAAAGCCCAATTCTGCTGTCATGAGCATTCAAGCTATTTTCAAAGAGAGATGCAACACGCTTAGCAGCACTTACATCTTACTGCTTTATTTTTAAATGCATAATCAACATAAACTTGCTCATAAAAATTGAAATCAGCACAGGGTTTAAGTGGGAGTAAGACTGAGAGTTGTATGCAAGAAGTATGAGCAAGGGTTAGTGTGTCAAATACCCCTGGGGAATTCTGTGGGGTGCAATGTAAATGCACCACATCCTGTGCTAGATAATCATCTCCAACTGCTGCTACCTGGGAAGGAAAACCACACAGGTGTTCTCCTTGTGGGATTATACATAATGAGAACATAATTGCACTATGAGAATGGTCATTAGCAGATATGACCAAGACTTATCAGCTTATCACTAACAAAAATCCACACAGTAAGAAAATACTGGAATCATAAATTTCAAATTATTTTAATATTTGTGTTTAATATCTGCATCCTCATATCATTAAAAACTGGTACAAGAAAATTATGGGAAAAAATCTATAGTTAACATTTGTTTCAGATGTTACTTAAGAATCACTGTAAGTTAAGCCCCTGAAACCAATTTTCTTTTTATGTTTTATTGATAGTATTTTATGAATAGCAGACCTGCTTTCACAGTGTGAGTTCTTGGGTGGTCTGGTATTTTATACAGTGTACACAAGCTGGAATGTTACCTTAAATTCTCATGGAGGTTACTTTGTATTTCATCTTCTTTTTGTTAATGATCTCCCTAACCTAAATCTGGCCTAGAATGCTGACACCAAAATTGTGTCAAAGTTCTAGCTGTATGTATGCTTTTCTACTTTAGAACTTCAACTTTCCATCCCACATGAAGAAGTATAAGTTCTGTAGTCATTAATTCTGCTTTAATTAATTCTATGTGTTATTCTTGTCAAACAACAGAGGTTTGCCTGAAAGCTTCCATTTCATCTCTGCTTTGTCAAACACCTCATCCAGGTAAGATCTGCAGAAGTAACACCTCCAAAAAATCTTGTTAAATATAAAGCCTTGGATTTAGTCATTAAATCCTCCTAATGTGTGTGTGTGTGGAGCTCCCCCTACTACATACCTAAGAATATCATTTTCATCTTTCAAGGCTCTAGATTCTTCTGCCAGAGAGGTCAGTTCATTGTTTCTATGTTGCAGTTCAATCAGTTGTTTTTCTAGATCTTCACAATGGACACGATAATCATCTTTTGCAGCTTCAAGCCTACCAGATCAAAAACAGGAACTCTGTTAGGACCATTTTGTTATTATACAGTTCTCATTTAGTGCTAGAATTACTAAAAATAAGACAAAGGAAAACTGTTAAGTCACCAGAAAAATCATATTGCAAACACGGAACTTTTTACTGTCTACCTGTTAAATCATAATGGATTGTTCACTACAGATCTGCCACACCAGTATCAAGGCATCACATGAAAAGTGATTTTCCCCCCACTGTGTATCACAGAGAGAAAGACTAATATGTGAAAGAAAAGAGTACAGTAAAGAGATAGGATGGTGTTAGGTGGGTTGGGGTTTGTTTTGTTTATACACCAATCACTTCAGCACTCATTTTCTGAACTCCCTCCCCTTTTTTGAAGTATCAGAGGGCTATACCAAAGTATATTACCAAAGTAATATCTTTTACAAGTAACAGTGTCTTTTTAAATACAAGGACTATCTTTAAAATATGCTTATACAGCACTAGAAAGCTTTTAATGCAATAGAAATTGAGATGGAAAATCTCAAAAGAGTATCAGAAATTCTCAGGATATATTAGACAAGTGAGGGATTTTTGAAGGAAATAATTTAATACCTGAAGTTTTCTTCTTGCAATTGCTCCAGCTGCAACTGTGCATTAAAATACTTTTTTGCAACCACAGTATTTGGATCATCAAGAGAGTCGTCTAATTGCTCTAGTCTGTCATTCATAATCTCATTTTCTGACATCAAGCTGTTTTTTTCATCCTGGAGGGCAGCTACCTAGTACAGATAAAACAGCATCAACACTGTAAGACCTGTCCAAAGAACTCAAGCAAGGCAGCAGGATGTCACCAAATTAGCTTATGAAAAAGGTTGAGCGCTTAGAAATTTTAGAATGTAGTTTTACAGAGCACACTTGAGCATACAGATGCTTTAGTGTATGACAGTTATGAAGCACTAAAGGAAAAGTCCTTCTTAAAAAAAAAAAAAAAAAGACAATTTTTTGTAACTGAAACCACAGTAAAGGCACACAAAGTGATATGGAGAGGAACTGGTACTTTCATTAAAAACACCACGGACGCCGTACAAAAAACTCCAAAACTGGTGCAAAGGTTACTCTCCATCTTGCTTGTACTGGACAATAAGCAGCAGGATGGCATGGCCAGCACACCCAGGGACTGCCGTGCTCAGCAGTGAATGGCTGCGGGTTCAGAAGCGGTTTCAGGCACCGTAAGCACACACGCAAAAGAAAACCTGGCCAGCTTCAGAGAGAGCATGCACTGGGCAACAGTCAGATACTGGGTGCTCACAGCTAAGCAAATGAGGATACAACACTTCACTGGAAGTATATTAACAGCCATAAAATGGGGAAGGATTAGGAGGATAGAACCTTTAAAGTTTTTCTAGTGAAAGCTGTTGTGTTAATTTTAACGTCCTGTCAAACACAAGAGCACGTAGCACGTGTTAGTCAACTGGCATTTAAACAGGGACAATATGCTTTTTGGGTTATGTTTTCCTGAATCAGAAAGTAAACCTACCTTTCTTATACTCTTGGAAAATATCAAGGAAGACTGAGACCTTACAAGTGAATTTATTAAGAATTAGTTTAAATGAGAAGTGTCAGTCAATATTACGGCTTCAAATAAATAAAATTAAAAAAACATATCATGATATTATAAAATAGATACAACCTAGAGTATGCAATATTAAGAAACAATTTGTTTGTGATCATAATTTTAAAGTCTATCAGTCAAACAGATACAAAAATCAAACAGTAGTTAATCTACCACTTCATTAGGTGCTGGCTTTCTTTTCCTTTTTTACAATACCAGATGTAATTTACTATTTGCATTCACAGAAACATCTGTGAGTAGAGAGCATATCTGAGCCTTGCTCAGCAAAACACTTCCTGTTCAAGGTTCAGCCACTCCTTAAGCATGTACAACATTCAGACTTCAAGAATAACATTAAGACATCTCCCATCTCAGACTTAAAAAACCCTTAAAATCAAACTATGACACAACTCGGAGCAAGTTTTACATCTTTTCTCAGTTCCTTTCTGATAGTTTTTTATTATTTCAGCATAACAGAAGTGGTGTCAAAGTCAACACAGATTATAAAGAGATATTTTAAACACACATCACAGTATTACAGAGTGTGGTGACATTAACTCCTCTGTTTATACTCAGCAGTACCTTTCCCTTAAACACCTTTCAGCTGTCCCATACTATGTTATGAGCAACTGGCTTTGCATAACTTATGATTAAATAATAGAGAAATCTGGAAAGAAAAGTTTGTGGGAGACAGGTGAAAGCCTGGGACTTCTGCAGATTCTGTTCACTTTTATATCTCTGTTCTCACTAGGAAGCCTTACTGCTGCCTCAAGAAAAAAGAAAATTAAATACCAATTCCATTATAACAATAGCTTCCTGGGCATGGCAACTAGCTCTGAGCTACTTCATATACAAGTATTCAACTTTTTCAGTTGTCACTGCCTGTAATAAATGTAAAGCTGGCCTCTGCTTTTGTGGGTGTTCATTTTCAGATGCTCACACAGCCAGTACAGCCCTTTGGCTCCTCTAAGAAGATGCAATCCAAATGTTCTCTTTGTGCAGAGCCAAATTTGAGATGAAGTGCCTTGCCAGATAAAACTCTTTCTATTCTCAGATTATTGTGCCATAAAAGAGGAATCACACTTAAGAGTATCAAATGGATTCTTTTTTTCTTTAAAAAGTTGATTGAAATGCAAATTTCTCTTTATTGTTACAAAATCCTCTCTACTTTTTCTCAAGAGTGACTTGATTAACTGCTATATCCATTAAAAACAAAAATAGGTCTATTATTAGTGTTTGAAAATGTCAGCAAGGATCTATTAGTTTCCATTATTTTATCCAGAAGTATCCTCCATGTTACACTTGTGCATGACAAAAAGTTAACAAATTTTAGATAAATTTCGAAATTTAATCATTCATCAACTCCTATTCAAACAGCATCATTTTCCTGTGATTAAATCTAATGACTGGTTATTACATGAACTGGATTTTTTGGACACAGCACAAAAGACTAGAGGAAGCAGTGATTAAAAATGAGAAGGGCAGTTTTTACAACCATGAGAACATTGTTTTAACACTACCTGCTACTAAAGGTAAACAAAGGTAAGAGATCAAAGAACGTCTGAGGTAACAGCTGGCACAGGACCTCAGCTTACACTTCCATTGGAAAACGTTCCCCAGTAACTGCATTTTGGAGTACAGAATGATTGCTTTTCCCCCACAAGAATTCTCACAGAAATTTAAATAATGCAAAATTCACTTTGCCCTTCACTTCTGCATCTTAATAGCAGCACCACTACATATTAAAGAAGTAAGCAACTTGCTGTTTCTTACCTGCAAATCAAGCTCTTGACATCTTTGTGCCAACTCTTCTTTTTCTGCTAACGCTTCCTGAAGATCCTCCAAGGCTCTTTTAAGCTTTCAAAAAATAAGACAGTCAATCACTGTGGCCCATATCCAAAGTGCTCACAGTTGTAGCTTACAAAACAACTTAACTGCTTATATGAACTGTTTAAGAAGTATGTCAGGTGCACACACTGACACAGAAACCTATATATACACTGTTACATCAGGATCCCTGCTCATTTCACTTGTCTTCTAAACGATTGCCACATGTAACAAGTAAATTATTGAAAAACAGCAAACACAGCAACCTGGGCTAAAGGCATAACAAAACGAAATACAGGAGCATTCATGTGGTCACAATTTCAAAATCCCTGCCTGTTGAAGAAATGCCTGCCCTTCATCTTAGAAGAGAAATACTGATGCTCCTTTATGAGCAGCTACTTGTAAAGACAAGTATCATTTTATGTGTAACTTGTAGTGTTAAGGTTATCAAGACTTTTCATGACCCCTTAAAAATAACCTGAAGTGTTCAGCCTGGCATGGCTGAGCCTTGATGTACCCTCACCTCTTCTTGCACTGACCAGTTTTACCCCATCCAGTAAGATGACATAGCAGGCACTGTTTTGTTTTTTTTTTTTAAGAAGCTATAGAACAGCAGATAACTTTTTACTTAATTAGCACTGAAAACCAACATTACTTCACTTAAAGGATGGCAAGAAACCAGCTTATTGTTCAGGCTTGATCTACAACAGTGACAAATATTAGGCAGTTACCTGCTGTTCCATTTCACTTGATGCATCACAGGTGGAAGGACTCGTTACTTCCTTGCTCATGAGCTACAAGAAGAGGCCACAGGAAAAAAGGTTAAGTTAGAGGTTAAATATCTGTAAATTCACTGCCTACAGAGTACCAATTGTATTTTCCACTATATCACTGCATTCCTTCAATATGTCAAAATACATTAATAGTAATAATAAAACCCACCTCATGATTGGTAAAGGATTCAAACAAATCTAGAATAAGATTACATTTTTTACCTCTCCCTCCCTTCCCCCCCCCAAAAAAAAAAAAATCAAGTTAGCAGTAATATCTTATTGGATGAATCTGTGATCTGTTGAAGTTAAAATGGAGTGAACCAGAGGACAGGATTTCAGTCAATTAAATTAACAGTCATCACACTTCTTTGTACTCCGTTAATTGCCACTAAGCAAACAATGGGAACATTAACACTGCTCTCACTGATCTCCAGTACAAAGAGGTACACAGTGTATCTGTCAACAATTACAGGGCTTTACTTTTCACTCAGGAATTACTGTATTATTTCTAGACCTTCTTCAGAAATTTTAATTAATCAGAAGACAACAATCAAGAGGTTTATGGATTTCTTTCTACCAATAGGACCCCTGCACCTTTAAAGACTATCCAGTCAATTTAAATCTGAGTTTTAAAGCCTATTACCAACTCCACTCACACCTTGATGAGGTTGCAGTTACACACCACCTTTTCTTCAAAGTCAGTATTTAGTTTCTCCACACTCTGCTTCAGTCCTTAAGCTTACAAATGTGAGTGACTGCAGAGCTAAGCCATGAGCTGGATCTCCAAGATGATCCAACCAAAACCAAATTAAAACAGGAGGAGGAGCACACCACGACAAGAATGGAAGAGATGCAGCTGCAAGCTTGTAAATCAGAGGCTGGAATGGTCCTTCCATAACAATGCAGCCTCACAGACACAATCAGGTTAATTCTGGGACCAAGACTATAACACTGGGACATTTCAGAACCTGACTCCAGTATAATCAGTGGTTGGCAACTATATATATATATTCTTGTGTGGAATGAAAAATCTTAAGCATTCGTTGTATGTTTGGGCACATGAGACTAAAATCAAAACCCCTTGGTTGGAATCTGGGGCCTCTTGGTCCTGAACTTCCCAAATAATTTAGGAAAGTACTTACAGTCTTCCCTGTAAATTCTTTCATTCAAGCAAAGGTCAAAGATAACAAATAGATATTTGGACTTCTCAACTGACAGCATTAGGCTGTGAACTGTTACCTACCTCTTGAATGGCTGTCATGACAACATGCTGAACAGACTCTTCAAGGGTCATGATATTTTGTATGTGTTCTGTGAAAAACAATTTGCAGTGACTCATGACCACGTTCATCTTAACAGCTTGAGTAATGTGATAAAGTGTTTGCAGAAAGATCCAGAAGAAACCATTATCTATAAAGCTCCTTCAGAACAGGTAGTGGTCTTTTTGTACAGAGGACTACTGTTAACCAACAACATTATTATCCAGTAATATGGTATAAACACAAGAGATTATAAACTCTTAATTGCACAAATTAATATTCTGCATAACAGAGTAAGGAGCAACGCCATCAGAGCATGGAGCATTAGCTCTGGTATGGGGAGAGAAAACAGCCAATTCAATTTTGAGACTCTGCAGATAAAGAAGAGACAGTTCCCAATGTAAGTTTTTAATTTAATTTGTTAGATTTGCATTTGAATAGTAAGTTTTAGGTCTTGGTACATATTTTAATAAGTACAAATAATCCACAAATGCTTTAGACTATTTTTTTAAACCTACTTGAACAAAGTTTTGAGTTTTATCCAAAGAAGTTTCCCACAGATTTTCCTTTAAGTGAACTCGTTTCAGAATAGGAATGTAATGTATTAAAAATAGAGACTTTCTGACACATAAGAAAAAAGTTTCTATGCCTCTTATACCTTAACAATCACTTGTCAAAGTCTGGTGATTGTTGAACAGGTTAAGGTAGTGCCTACCTTGTTTCCTCTCACAGTTGACTGCACAACCTAAAATAAGCTGCAGAAGCCTGCCCAGTTCAGTGGGATCTGAGTTCTCAGATATCTGGTTTAAGTCTGGAATAAGCTCTTCTGAAATCTGCTGACCCAAGAACTGAAAAAAATGGAAAAAAAAATGATTAAGAGATAAAGCAGACTCCCACTTTTGTACAACATGAAAACCTGGTATCACGCAAAAAATCTGGACTCGGTGAGCCATGCAGAGAAAATGATCCAGGAGGATTTGTACCCTGGCTTTCAGCTTCCAAGTGAATATCATAAAACCTAAACTGGGGTTGCTGAGTCTGTTCTGTTGTGTACAAAAGGATTAAAGCTTCTCTAGACAAGAGCAAACATGAATGCACAGACTAAAGTCAACAGGATTCTGCAGCTCAGTCCTTATGACATTTACCTGGGCAGAGACACGGTTTCCAGATTATACTCCAAGAGTCTTATTTAAAATACATCTGCTCAAATTAATTTTATATTCACTCAGACCTCCCACTTAGCAGATAATCCACATACACTTTCTGCCAAAGAAGTCCTTAAGATAAATTCACTTGCCAACAAAAAAAAAAAAGCCAGGTGAAGGAGGGCAATAATCCATACCTCATGGTAGTAGTCCATAATTCCTTGCAGTATCTTCTTCAGATTACTGGACTAATTGTTGTGCATGAAAGACAAAGTTACAAGCTTTAATTAAAGTTTTTGATTTTGATGAAATATCCCAACAGAAAATCCCCATGCAACCAACAATGCTGGAAGGCACTTAAAACTATCAACAGACAGTTCAAGTTCATTTAAAATATGCTTGAAAGCCTGATCTTAATTCTGTAGGTTTTGGACTGCTAGATGTCAGGACTCCATACATTTCACTGTCTTCAGTTTTAAATACCTTTATTCTCCAGTTGTCACCAACATCATCTTTAATGCGATTTAGCCAAGAGGCATCAAACCAAGCAACGTCTCTGAAACAAAATTAAATGATTAATGAATAAGCACAGACTTAAATAAGACAGCAAATTCCCAGCATTACATCACCAGGTGTTGAACTACAGTGTCTAATGAGGCATGAATTTCTGGAGATTGCAAGGTAAACTTAAGTCACAGGAAATTCCCATCCTGCTGGCTGCATTAAGACACCTTCCAGGGCTGGGAGAATTTCCATGTGTGCTTGAGCTGGGAACAGCTGGAACACAAGGATGTGCAGATCTTTGCCGTGCTGAACTTTTATACCTGACAAAGTGATCGGAATCATGCAAAGAAACATCCCTTTTTGACTAGTGCTGATATTAAGTTTGGTATCCATTCCTGCAGGTTGGACTTTCTAACATTCATCACAATTTGTCAAAGGCACTTATTAAAAAAACCAGTTTGAACTACTGGCATTTTGTATTTTTTGCGTGTTTGGTTCCCCTGGGCAGAAGCCTTTTCACTTTGCCAGCATAAATAAAGATGAGTTGTTGTGGGAGGTGTTTATACACACCAAGCTGCCAAGCAGTACAATCACAGCATATTTAACAACATATTAACTTTTACAACGTACTGTTTATTCACTGGTCTCAAAGCACCTAATAAAGGACAATTATTATCCCAACTTGCACATGAACCAACTTGGCTGTGCAGAGGTCTGCCCAGAGCCTGTGGCAATCCAGTACCCCAAACACGTGGGAAGCAGTCCTCAGCAAGTCCTAAATCAATTTTTGCCATGTTTCAGGAAAAATATGATTTCTGTCCTTACACAGCACATTTTAAATCTTCACAAGCAGACAGGAGGGCTTCTGAGTTCAGGAGGGGTTTTCTTACGGGGATGGGGGTTTGTGGTGGTGTTTAAGTAATTTCTTAATAATCAAAATTACAATTTGAGCAGGAGATGGTAATTATCTTATCCCAACAACAAGTGTTGATGGGAAAAGTGAAAAAGGTCATGTCATTCTTGCCTAGTTATCCTTTATACTGCAGTATAAACATATATATATATATATAAAAACATATATATTTATATATATATTTTTATATATATTTTTTTATCACCTTCCCCATCATCTTATTATTCAACTGTTATATCATCACCAAAACAGCAATACACAGGCATATTCTATCTTCTTCTATAAACTGCCAACTCCGAGTTTCTGCCTACTTTAAAAGCAACTACATATGTCAGACACAAAAACCTCAAGGAATTAAATACCTCTTTTTCAGACTGGAGAATCAACTTACATCTGGTGAAGCACTTGTGCCATGGCAACCCCATTAGTCAGGTCCTGAACATCTCTGCAAGGTGCAGCAGTATTGAAGGTCTGCAGCTAAAATAGGGAAAAAACACTGTGTTTCTCATTCAGCAGACAAAAGGACAGGAAATTAGTTACCACTTTCCTTTTCCTCTTTAAGTTAAAGATGTCTTTTCACTTGAGGCAGCTAAAATCCTTTTTGAACTATGCAGGTTTTAAGCCAACCCAATTATCTCAGTACTTGTGACTGTTATGACTAGTAACTTAGAAAGTTAGTACAACCACCCACGCTTTGCTTTTTCATGCCAGACCTTCTATTGTAAATCAAATTATGGAATGATAACTTGGGAAACTACAGCTGTGTTTATCCATCCCTCCAATTATGTTGCAGTGCTTAGTTCTGGTCGTAATTATCTAAATAAAAAATGGTATCAGAATAAGGTGTGAAATTTGCAGAGAAAAAAAAAAATTCCAGTCTTTTACAACAAGAACTTAGTAATAGAAGTAGGATGGGATTACCTCAGAGTTAAAAATGTTTCTCCATTTTAGATATTTGGGGGTTTTTTTTAAGCTATCCCCAAGCTTATATCTAACATTATGACAGAATTAGATGTATATTTAGAGTTGCAATATTTTATTCCTCCACAATCAATCACCTCAGAACTAACTATTCTAGGTGAGAGAGCCATTTCCATACACATGTCAGTTCATCACAGGAAAATAAGAGCCTTCTTCACCACTATGAACAAAATAGAAAGTTTGCTGTTAGTGCTACTAAAAGATGAAATGGAATTGGAGTAAGTACAGGTCCTTACAATCTCTGTCCATTGCAGAAATCATAAATGTAGGAGGTTTAAGAAGTCAGTGTCCTAAATTACCTTTCATCTGCGAGAGGGCTTTCCCAAATGTTCTGTGAAACACAAGCTTCTTCAGAACACACTGGTGAATGACCTTGTGTTTGGGAGATGGAGCTACTTGGACCACAGTGATGGAAAAGCAGTTTCCAGCTGTGAGAATTTGAGGCAGTTTTTGTCCAATCTGTGTTTACAAAGAGTGACCACAACTCTGAATATTTGCTTGCTTCAAAAACAGCCAAATCAAGCCAAAATACGCAGAGCAAGGATTTGTTTTTACTGTTTTTCCATTTGTTTTTCGATTGAAAAAGCAGTTTAAAATCTTGTATTACGGGAAGTGAGAAGTCAGTAATCCCTTGCAGGTTACATAAAAGATTAAGTGGAACACCACAGCCCAAAGCTGCTGTGACTGACAGCCCTGGTTTCTGTTACTCCAGCAGCCTCCACACCAACACAGGCACGACTACGAGTCAAAGGCTGAGCTTCCCAGAACCCACAGAATTCACAGCACAGGATTGGGATGCTGCCATGTGGATACACCCCGCTGCAAACCAAGGGAATTGCTAAGCACAGGTACTACCATTTCACCTGGGCCTGTTAAGCAAAGCCTTAGAAAACCCCATGATAGGTGACACTGCTTTATGCAGAATCTCCCAGAATAGAAACAGCTAATTAAAATTAATTATAAAGCAGGACTGACAGTCTGTTTCTCTCTATATTTAAAAGTCACATAAGGGCCTAGAAATAATATGAGAGTAGAAGTATTAATTACGGGTTCTCCAAACCTCTTGCCAGCCCAATCATTTCCTCAAAATGGATTTTTAGTGTTCCAGCAAACCCCATGAAAGCAGCAGGCACGGGAAGGAGGTTGGCAGAAGCAGCCACAGACTTCAGGGCTGTAGCAGTGCTCTATTTTTTTAGTTTTACTAAATATAGCTTCAAGGACATGCTACTCACACTGAAAACCATTTTGTGAGTTCCAGCCCAAATGCACCCTGCTACTACAGGAGAAGCAAGTGTTTTTCTCTCAGGCACACAGATATTATGCTCACAATAAACAGCTGAAAAATTAATTTTGTAGCTCCACCACCAAACAACTGCAGATGAAAACACGAGTGTTCACAGCGCCCAGAGGAAATCATCCTCTCCACCTCGGGAAGGTGTGCCCTCAATGTCACCTGGACAATGTGGGGTTGAATTTCTCCATTTCATACCCAGATTTTACACACTGGGGATTACAGAGCAATCAAACAGATTTTAAAGTAGCAACAAACATTCCCGCTCTTAACCCCATAATATTGATAGAATAAACTCAGCCACTGGACAGAGTTAACATCACTAACAATGCCAGTGCCATCACTACACCTACTGCTGTTAATCTTTTCCCTCCATTTCCCCCAAAACTCAATTCAACTGCATTTTGTTTTTTCTGCAACATCCTCAGAACTTCATAATTCAATGACACCCGGGTTGCAAAACCAACACAAAATGTTTTTATTCAAATTCTCTTTCTTCTCTGGATAATGCATGTTTTCTAATACAGAATCTGGTAAAATAAAAATAGAAAAATACACGCTCTGGCAGCAGAACAGAGAAAATCAGAAGCATGTGCTTGCTACATTAATGAGTAAGCAAACTGAGAAACCTTTAGAACCATAGAGCTAAAGAACTCTTTTCTCTCCAGCATTTCATTCCCACTCCCTACACCACATTTTTCCCTATTATTCACACTGAAGTTCAACTTGTGAAGGATGTTTGAAACACATCTTAGAGTGTTAACAATCAGTTTCTATAAAGTTGTAAACTAGGTCTGAGAAATAGGGTGTTAAATCTAAGAACATGCTGACAATGCCTCTGCTGAGGGTTGTATAGAGAACCTGAACACAGGGCTGGATGTTCCTTTACATTGAAACAAAGCTCATCTTAAGGCCAGATTTACATTCCCTTTAAGATTCAGGATGTAATTACAGCTATGCACTGTGAGGATACTAGAAATGAGAATTAGGCTTAAAATATTTTAAGTAGGAATTATAAAAATTATAAAGGAGTTCAGCACTGCTGACTTAAGGATTTTAAGAAAGAGTTCAGGAATGCAGTGATTTCTTTTGCAACTGAATCACGATGGAATTATTCTTACATGACTACTGAGAGGAAAATACAAAGTTGAAGAGCACAAAACAGAAAGATTAACCCAGGTCCACAGAGGTAAGCATAAGACAACCAAAATTCTACAGACCAACAAAACCTTGGAATGTCACTAAAGGGAAAATTAACGGAGAAAAAGAAGAAAATTGTTTTTCAGTGATTTATTACCAACTTTAACTCTTCAAAACTTCTGTGCTGCCATGCAGAAATTAAGAACACTACCTACTCTAGTAGGTAGTTGCCAGTTTCATTCCTAGATTTCCACGATGCTTCCAAAACACTCCCTTATTCCATGATTTACACCTCACAGAGGCAAAACACCTGCTATTTCTAGAGAAACCCTTCACACAGGTAATTGTGGCCTCCCCTGCCAAGCTGTCACACAGCGGTTCTATTTAGCAGAGCTCACTCTCACCAAAAACACTGCACTTGCAAGACCAGATTTACAGACAAGGTCACGGAAGGAGCTTGGAAAGAAAGATAAAGAGGAAGCAACGATTGATGAGTTTAACAAACACGGTTGTCCTCGATGACCTTAAAAACCTTTTCCCACCTGAACGATTCCACAATTCTAAACCGGTGCTTCTGGCCCAGGTAACACCCCACACCCAGGCGTGGTGTGCCTGACTAATACACGCTTTAACCAGCTGCTGTGAAACGCTCTGAGGCTTCTGCGCCCGCCAATTCAAATTAATTGCATTTACTATTGTTATTATTATAAATTACTGAGCAGTTTCCACACTGAAGCCACCGCTGGAGAACCACTACTGGGCCCAGGCGATATTCCAGCCACCACATCCACACCCCGGGGGTGCTGCAGGAACCTTCTGCGGGCTCTGAGAGCAGTGTCCCGGGCAGCCCCACCGCCGCGGCCGCGCCTGTGCCCGACCCTCGGCCGGGGACGGAGGGACGGAAGAGACGGGTGGAACTCTCCCCCGCCAGCTGCGCCTCCTCGCTGCCCCCGTGGGTTCCCCAGAGGCGGCAGCACCCCCGCGCCACTCACCCAGAGGATGAGGCTGTCGCACAGCAGCGGATCCGCCGGTTTTGGCTCCATCGCGGCCGCAGCCCCGACTCCCTCACTCTCAAGCCGCCCCCGCTCGGCGGCTCCGGTCGCGGCTCCGCTCCGGCCGCGCGGCCGCGCGGGGGCGGGGCTGCCGCCAACGCCGGCCAGTCAGCGCCCGTGCCTGCCCGAAGTGACAACGCATCTGACCAATCAAAGGGGAGGAGGGGTGTGTTCGCGCCAATCACAGTGAGACCCGTTAGGGGCGGGGATCCCCTCACGGCCGCGCCCCCTCTCTCCGGGGCAGCGGGGCCGAGGTGGGATGGTGTCAGCTCCGGGGTGATGCGTGGGCGAAGCGGGATTGTGTCACTCGCCCTCCCAGAGTGAACTGATGGGCCGCGACTCAGCGAGTGCAGCCCCCGCGTTATCCCTCCCGCCTGGGAGGTGCCGCTCCGTCACAACATGGCGGGCGCTGCCGCGTCACAGCCCGCCCAGGCTGTCACGGCGCTGTCGCGGGTCGGGCGGGCCGGGGAGATCGCGGGCGAAGAGCTGCTGGTGTGGTGCAGAATCACCTGTGCTTAAGGTGTAGGTAGGTCAGTGTACCTGTACCCGCCACACGCGTTCATTTCAGAGCAGGATACAGAATTTCTTAAAAAACAGCTAAATTTTTAAAAAATTGTTAAACGAGGCAAAAATAGCAATCCATCTCCTGGGGAGGAAGCGCTGAAGCACAGGGGTGAGGAGCTACTGCTTTAACCCCTCTGGAGAAGGGACCCCTTGCCCCCATCGAACAGGACGGATTGAGGAGGGCTACATCAGTTTTACCTGTTCTTAGTTTATATTGTCATTTCTGCCTGCCTGCTCAGCACGTCACACACCACCACGCAGGCACCACGCACTTCTTTACATTTTACACAGTTCACGACATGAGAGCTAAAACGCAGAAGTACTTTGTTGTTTGATCTTTTTTTGTTTCAATGAAAAAAGGAACTACCAAAATTTGTTCACTCTCTTCCCTCTACTATATTTGTTTCATAGGAAAAGCTTGCCTTATTTGATCAGATCTTGTGGATTGATTGGACTGATTCAGGATCCTGTCTTCTATACCACCCTGCCCCGGACACCAGAGAAAAATCTCTACCTTACACTAAAACAATGGGATTATTCTGAGCCTTTCCTGTTTCAGCAAAAGAACTTACTTCTATCTCCTCTTTTACTCATTTATTTGAACCGTTATTTTTCGTTAGCTGATTCTGTTTTATAAAGATTCTTACATTGACTGTACTGGAATGTGCAGAATGGCATTAAACACATTAGTGTTTAAGGTAGCCTAAGAATACACTAAAGATCTTGAGTAATAGCTGTTACAAGCACTATATATTCCTTTTTAGCCATTCCTCAAGACACATAATTTAATTTTCTGTTACTGATTCTACTTTTCCTTGCAGAGATGGAAATTGTGGTCATGACATGGACAATATTTACATGACTATTTCCCTCAAAGTGCTGTCCAGAATTGATAAAGGCTCAAGAGCGGACTTTGATTTCTGGAAACCCTATTACTGACTTCCTTCACCAAAGGTTCTTAAAGAGACTTGGTTGCCATGGAAGATTAACGTAAATCCTTATTAAAAACAGAATAAGGAATAAAAGGTTTTTACAGTAAAATCCCAGATAGTTCTGGGCTGGGATTTGCACTGTTGAGCATGCTCATTTTAGTTTTTTAGTATTTTTGGTCTTCTATAATTTCTACTAGCTTTTGCTTATATTACCCCTCTTTATTTCCTTACAGGTTCCATAATTTGATGTCCTTTCCCTCTCAGGCAGTGTCATATCCCAACATCAGTCGCTTCCTGCCAGCGTAAAGCCCAGGAAGCCGGTGAGGGTGAGGCCCAGTGAGGTGACCAGAGTCAGGTACAGTCCTGTGACCACCGGGCAGGTGCACAGCGATGAGGCAGCTCTGAGGCCAAGGTGGGAATTCAGTCCACAGGGCACGGTCCACGTCCATGGGGTCCCTGGACAGGCACAGGCACGACTGTGACACTGCTGCACCCAGGGCTGAGGTGGAACAGAAGGGATGGGTGGAGGCACCAGGTGAGGCTCAGGGTTGCTCCTCTTTCAAAAGCATCCAGAAATTATTATTCCTAAGGGATGGCAGTGCAGGAAAGGTGTTATTGAGAGTGTGGCTGGTGCAGGGAGCATGGCTGAGATCTGTGTAAAAACAAGGCAGGCTGTGCAGGTCTGGTAATCTGGGATTATGTCAGGAGAGATCGGCTCACCCGTGTGCTCCCGGCTGCTGCATCCAGGTCAGACGGCTGGCTCGGGTGAGGGAGCACTCACCCAGACAAACTAGTGTCAGCACACAGCAAGGGTTTGTCTGAACCTGCAGAGAAATAAAATACAGCTCCAAACAGATCTGTGCAGCTATTCCACATTTTTCAGGGCACATCAGGAACACCACAGCACTGTCCAGCCGTGCCGGGAGCTCAGCCGTGGGGCAGAAGTGTAACAAAGGGATCTCTGTGCCTGATGCAGAATAAGGTGGTTTGGGTTTATTTTTTAAGCCTGGTTGGAGATTTCTTCATGAGCTACAGCTTTTGTGAATGTCTGTCAGCACATTCTGGGTTAGTGCCAGTCAAGGATTATGACCTATATTAACATCCTAGAAACAGGGCAGGCCACCAGGACTCCACCTCATGGCAGGACTGCAGCTCAGTCTCCTGATGTCTGATATCCACTGTTACTACATTATAAAGTCAGGTTAAATTACTTCTCACAACAGGGACTTATTTAAAATGTGCCCACTCATTTTGATAGTGCATCTCTTGCCTTCTTGACAAAGCATCTGACAATCTCTCAGTGAGGGCTATTTAACTTTCTTAACAAAACAGAAGAATGGCATTATTTAACTGCTATTCATAAAAATAAAATAGATTCCTAAGGGGTTGGGTTTATGTTCAGTGGGACTTACATCATCGTATCCAGTAATATGAACAATATTCAGTTCAGACATGACTTGGTGCCTTGCTCAAGAAAGCTCCGTATCCAGACACTGGAATTTTCCCATACCTTGTGTGGCACATATGCATCTCACTGGTAGTTTAAAAAATAGTGTTGTTGGAAAATCCTAATATACAGGACTGGATCTAAAAGGGGTTTTCTAAGCACTTGGAAAGAAAGACATCAGGATGTGAAAACACCAAACAGTGACCCTTAGTGGTTAGTTGTGTACCTTGCACGTTTCTTGCCATTAGAAAACATAAGATAAAAAACATTCCTCAGCTTTTCAGTCATGTTTAGCAGCTTGATGGATTTGATTTATGGAAGTCTGCACCTCCCAAGCGTCTTTCAAAGCTTTTTCAAAAGCTTTAGGAACAACCCATAAGCCCCCTGGTGTTCTGTGGTGCCGAGGCGTGTTTGAATTTTTCAGATATACAAACTAGAAACAAATTCCCCAAATGTGTGCAGTGAATTATTACACAGTACAAACTGATTTGATACGTGCTGTACTCCCTGGGCCACACATCCCTTCATGTCCTGTCACAATCTCTTACACCTTCCTGGCATAAACACTCCCACTTCTTTTGAGTCAAGCTCTGTGTTTATTGGACATTATTCTATTTCCATGAAAAAGGCATTGACTATCTGCTTATTCTCCAAATTCGACCAATTTAAAATCTATTGTAATCAAATGGAGTTTATTCAACATAACACCTAAAAATCATAAAATATGAAATAAAAAGCCATTAATGTGAACTGTAGTTGTGTGACTGGCTGGAGGTTCTCATTGCCTTGCTGGTCTCATGCAGGTTTGTGTTTCCCAACTGCTTTTCCCTGCAGATGCTCCACAGTACTTTCCAGGTCAGTTATACCCCGAGGGAAATGGGAGCAATGCCATGATGATGAATGTGAAATTTTTCACTCTGTAACTGAAGTATCTGTTTTGTAAAACACTCTGAATTAATTTGGCTGTTCTAGGAGATGAAAGTCGTTAGAATCTGTTATTATCAAACCAGTAGGAATTCTGGATATTTCATATATTAATTCTGAAAATTAATACCTTTTACAAGAGTATATTCATTGAAGGAGTCTTGTTTTCAGGCTTTACTGAAAGGTGGCAATATTTTCACAGGGAATAAGCATCTTTCAAGTATTTTCACATTAGATGGAAATACTTTCATCACTTGAGGCCCTTCTTGGAAGTCATTCAACTATGACAACATTTGCTTTAAATAAAAGACTGTTTAAGCCAGTGGGATTCCTGGAATTCCTGAGCCGTTTATGCTCTTCTTTACACTTTTCTTAGCACATCTTAACTCACTGAACATTTCCCTCTCCCCACAGATTTAATACTGGTAAGAAATAGTCATCTCATTAAAACTATGAAGGCTTGGGCTGGCATTTCTAGTCTGTTTTATGGTTAATTTAGTTTTGACTGGAGTAGTTTCTGGGGTCCTTGGTTACAAACTTTCAGGTGCAGTTAGCCCATGTGATACAGCGAGTGTGTGCATGCAGAGTAAAAATGCATCCACACCTTCTACACAGAATAATAATATTTAGTTTATTACAGCAGTTTCAGAAAAAAATAGCAACTGCTTTTACAAATATTATTTAAGGTTTCTCATATGTCAGTGAAATAGGCATTGATAAACTTAAAGAGAAAAGATGGAAATAGAGCCACAGAGCCAATAGCTGTGATAGCTCATTAAATTCCATAAAAAGCTATACTGGAGACAAAGCAGGTCAGAGGTGGAAAACTACCTACCTGTGCTCATAAAAGAGACCAGGTCTTGGAATTGTACCTTTTGGCCCTGTACAGCAGGAGAGTAAATGGTTAACATCTTTAAGGAATGATCCACTTCGATTTTCTCAGGGCAACACCTCAGAATCAGGAACTTTTAAGAGCAGAATAAAATACAGCTCTGCAACAACACTTCTCCTCAGCCAGACCCTGCTTTGCCACTGTCACATCCCCTCCAGGCCTGCTCTTGCTGCCTTAGTCGTTCCCTAACATTTGTCAATCTTCTATCTGTGTTTTTTTTATTTCTGCCTTTTCATTTATTTCTCCCTGATACCTGCCCTTCTATTTTAGCGCTCTTATCTTTTTTACTGACCAAGGTCACAAGTGAAAGTGGGCTTTGGCAGTTCCAGCATTCCACTGACGTTCACTGACATCATGGAACTGTTTGCTCTGTCACGGTAACAGCTCCTGGCTTTGCAAATTCACATGTATTAAATGTCTCAGATACAATTTCAGTTGGTGCCCATGAGAAAAAATGCAGGACTGGGATATGAACTGTGACAGAGGCGTGCTGGTCACAAACAAATCCACATTCCCACTCTGAGATCCTCTTTCCACAGGTGCATCAAAGAGGCGGGGCCATGTGGTGACTTGTAAGGCACCAGCTTGGCAGGTGGGTTTGTGTCCAAACAAGGCCATTCTGGAGATTGTGATCCTGGGAATATTCTCACACTTAATTAATATTGTCCAAATACTTTCAGTTCTCACCACAGTCTGGGATTACTCCATGAGTAAGCTCAGAATTCTGTTTTTTTGCAGGATCAGGGAAATCACAAACTTAATTTCCAAAAAGAAAATCCCCATAGATTGATTCTGTACCAGGGTACTGGTACGTACTACTAGAGAAACTAATTCTGGTAATATCTCTAATCTCTTTAAACAAAATAATTTTCAAAACTCTGTGTTCCATTGTACCAGTTATATACCATTATCTTTATTATTCATAAACTTTATCAGCATAGAAGATTCACTGAATAAAATGTTAATAACTTGATTCATTATTTTTAAGTGGAAAATCAACAGCTAACTTGTTAAAGGGTATTTCTTTCTCAACATCTGTAAGTTGGTGTAAAAAATTACTAAAAGATATGTTTTTAAATGAATTATTTAAATAGTATTCTCTAGCTGAAGAAGAGTCTGTGTTGAAAAATAGAAACACTGAGTGAAAATGTCACAGCTCTCACTTGCTATTGAATAACACAGCAATGTCTCAAACCCAACCACAGCTAATCAGAGTGGGAGAGCTACAGGTATGTGAAGTGCAGGATGAATTATTCTGATACTAACTGCAATATTTATGTATTAAATAAAAAAGTTACTGTGCATCTGTCAAAACTGATTTCAGATTTCCCATCATTTTTATATCAATGTCGTTTTTCTTGGTTTTCTTGGAAAATAAGATTCAGTTTGCCTAAAAATTTTGAACATATATTCTTTCATATTTGAAGGTTCTCTTGATACAGTATATTCCAAAGAGGGAAAGCCAATTCCTACAGCTGGGGGTCTAGTCTCTTCAACAGACTGTTCCCTCTGAGCAGGGCTGGGAAGTTGCAATTGTATTTACTGGCATTTCTAACAAAATTGCATTTTGCACTTGCATCATTTGTGAAGCTAAAGGTTACTATGGTCTGATTTTACCAGCCAGTTCCTTCTGTTTGTGCTTACAGAGATTCCTCCCTTGCTTTCCTGCTGCCCTCCACTGGCAGCTGCTCAGACGTGCTTTGCTCGTGCACAGGAACAGGTTCTCAGCTGAGCTCCTCATCTGGGCAGAATTCTGTGAAGCCTGCCTACATACCCAGCAGCTCCCAGTCTTACATTCCAGGATGGAATTAGGGTCACAGATGGGACTCACTGAGGGTGCATCATGCAAAACTGTCTCAGTCGAAAACCCCTCAGTGGTCAAAGGCCATTACACAGGCCTTGCTCCAAAACACTGCCAGGGAATGCTGTTTCACACCTTTGTACCTCTCAGCCCCATCTTTATACTTCACAGGCCCAGTTTTTGGTTAGGTAGCCTTTTGTGGAGTAGATCAAGAAACCTGATTTGTAAAATTGGGAATTAATAATGCAGTAATGCCAGTGGTTGGCACATACAGACCTGTTGGCTTTGATGGGACCACTGGACTGTGCAAAGTAATTCAGGCATGTGAGTGTTTGCCAGCTTAAACTCCAGAGCCAAACAACAAGCTCATTATCAGCAAACACTGTGACTGGCACTGCAGTTGTGCTTCAAGGACTCTGCAAAGATCTAGCACCAAAAATCCCAACCTATAGTTGGCAAAGTGGATCCAGGATTGCAACTTTCAGGCATGTGCTGGGACCAATAAAGTCAGTAAGGAAACAGGAATGGCTGGCCTGGGGCAATCATGGATTGACTGATTTAATGTAGAGATTCACAGAAGTTTGGATTTTCTTGTGTCCGGTATCTTTCTCAAAATATTCTGGAGCTGTGTGAAAGGAACCTGTTGTTATTTAACAGCCTTTCTCTAGTCAAATTCACTGAGTTTAGCCAAATAAAATCTCAGTTTCCCCATTAAAGCCTAGGCACTGATGGAAGTGCAAGAAGATTCCCTGCTCTCCTGCATCCAGCTGTGCCCAGGGGTGGGGAAGAGCTTTGAACCAAGCAATAATAGGCTTAGAGTGACATAAGAAAATGGACCCAAAATCCTGCTTATTGAAACAGTGCAGAATTAAGCCTCCAGTTTCCAAGACAAGCATGTCTGAGTTACTGCAGAAGAGCCACAGGCCTGTGCACACAGCCCCTGGCCAGCAGAAGGAAATCCTCTGGGCTCATTCCCCCTTTACGAATAATCTTTTTTGCTACTATTTAGTTAGAGTAGGTTTCACCTCTGTATTAAAACCATTCAGGTCCTTTTTTGAGTTAGTACTAACCAATGGTCAAGTGGCCTAGCTAAAATAGATTTAATGTGTTCAAAATGATTTTCCAGGGTATCCACATTCCCATCTAAAAACCACAGGACTAACTGACATCTCTGTGAGCAGCCTTTTTGAATTTAACACTTGGAGTAGAGAAGCTGGGAAAAGGCTGGAGAGAAGGATTTGAGGAGTCCATTGTGGTGAAGCATTTTCCGAGAACATCCTGAAAGGATATTACTGCTCACACTGTGTCACTTCTCTGGATAATAAAACTGCTCCAGCTTCTGCATCTGCCAGTCTGGCACCTTTAATAAGTAGTTAAATCACACTGTGGATGTGAACACAGCCATGGATAAATAATAACTGACAGCTCTCACACTGGCACGCGAGCAGGGAGACACAGCCAGGGCAGGAAATCACACACAGCATTTCATTTGTTACTGATTTGTCTGTAACGAAGTGAGGAAGATGCCCTGGGGACTGGTGACTAACAAGGAGCATTGTTTATGCTACAAATCCCATCCGGTTATTAGTCTTTGAAAAGTGCTTTGTTTAGCTTATCAGTGCTCCAGCAGGAATACCAGGGGCATTATTGCTGTTATAAGTGTATTTCTATTCCAATATTACTGACACATAAGAGGTTATGTGTTACCTGAGGGCTGAAAATTCAGCTTGTGCTTCAGTGCCTTGTTGAATCAGGATCAGGATGGTGAACACTGCACAAAACCAAGCCAGGAGCAGGTTTCCTTATTAATTTTTCTGCATTAAGTTGGAGAACACCTTTACAGAAATCAAACCTTTCTCAAGGACCACAGATCATGACAAAGTATAAAAACCCTATGGAGTATAAATGCCCATCAATTAAAATTATTTTAGCATATTAGACCTTCTGCTTAAATTCTGCACTTCACTTAGGAATTGGACAATGTTGTATTACACAACCTAATTCTGCAGTTATGCAATTCCCAAGCACTGTAAGTGTCTGGCAAGTTTTAGGGCTGTTTCACAACAGCACCGATAAGCTGCTACTCTGTCAGGTGATCAAAATACCTGCGGTGTGCACTTGATCAAGTTAATATTTAAAAATAGGAACGCAATTTTTTTTTATCAGGTTCAAGTATCTTTTCAAGATGTTAAGTGTATCTTGGAGGAGAAGATTTAGAAAGGGATCGTTTTATTTTGAGATGGAAAGAAGTACATTTCTTTCATAGATATAATTTAGAAAACCTGTCAGCCCCCTGCCATTGGGCAACTAAGTTAATAATTGACAAATAAGGCATAATTGGTCTTGCTGAATGATTGTACACCAACACTGTCAACTCCTCTCAAACATTTCTGGAAAGGGGAATGATAAGCCAAACATCACATAGGTGTCCTGGACCACTCTAAAAAGTGTTCATTAGACTGATTATGAATAAATAATTGAAATATTTATTTAGACTTTATCATTAGATTACTTTTTGAAAATCTGCATGAATCAATTCTTCCCTTTAAAATGTCATGTTTAGAATTTGCTTATAATTAGATTAAATGTGTGTTGTCAAATAATGAGCTGTCCAGTGTCTCCTCCCTGGTCATCTTACTGGCCTTGTAACTGAGACCCTGAGCAGCTGCTCACCTGTCAGAGCAAGCTGGCCAGAGGTCACACACTGTCACACCTTCCTGACAACTCCAAACCTCAAAGCATGGCTTGCTTTACTAAATACAGCATATTCTCTTGCAAAAATGAATTACTGTTTGTTAGCACTCAAATCTGCTAAGTGCTCTTTAAACTTTAATTCCCTCTCCTCAAAGATGCTGATGAGAATGGACTCACCACTGATGCTTTAAAGCTAAATTTCCTTGTGGTAAAGCTGGAGGATGTTGTGAGCTGAGCTGTGGCACAGAGATAAAGGTTTATACCCAGGAGTTTCTGGCTTCATAGTCAACAAACTGATCAGTGCTTCATGGCTTTCTTCTGCATGAAAGAATTAAAAATGTCTCATATCTGATGGCTGGGGTTTAGTACAATGGGCTTGGTTTTGCAGCGTTCTACTACGATTGTTTTCTGAAATGCTCAGCTTTCATTTTAAGCCAAAAGATGTGTCAAGATTTGAAAATATCTCCTTTGTCTCAGAAATCCATCACAATTTCAAAGCCTGGCCCCTGACGAGGTACCTACATGGAGAATTCCTTTGCAAATCTGAGCTGTAGAAAAGTGACCTCAGTGAACACCTGTTCACTGAGAAAGCAATATCAACCTAAGGACTCTTCCTGAAAAAGTTAAAAGTTTTTTCTGGATCTTTGAATTCTATCTTTGACTTCTAAGTCTGTTTTTCAGAATAATTTGCTGCTGAACTTGGGGTTTGGTTTTAGTTGTTTGCATTTTTTTTTTATTTCCTCCAAATGAATTAAATTGACTTTTAGTGAACTAAACATTTTACCATCCCATTCTGCTGTAGCAGGATTCCCAAGAACATGGGGGTTAGAAACATCAATATATAGGCACCAAGATCAAAATCAAGGCTATAAAATAGTTGCTTTTATGGGCTGTCACAGAGTTTCCAGCCTGAAATGCTACGAGGAATGACAAATTTAATTGTGCTCTTTACAATTGGACACAGAACTACTGCATGAGAGGAAGCTCCCTAAAAATCTGTCATTGTACGCAAAGTCACACTAAATATTTTATTTTGTTAAGACTGTTTAATGCCATCAAAAACTCAAAGCCTCACGACACAAACCCTAACTGCCATAATCATTCCTGCAATCTCTAATTCAATCTGCTCATTCAAATGTTCAAAGGCCAGCTCAGGATTTTGGAAGGGGTAAATTAATTCTGGCAGACTCACAGCGATGTCAGATATCATCTGTCTTCTCCTTCTATCACATCCAGCTGGGAGGGCCCCTTATAACCAGGACAGAGCCAACTCGAGCATCATTTTAAGTGCTTGGACTCAATAAATCAGAAATTTGATTATGTGCATATAATCTGTTAAAAACAAATGAGAGGTTTGGCATGTTTTTCCTTGCTGATCTACTCAGGACAAGACTAAGCCACTGATGTCTTTGTTGAAGGTGACCCCAAGTCTCTTTTTCCTCCCAAATGCTGTGTTAATACAACTGGGGGAAGGAATGGTTCTACTGGGTGAAACCAGGGCCACCTTGCCCTCAGTACCTGTTGGGCTCAGAAACCTCTAGCATCCATAAGAATGTCCACAGCTTAACCATGTATGTAAAGAACTGCCTTTTTTTGCATCCTCTGTCACACTGCAGGAGCTGGCTGAGTTTCCCACTTCGCTTCATTCACTCAGAGATCACGAGAAAATAAAAAATGTGGTGTCATGATACTGCATTTAAATGATTTTTCTTCTTCCCATATATGCATATACTGTTCACCCAGAGCAGGATCACTGCCTGGCTCTTTGCTGTAATTCATAGTCCTAACTCAAATGCTCTGGGAGCAGAGCTTGAGCATTTTCAGGGTCTCGACAGGACATTGCACTGAAGCTGATGAGTTTCCAGCGCCTTCGCACGGTGCCTGAGCTCAGCAGCCAGAACTGGGATCATCAGCAACACTAAACATTTCATTTTCCTATCTTCTGAGCAGCACAAACTCTCTTTCTGCAGACTTGCTCATGAGTCATCTGGAAATAAACCATAATCACTTGTCCCTTAGGAGTCATATAATAAGTTAATTATTGTACAACACATGCTAATACAAAATACACAAGAGGTTTCAACGTGTTGAGGCTGCAAAGGGCAGGAGAGCCTTTCAGAATTTCCATTGGTTATGGTCTGGGAATGCTGGGTTTCCCTTGACTCCGTATCTATTGCATAATCAGAAACACATTTCGTTCCCTTTGTTGTACGAGACAAAGCTAAAGAAATGTGTGTGTTATTACTGTGCAAAAACAAAGAGTAAATACCTAATGGGCTTATGTCATGTGTGCAGTGTTTGTAAACACAGCTCTGGGGCAGTGCCAGCTGACAGAAACCACCACAGCTTATACCTGAAATAATGCTCTTCTGGATCTGCAAATACCCTCAGTGCTGCAGGGAAGTCAAAATACAGGAGAGGGACGTGCTGGATGCATTTCAGGTAGCACTGAATTAAAAAAAGCCTCTTTGCCTGGAGTTCACCCCACAGCGCCCTGGACCATCCTGAGGTTTAGTTACTCCTACATGGCCATCCCAGCTTTGCTATTGTGTGGTTGTTATCTCATCAGGAGAGAATCTGATCAGTGCAGGGAGAAGAAAATCTGAATACAATGGAAAGGCCTTCGGCATCTGAAATTCGTCTTTTGAGAACTGGAAACAAATACATTTATAACTTCGCAAACAGTAAACGAGAAAGATTCTTTCCAGTAGTTACAGAAACATAGTATTGTTTAGGTTGGAAAAGCCCTCTGAGATCATTGAGTCTGCATTCTGGCACTTTGTTTTGAAACCTCCAGTTCCTCTTATTTACAGATCCTCATTCTAGGAGGAAAGACTGGTATCAGCGGTGCTGATCTGAAATTATTCATTTGATGAATGAGTTTAGACATAGTTTTAGACATGGCTCTGGCAAGAGACCTGGTTTCTCAACACTCACCTGGCAGACCTACACAATGACCTTTCTCTTCTTTCGTAGAATTATTATATTAGAAAAACTAATTAAAAAAACCACTTTGTTCTCAAATGAGCTTGAATCTTCCCAGTCATCTGGTTCTTCCCACTATCCTGTAAAAAAGTCAGATACTTGGAGGTGCATTCATTGATCTGTCATGTAGACAGGTGCCAATCAGGTATTTAATTTCTGACTTCAAAGACTGATCTCATCGTGGCTGTGGCAATGGAACATATGATAATACACTTTGCATTTGAGAATGCCTCTTTATCATTTCAGAGGCTTATAGAATTCTTCTCTTCCAACTCCAAAATCAAAGCTTAATGTTATTACTAATTTCAGACTTTGCTAAGCAAAGGGATGGATTGTTTGGAAGCAATTAATTTACTTAAATAAAGGATCTTTTTTGCTACCCAGCCAATGGTACACACTAAGAATCCTGTTCTGCCACCCAAGGAAGGCAGAGAATGCACTGGACTTTATTTCAGTGCATTTAAGTGACTGACATGACTAAAAAGGAGGGGGGGAAACGGTAACAGGTATGTGTGGCATTTGTTCTTCTGTGATGTTCTGCTAACCACAGTAAATTATTATTAATGAACTGAATATGTCAATCAAATTACTAATTTATTGAAGACTCTGTACTACTACTCTTCCAGGAATCACTCCAAATCTGGCAACCCAGTAATCACAGGGACTCCAGCTGCCCCAGCAAATTTTTATTTGCTCATTGCTTTCACATTACAAGGTGCCACTTTTGAAATGCCCAAGAAGTCTAAGGATGACAAAAAGTAATAGATCCTCTCATAGTATACTGTTAAATTACAACACAAATTTGTGGAATGGGTAAAATGGGAAAATTATAAAATTTGTATTCAACTATGCAAAAAAACCCCAACCTATTATAAAAATCAACAGTCCAATAATCACAGATTTGTAACTGTGAAAGCATGAACTCAATTCTCAGAAGACAGCATGTCTTTTTAATCATCAGCATAAAAATCCAGCTATTCCATAAAACTAATTTATATTGGTGGAAATCAGGAGTAAGACACACCAGTCTTAGGTCTGGTTCTGCCTAAAATAAAGCAGAAGTGATCCAGGCATAATTACATTGCTTTGCAGCCCTGTAAAAGTTTTCTAAACAAACAAAATCACGGAAGGTCCATATTAAACAATTCAGTAAGTTAGTTTCTAGCCATGTATAAAGCCTTTTTAAATCTGTTTACTGCTTTTTAAGTAAATCTTTGTGGTCATATAGGGGACAAATGTTCAAAGACATCTCATTACATGCTCAGTAAGTGTTTATTCCAGCCCAGGATCTGTTTAACAGGAAAGGGACAGATCAGATTTAGAGGGTCCTTCTGTCAAGACTGCCCCTGATGTGGGCTCCTGTCTTTCCCCAGAGCATCTCCAGCCACTGGTAATCTATGTAAAACCATAATTCTCTGGATAAATGTGCCTGCTAAATGCCTTCTCTGAGGCTCTGAGCCATATGGTTGGGATTACAGCATTTCAATAGTTATTCCAAGTGAATACAAAGATGAAGCATAGAATAGTGGAGGCAGTTATGTTCATAATTCCATTTATAAAGGGGATTTTAGGATTTTTAAGGCCCACATTCTGCACCACTGGAGCCAGAACCACAACCTTAGAGCAAGTGCAAGTTATATTTACAAGGAAGAACAAGGTGCAATAAAAACACATTTTTATCTTTAGGAAACGTGCTTTTCCCCTATTTGAAATGATGCTCACACAGCACAGCCCCTTGTCACCATTGCCAGCATCACCATCCTCTGAGGCCACGACGCATCAGTGGATCACCAACAGCCAGGACACCTCAGGAGAGACACCGTGTAATATTTTATGTTGTTTCATGTTTTTCTAACACTGTTTTATAACACAGAGGAAAAGGCGGCTTTGAATAGAACTCTTCCAGGACAAACAATGAGCACATGGCCTCAAAATGTGTTTCAAATAATACCACAGTAGTTATAGTTTCAAGTACAAGGACAGACATAACAACAAAGAGCATCAACTTCCCTCTTTCCTGGTCTGGTTAATTTTCCCTTTCCCATCTGTGAGTATGACCTAATGATACAGACTATTTGTTGAGGGAAACAGTCTCTATTTGTCCTTAATTTGAGATCTGCAGAGGAGAAGTACCATGTACAAGCTTGGTCTATATTGGTTTTGTTAGTTGTATGTGTTTAGCCAGGCTTTACTTTCCTCCACACACCATTATTTACACTCCAAAGCACTGACTCCTTGCAAAGCATTATACATGTTATGACTGTGTTTATAGAGTAGAAGTGCTCTCTGTAACGTCTGTTTTTCATGTCTTAAACCAATAAAACTTTACATTGGGCTTATCAAAACCATTCAGTGTAGATCTAAGTCTGCTGTGACTGAAATCAGCAATAAAACTTCTCTTGATGCCCTGTGGATCAGAGCTAAGGCAACGCTGAGCTCTCTTAATAAATTCCGCTCCGGTAAAAGTTTTATTTAAAAAATGTGGTCAACCCAAAGCTTTTAAGGAAGATTAATGTGGACTTATAAAAAAATGTCTGATTTTATTATTAGTAGTAATTCATACAGTTTGTCCTGAAGTTTTCCTTTTCAGCTTCAGTTTGAACCATATGTTCAGGAAGTTCAACTGAAAAGCGATCCTTGAGCAATATTATTTTTTTCTAATTAACAATAACCACAGAGGTATTTTAGAGAAACCTACAGGCTCCCTCAGAAGGTTGTAGAGTGAGCTGGATTAAAACAGGATTTTGTCTATTTTATGAAAAATGCACCAAAGCACAAATAGGTCAACTTCAGAGGAGTCCTTCCTTTCCTCTACCAAACAAAGGATTCCACATGCAGCAAATCTTAATTTCCACAGGGTTCTTTTGTGAAAGGCCTTGGAGAACTCTGGGACCCATCAGTGCCCTGTCCACCTCACCAGGATGGAGCACAGACACAGCAGTGCAGCCACTGGATCACCAGACAGGATCTGGATCCAGTGGGGCAAAGCAGTTCCTGAAGTCAGGTGTGATGGCTGGCAAATGCAAAAGCTCAAGGGGATGCTGGAAGCTGGGTGCTAGACTGGGCTTATACAGACTGGATGGGGATTTAGGGATAAACACAGCCATGGGCCCAAACAGCTGGTCTGTGAGTGCAAACAAAACACAACAGTCACAAAGGAAAACCCTGCACTTGAACAAAAACAAGAGTAAAAAGCAGAAGTCAGAGCAAGGTTCATAAAAATAGTTTTGGGCCAAATTTAACATCCCCAGTCCTTGTACACAACATGTAACTGATGGCATCAGGACCATTGTTATACTGGATTTCAAGCACGGTTTATCCCATATTCCCCTTTCCAGTGACAGCAGACAAAGTAACTCTGGGTGCAGAAACCCTGCACTGAGGGCTCCTGGAGACTTACAAAAAACTGCTTGCTGGTTATTTTGAAGAACAAAGGTAATTGTTCAGTTCAACAGAACAATTCCATCCCAGTGGCAGCTCGTTGTTGTGCTGCTGTTTGCACTGGGGTCCTTGTCAGGTTTGATCAGTTTAATTGTTGAGAGGTTTTGTTTCCCCTAAGCTGTCACACTGCTCACTGCCCCAGGAGCTGCAAGTCAAGCTGTGCTGCTTCTGATCAGATGCTGTTTGTGCTTTGCTGTTTTTGCTGGTGGTGCCAGCCCTGACATTAGTGTGTGTCACCCACTGCTGTCACCACACGTGCAGCCTCATCTTCCTGCCCTCTTTCCTGAAACCTCTCTGTGTTGAACTTGGAAATCAGCAGTTGTCTGGGTAAGAAGAATTGGAAAGGATGTGACAACTGGATTTTCCAGAGGTACATCTGCTCCTTGGCAGTGCCTCTTGGTTTATCTGGGATAACTGGCCCTCACAACCCTGAGAGCCACACTGGCTCTGGACAACTCTTTGATGGAGCAGCAATGCTTCTGTCCACAGGGTACCTGTATTCCTGAGGGCTTCAAACAATCCAGGGAGCTTCAAGAATAAGGTGCTATCCACAGGGAAAGAAACTGTGGAAACCCTCCCTTGGTCTGTGTATCTCTGTACATATCAGTGTAGAAGAGCAAAGGCTCCATTTACTTTTGCAAAGGCACAGCCACTTTGCAAAGTAAAAGGCACAAGCAAGGCCTGTTCCTGACAGGGTGTAAGGTATCACCAAAGCACATCCTTCCTCTCCTGTCACATCCTGGGAAGGAGCCTGAAAGAACTGTGGAGTCTGTTTTAACCCACCGACTAAACTACGCCCCGTGGAGGGGAACATTAATTTTTAACCCAACCCAACAGCATTAATGAAGAGGAACAATCACTTAGTCCTACAGTTCCTGTGCAAAGCCGGGTGAGACTCAAGGCCTCATTTCCAAGCACTCACAGCCTACACTTGGTGCCAAATTCTCAATCCAGGCACACACTAGTGCAGCCATTAAGACCCAATTCCCAAAAGGATTCAATGTCAGGCAGAATATTTTCTTTTCCAAGGTCTGGGGCAGTGGGGATCCCTTTTAGAAATGTTCCTCTGGATACTGCACAACAATTGAACAGCATAGGGGCATTCATGCAGCACAGAAAGGTTCTTCATTCAAGAGATTTGAATCTGAAAATGCTTAGAGACACATTGAACTGAAACACTGCAAGCATCAGGATGCAAAATAACCTATGTCATGTGAATACTCAGTTTGCAGATTACCTGTGTGACATGCTGCTGTTCCTGACTCTTGCCTTGTGAAGAATCTTCACCTTGGGGTGTCTCGTGGATTTTTTTCCTCAGAGGTGCTGTTTGCTTCTTTGGAACCACCATATGCTTGTCTTCTCCATCTGATGTGAAGCCTGGGCCTCTCTGCAGGATACTTGGAGCAGCTGATGACATGGTGGTTCCCCTTCTTTTAAGTTGCATGATAAACATCTGTCAGCAAATTGCACCCAGTGGGTGAGGGAGGCAAGGCCTGGGCCTGACTGGCTCCAGTTGGGGCCCTTGGGCAAACTTCACCAAACAGTGAACGGGCTTCTCTTGGACTGGGGAGGGTTTGTCCCTCTGCTGGTGACATGGGCTGGATCAGGACTCAGCAGTGCTTGGCACTGCCAAGTGACTCAGTGTGAAACCTCAGAGGGCAGTTTTACACTGTGCACTTGCTAAACTCTCTCCTGTTGCATTTTTCTGTAACTTCTCGTCATCCAAAGAGCCTAAATTGAAAGTGCCTAAAGCCAAAAACAGTGCTTAACATTAAAATGCCCATCGACCTGCAGCTGAAGAGTGCTAGAACTCCTGAGCTTTAACATTTTACATCTTGGTTCAATTTGAATTAAATTTTAATTTGAGAACTCAACAAGCTGTACAATTTGCTAAGTCTTGCATAACAAAAGGATGGTCAGACAATCTCACTGCAAAATCCTGTACCAGTGTTTGTGTTATCACAGCTGATTTCCCAGACACTGAGATATGGATTTCTTACAGCTCTGCAATGGGAACAGATTTTAAAATGCATAATGTGAAACTGGTAGTAACGCTGTCCTGCAACAGAAATGCAGCTATAAAGTACAACTATTACACGGGGAGAAAAGCATTAAAAAGCCATGTAGGAAATGTGAACAAATCTCCCTGTAACTGTTTTGTACAAGCCCACGTAAGGTACAGAGATTCCTTGAACTTTGTGCATCTACATTCTACACCAAGGCAGTGTGACTGTTTGTTTCCTTTCTAAACTCCATACACTCCTTGTGATCACTAAGCTTGGTACCAGTTCAGCCTGAGGAATCAAGGCCAGTTTGATGATAATGATATAAAAAGCAGGAAGTTTATGGAAACTTTGCTGAAGCTGTTTGTGTGTGTGTTTGTATTGAGCTGCAAAGAGTAGAAGCGCTGGTACAGTGCCAGCCAACCCTGCACATCTGTCCCCATATAATCTGTACATTTGCTATCCATTTGGAGTCTGTGGACTTCTTTTTTACACATTAATTGTATATTGAAATAGATACATTAAAATTTATGAATATTTGTTGTTTACAACACACTGCTCTCCAACTGCTTTTCCCCTCCCTGTATTCCCAGCTGCCATATTTTATCATGCCCTTGAGCTGTGAGCTCTGACACACCACCGTGTCTCAGTCATTTTCTTGCTTGTTTTACTCTTTGTGTTGTGATGTTTCTTCATTTTATTCCCATCAACTTTCATTGTCTTTAATTATGTCCCTGAACTTGTAAAGCTGTTTCTTCTAACAATGGGTACTTTGGAAATGGCAACAATTGCTTTTCCATGAACTACAAGGCAGGAAGTGCATTGTTTCTTTAAAAAAATTACCAGATGTTTTTCAGGACTGACTACGAACATAAAAAAAAAAGCAGAAACTATTATTTTCCAAATATTCCAAGTCCAATTTTTTTATTGTGTGACTTCTGTTTGCATTTAACTGGGAATTACAGCCTATGCCAATGCTAAAGAATGAATTTCTCTCAAGCTAAGGGCATAAGATGGAGTCTACCTACACGAACAGTGACTCTGTGCACTCAAGTCCATCAGAGTGAGTCATGTTGTTCCTTGTGCTGTTCCTGCCAGTCCAAATACAAGCACTGGGGTACCTGCAGATGGTTGTCTTGTGTTCTCTGACTGGAACAGATGAATATTCCTTGTCCCTGGCGTGCAGGGATTATTGACAGGAAATACCCAGTGCTTCACAGCGAAGTGAGTGCATTTTATTTCTCATTAAAAATTAAAATGTATACTTTAATTATAAAAGTATATTTTTAACATGGACGGTACAGTAAGAAGAAATTACCCACATCACACGTGCCTGGAAATTCATTATCCCTGCTGTTCCCAGACTACATCCCTTGGGATCACAAGCTGTTCATGATGGAGCGATACTCCTTCTGATGTTCCACAAGCTTCAAAAATACTTCATATTTCTTGTCATAAAATCTGTGTAAGGAAGTTAATTTCAACAAAGTCCAAGATATGAAGATCTAAACCCCCTGTAATACACACGTTTACTGCCTTCCCTCATCATCAAAGAAACTTTGACTCTTCCCTAATTACACCTTCTGCCGGGATCAGAGCCCTCCCAATGCGCTGCCGGAGCACAGTTTCCACCCAAATGAGTGATTTCAAGCTGCAATTACACCTTTTCCCTACAGCCAGCTTTGCTTCCCAGACAGCTTTTCCCCAGAGTTCTCTGCCATGGGAGTGGGGAGACACTGGCACTGCACAGAATCATTCAGACTGGAAAAGCTCTCCAAGTCCAACTGTTCCCCCAGCACTGCCAAGGCCACCACTAACCCATGTCCCCAAGTACCACATCCACATGTTTTTTAAGCATCTGCAGGGATGGGGACTCGACCAATGCCCTGGGCAGCTGTGCCAGGGCAGGACAACACTTTCCATGAAGGAATTTTCCCTCACATCAATCTAAGTCTTCCCTGACGTAACTTAAGGTCGTTTCCCCCTGTCCTGTCCCTTGTTCCCTGGAGCAGAGCCCGATCCCCACCCGACTCAACCCTCCTGTCAGGGAGTTGCAGAGAGCCAGAAGGTCCCCCCTGAGCCTCCTTTACTCCAGGCCGAGCCCTCCCACCTCCCTCAGCCGCTCCTGGTGCTCCAGACCCTTCCCCAGCTCTGTTCTCTTCCCTGGACACTCAGTGTGTGTCCTGTGGCGAGGGGACCCCCGTGTCCCGCCGTGTCCCGCCGTGTCCCCCCTCCCGGTTCCGGGGCGCGCGGACCCGCTCCCGCCGCCAGGGGGAGCCCGCGCGCCGCCGCCCATGGAATATGGAATCCTTAAAAATGTAACATAAATAACCCCTAAAATATATTATAGTCCTTAAAAATTTAACATAAATAACGCTTAAAATATAATATAATACTTAAAAATATAACAGAAATAATTAAAACTTAATAGAAATAATCCTTAAAAATATAATGTAAACAATCTTAAAAATATAATGTACTATGACACTTAAAAAATCTGGGTGCTCAACACTACTGTCCTTGAACAGGGATATAAAGAGATACACCCCAACTTTCCCAGGGGAACACAACAATCCCAGTGTTACCTTTTGTGCTCGTGGTTGGGCTGCACAACTCTCCCAATTTTCCCCATTTTCACCATGGCCTCCTAGGAAAAGACAAACACAAACTGGAAAAGCCTGTTTTGGTTTAAAATACTTTTTGACGAGAACAAGATGTTTCAAAACCAATCGGAACATTAGTGATGTATTTTGTTTCGGCTGCACGGGCCAGATGGCAGCAAATATGTTCAATCCCATTATATAGTAGTCATGAGAACAAAGCACTGCAGACCCCTCATCACCAAAATCTGTTCCTCTTTCTCACTGGGAGTCCCAGGCGGAACAGACTTATCTTTTATTATTTACAGTAACCAAAGGAAATGTTAAACACTGTGTCCCCAGAGGGGAGCTTCTCAAATAAAATGATACTGTACATCAGATCCCTTAATGGTATTCTGAAAGTATCAGTTCCCTGCAGCAAGGGGGGACTGGAGGGTGCTCCAGAAGCTAAAGGTAACCTGGAAAGGCCTGTTCTGGAGCCCACAACTTCCCTCACACTCTGTAAGAGGCAAACTCTGATCCTCCTCTGCTTTTGGCCAAAACAAAGTCAGATTTTGCAGAACCCCCTAGAGAAGGAGTCTGGGACAGTCACTTACGGAAAGGAGAGAAACGAGTAATTTGGTTCCTCTCCTGATCTCTGTGAGATTCTGATTTTCCATAGATTCTCCTGAACAATCCTCCTGGAAGGAGATACTAACCACTGAAGTTCACAGGGGACCAAGCTCTCAGGAGTGCCAGGAGGCACTCAGTGATTTCACAAGGAGCATCAAAGCAATAGCTTTTAGATGAAAGAATGTTAAAAGCATTAAATATCAGGATTCGAGAATCAGTGTGTGACTAAATCAATGTTCATAGTTTCTAAGCACGACCCTGAAACTGCTCTAATGCAGTGCCTAAGAATCAGGATGAGCCTGGAGAACAGGCAGCCTGTGCTGCTGCTGGAACCTTCCACCCAACTGCTTCAGTTGCATTTTTAGAAGGGTTGGATGATTTTACAGACTGTAATATCTGCTGTAGTGAAATCTGTGCTTTCCACTAATCCAGAACTTCACAGCCAAGGATTTCCTAGAACTTTAGAAGTAGATGAGCAACGTCAGCACAGTGTCACAGCCCAGGGCAGGCAGGGAGGCTCCAAGGATAAGCTCTGCCTGACTGAACCTGCAGTATTACCTGGCATGTTCTGGGAGTGTCCTTTCATCCTGCCAGTCCAAATGTCCCACTAGAACATGGAACACCTACTTTTTACTTTTGTCAACTTCAGGGTGTCGATACTGGATGAAATTGTGGTTCTATAGAAGTAAAAAGACTGCCAGTGTGTGCAGTCAGGATTTTACTCTGCTAGGGCTGCTGATAAACTAGCAGGGAATATTTCTGTGCTCTCATATGCCCATTCTCCTTCCTATGTGCAGAGGTTGATTGTACTTTGATTCCCCAAGAAACACCCTTGAAATAACACTTCCAGCGAGATAGTGTGTTCCTTTCCATGGGACATGTGAGCCTGCTGGCACTGAGAGTCTGCACACCCGCCAGATTAAAATACAGGCATGGAAAGGTTGATATCCTTCCCAGTAAGAGGAACGGGCATTTTATTCCCTGTTGTTTAACAGGTGACGCTGACAACACTTAAGCATTGTCCCTGTTTACAACAGTCAGTCTCTTACAACTCCATTACATGGCCAGCTGGATTTAGAGATACCAACAAAAATGAATGAAGACACAGAAGAAAAGCCTACAAGTAAATGCCAATTCCCTCTGTTACAATGGATACTGATTTTCCATTGTGTCTTACAGAAAATGTAAGGCAAAGCCCCTTGCAGCCCTTTCCCTCACTAATGGAAGAGTCACCTTGCTGAATGGAAATAAAACCAAGACATGTAAAGTGTCTAAACATCCAATCAAACTGAAAGGGAGGGATGGACTTTGCCATTCCCTGCTCCCTGCACACTCAGGCCTGCCTGGGCAGCGTTAACAGACCAGGACACAAACAGCACCACTGCCAGGATATGTCCTGCCTCTGACATAAGTGCTCCACACACTCGTGTTGTGCTTTACTCTGGGGCCTCTTACGCCTTCCAGTGCAGCACAAGCCTTGCTGCTGCTTTGGGCAGTCAGCCAGCTTGGAGATAAACCCATCTCCACACAGGTTTTATTTTTACGCTGTTACTCATCAAACCCCAGGTCTCCTGGGCTGATCCAGGAGAGAACAGGCTCCCCCAGCCATAGGAGGCTGAGGGCATCCCGGCCGGCTCAGGGTCCCTCCACATGTCCCCCCTCCCCACCTGTGCCTCCACTGCCCTGCTGGGGCCCAGCTTCCAGACCAAGTGCTTTGGAGAGTCTTCAAAGGGTGGAACCAAGTCTCCACAAGGCTGCTGAGAGCTTCCCACACTCCCTGTGAAGTCTCCCCAACCCTGAAACCCCTGTACACAGATTCACCATCCTCTGTCGGGCAGCAGGAGAGGGTGTCACCGCTCCCATGGAGAGGTCCCTAAAGGAAATCTGGTCCCTCAAGGCCTGATCTAAACTAGGAAACAGGGCCTGGTCCCCTCATCCAGCCACCTTGAGCTAAGGAGGAAGGTGCCCAAGCAGTGTTTCCAGTTTATCTGCTAAAATACTTTTGTGTTTTTAAATCTACAGAAAATACCCAGATCCTTGAGAATCCACAGTATTAAAGTCTCACAGCAACTACCACAGTTATGTGGAATTAACATGTCAAAAAAATACACAGCCAGCAATTTTCAACAACTCACCCATTCTATGTTGCTCAAAATATCCTAAATTAATTCCCTCTCTTAATTCACATTTCAGTTGTGTGTTTTTCTGTGTTTTAAAGTCAGTTTGGTCATTGTTAGTTTGAACAAAAAACTTTACTCCCAGAGGAGAGTCTTTTCAACAATTTTCTGGGGACAAAGAGGAACAGAACATTGAAAATATGAATTCATAATGAAATGGGAAACAAAGGAACATTAGAATTGCATTACTGAATCGAATCAACCTTGTGCACTGCTCTGTCTCCAACAAAGCCTTAAATATAGCAAAGCGATAATACTGCTGTTCAGAAATAGTTTGTTGGAGGGTTGACATCCAAATCCATAATTCCAGTCACCAAGAATTTCACAATCTTAATTTGAATGACGCTCTATCTTCTTTGTTTGCCAGTCTAGACAGTACAATGAATATAGTGATTTAAAACACAATGAATTCTCTCTTAAAACAAAATATTTTGTAAAATTGCTTTTTAATCATTTCTTTTCTCTCTTTCCATAAAGGCTAAGCTATAAATAACCCCTGAAAGTTCGCATTTGATCATCGTTTCTAAAGGCTGGGCAAGAGGCAAGTGAAGGGTTTACACAGAAAAAAAGAGAGGCACTGTGGAGCAGGAATAAAGGGATGCATTCATGATTTCTAACCTTTTGTTGGAGTGTCAACGCTGAGACAGATACAAGGCAGTAAACACTCTGCTCTCCATGGAGAGAGTCAGTCCAACAGGGTTACCCTGCCCGGGACAGAAGGAACAGGCCCAGGGAACCAAACTCTCCAAGGCCACCAAGACTTCAGAACAAGGTGCCATTTTGCTGCTGGGAAGATCATTCAAATCCACTTGGTGCTGGTGGTTGAATTCAGCTCTCCAGCACCATCTCTCCAGCAGGGGATAAATTGAGAAATCCAGGGTAGAGCCTCAACAGGCAGTGGATCTCCCAGGGAATCCCTACTGGAAACCAGGGAAAACCTTGTCTCCTGTGGAGACCCCACTTTGACACAGCAACTAGAAGCTGTACATTTCAACTGTTTTCCCTTCAGTAATGGGAAGGAAAAGGTTTTTAACCCTGTGTGGCCACAGTGCAGCAAGTTACTCTATCATACCAGGAGGCACCAGGACAAGCCCATCAGCCTGGCATGGGAGCCCACAGGAGGAGCACACAAGGAATAGCTTTAGACTGGGAGCCTGTGATTCCTTACCTCATGGGATCCTCCAAGAGCTGCCTCAGAGCACCCAGCACCATCCTGCCCATCCTACAAGAAGAGTCCATCTTCCTTGGGACTACAGAAGGAGCCATGGAAGATCAGCCCATTTGTGAATAGTCCCCAAGTCTCGTTTTCAGTAGTGACCCAAGGACTTACGTGGCTGAGTATTACTGAAAATAAATGGGATGTAGGCCCTTAAATGAGAAGTCAGATTCAGGGATGTCAGTCTTGGCTAAGAATGTGCAGTAATAAAATGCCATTGAAATGAATGAGCTGGGAACATCAGTCCCTTGAAGAAACTGGGGGGTTGCTTTATTTAGGTACTTTAAAATTGTATCCAAAGTTAGATGGATATTTCCAGCACAAGTGCAATTTCCCAGATGTGTTCTCTCCACTTAAGTCATTTCAATAATCCCAAGAAATGTTTGGATTTTTACCTGGCATAGTTATTAACAATAAAAACCCACATATCATTTAAAGCTTTCCTGTACAATTTCAGTGGCTGAAAGCACCGGGCTGCACATACAGCAAAGCACCAAACTGTGGGGACACGATGCTCCCACTCAGGCCAGTCTCGACTGCCCAGTGTTCCTGTACAGCTTTCCTGTCACAGATCCAGCAGCACAGGAAAATAATGTAAAAGTTGCCCTATTCACAATACGCTGAAATGCAGGAATATTCTTCCCACCAGACCTGTGCTGACTTGAGGATTCAGCAGGTGTAACAACCTTCAAACTAACAGATTTTCTTTACACTTCTAGTCCTCACAGCAAATACAATAAATAATGCCACATATAATAATTTTAACTGTTCTTTGTCAGTGAAGAACCTCCCTCTCACTCATCTCTATTCCACACACATAAGCTCAGACTAACAGATGCTCTTTAGCATCATTTTAAGAAGTCCAGTCACAGATATATTTGGATTTGAGAGGAATAAATAGATTTCTTGAAATGCTGATGTTCAAGAAACACTCCTAAATTTTTCTAAGAATTTTAAGTAAGGCTGCTATTTCTTTATATGCTTTTATTTAGGGATTACTTGTTCCATAGCCTGGAGATGCAAAATCCATCTTATCTACGCTTACAGGAGTTACATGAATGTATTTCTGTAACACAGGCCTAGCAGAACATTACTTTTTAGTGGTATATGACTGCATGAAGAAAGCATGTGATGGACCATATACAGTATTTTTCTAGTGTTTTTTTTTCCCCCCCTTAAATTTGTTTGAGTTATAGGGGCAGATCTTGGCAGCGTGCACAAAGCCCAGAATCTGTAACTCAATTCTCTGTGGTATTCTGAATGGAGTGAGCCAAGTTTTAAAACACATTATGGATAAATATTAGAGCTGAACAAAAATTTCACACCTAAGACCAAAGTGTGAAAATTTGGCTTTGATTCATTTAGTGAAAAGGTGGAAAATTTCACACAAGCTTGTATTTTCCTTTTGCTCTGATCCAACATTGATTTCTGGGTCCATATCAAACCTCAGAGAGAAAAAGTGTTTCTGTCTGTCTGTGTCTGTGTACGTGAGACTGCAGAGGAGGAGGGAGAAGGGGATGGAAGGATGGAGGTCCAGCAGGACACCAGCTCAGGACTTGAGTTTGAATTTGTCTTTCAGGAAAAGTTACTGGCCTTTTGAACCTCATTATCCATATGTTCAGTAACAGGTTTGTTGCAAACTGTCACTGTTGTGGAAGGGAATCAGGCAGGTAGCTTAGAAGAAGCCCAACATTATTCTATCTTTCAACCATCCAACCTGAGTTGACAGAGGCCAACTGGATGGATCCTCAGTACTGAGACAAGGTGGTTTTCTGGTTCAAACACTGAATCAGGATCCATAAAGTTTCCACAAATTCCCCGAGTTATTTGGGACGTGTAATTTACTCTTTTAATTTTCACTGATTTTTCAGTAATTCCTCTCTCTGAAATACGCTGTGCCCTGTTTCCCCAGTTTGCTTTGTCCCTAATTTTGCACTGTGAGTGGTACACGGAGTTCTTACCCTACTGCACCTTCTACATCTCACTAAAGCACAGATCACTCAACCTGTCCTGTACCATCAGAGCACAGTTTTCACTCCTTAGCATCAGGGACAAGGACAAATGGAAGAGAGCTCCTGAGAGCAGAGACAAGTGCAGGTGAGGTCACAGCACCACTTCTACCTCCAGAGCACTGACTTTGCCTCAGTGGCTACAGGGTGCCAGACAGGCTGTGGTCACTGAGTGCCCCACAGAGCTCCAGCCAGTCTGGGCAGCCATGGGCACAGCCCTAAGAGGAGCAGCAATGGCAGGGCAGCTGCTGTGAGGGTGCCTGGCCATGCCAGCAATGATATTAATGACTTATTCCACAGCCCAAATTTAGAATGGGATGAGGATCAGCTATGATTGCCACATCATCTATCAGCTGGAAACTATCTTTGGGTCTAAGCTCCAGCCACACTGCTACTAAATATAGGTTGGTTAGTTGTTGATTTGCCTCTGCCCTCTCCCAAGTTGCCTTTGACTATCAAATAATTAAGCAGTTTGCTTTGTGAGGGCTCCGTTGCTGGCACCTCTCAGTGCCCAAAGCTGCCTGGACGCCAACTTGACGGCTTAGCAAGGGTTTCGGCTTACCCAGGCAATGGAAAGAGCCCAAGTGTTCAGCTCCTGTTTCAGCCTCACAGATTGCTGGCACTGGGTGCCATGAATCAACAGTCTGGGGGCAACATTCAAGCAGGCTGGGGCAGGGTTTAGCTGTTCTTACCCTGACATGAGCTTGTACAGCTTATCCATGAAGTGAGTGTTCACTCCCCAGCGTCTGTGTGTGGAGATCCTGGGGCCTCTTTGCCGGTCCCACGCTGTGGGTGGCAATGCCACAGCTGGCACAGGCTCCTGACTCCAGCACCACCTGGCACAGACAGCACACTTCCCTCACCCCCTTCTGAGGTGGAATAAATTCGTTAACCACACACAGCATAGCTGTCAGAGTAGACTGAGGTTTGTCCGTATAAACCACATGAAAATATATCGATTTAACCCACTTTTTAGGCTTGGCAATGTTATGCTGACAGGCAGCTGTGTTTAACAGGACACGAACTCACCTGGGAGTCACGAGATTCCTCCATCAGCTCCCAGCGCAGGGCACTCCTATAATAGCCTTACCCAACTTCTGGGGATGGAGTAAACTAATCCTGGCACGCTGCTCCTCTGCACAACCTGCAACAAGTGGTTTTGCTTCTCTGGCTCCCTTCTCCTTTACAGCCTCAGCTTACAGCACCTGTCCCAATGCTTTCACTCTCAGTTTTAGATGGTAGAACCTTTGGGGCAGGCAGGGCAGGTGTGTGGTTCCACAGACATGGTGCAGGTTTTGCACAACAAAACAAAGCAGTTCTCCCTGTGGGGTGGTGAGGCCCTGGCACAGGGCGTTCTGTCCCTGGAAGTCTTCAAGGCCAGGTTGGACGGGGCTTGGAGCAACCTGGTCTAGTGAAAGGTGTCCCTGCCCAAACCATTCTGAGATTCCACGATTTGGACAGGGAAGGATAAAACAGAGAAGCTGAGGATCAAGCATCCACACAGGATATCCTGATGCCTGGCTGTGACTTGACACAATATTTAGGTGAACTGCACCACTTCCTTCAGGGTGCAAAATTCAGATTTATTCAGCTGATTTCTTTCCACGTTCACACTGAACATACAGCTTTCCTCGCCTTTAGTCACCGAGTTCAAACTTTTATTTGCCATCTGGCAATGGATTGGGATTTACTGGGGGGAGGGGATAGGAAAGGGGCTTTTTTTTCTTTTTTTTTTTTTTTTTTTGCATCTGTATTTGCTTTATGAGCTATGGCTAAGGCATCATTTACACATGGGGACCTGGATCGGGTTCTCTCAATTCTTTCCATATGTTCACTTATGCTGTCAAAACATTTTTTCGATCTAATTAATCCGTCTCTCTGTTCATTTCCCCACTCGGTGGGTTTGAGCATTTTTGGGGTATCTAGCAGGGATTTTGTCATAAAACCAACTTCTCCCTATACTTTGCTTTAGGGTTACTCCATTGCAAAAACAAAATTCTTTGCAACATTTCACTCTAATTATTTTTTCCCTGTTTCCAGCTCTAGCTGAGGAGACTTTCCCTTTCCCCTCATCTTTCAAAAACACTCTTTGCTGTGCTCCAGTGTCTACCTGAGGTTAATGAGGGAAATCCCTGCTGTGAGTTTTCATTTGGGATTATTTTTTATGTATTTAATCTGATACGTGATTTACTATTAAAAAAACTGTACCTCAGAAATATGCTTAAATTTTGCCCAATCTGGACTGCATTTGGGAAATCACCCTGGACAGGGGCTCATAAAAAATGAGAGACCTTTAGAAAAAAAGTCTTTCACTACTGTATACGAAAGGTTGAGATGTTAAACAGTGGGTAAAACTTCATTAAAATATGAAGAAAGCATTTCTAGGAACCTTACAGATATTCTATGTCCAACAAAAAACTGACGTTTAATTTACGAGAAAACTGGTATTTTATTGTGAAGCAAAGCCTAGAGAAGGCAGCTGTCCATGGCACAAGGCATTTGCTTTCCTTGCCACAATTGCTACAGAGAAAGGGTCAGCAACCTTTTGTAGCAAACTGCTCCAGAAAGTATTTTTCTTTCCCAAATTAGAGGTTACAAGTGACTAAACTAAGTGAGGCTGAAGCAAGGCACACTCATCATGGCAGCGGGTGATGACCTTTAAAGGTCTCTTCCAACCCAAACCATTCTATGATTCTATGACCAGCTGATGATATTTTTTCTGTTAAAAACTGAACACCCTTTCTTCTTCAGGGCTGGAAATCAGAGGCAGCCAGGGATGAGAAGCTACTGCTCTCATTTGCTCTTCTGCCACTAGAACTGTCCTCTAAGAAGAGTGCTGTTTCTAGAAAAGCACTTTAATGCTGGATACATATTACTAAACAATTTCAGGAGGCTCTTGACTCCTTAAACACCTGGGAAGCCTGGTCTGACAGATGGGATGGCCAGTCTGTTGCAAAATGTGCTCTAACAGCAGCAAGGGAGACTCTCAACTTGCCCTGTAGGATTCTGTGGACACAGAATTCAGGGAGATTTATGAGAAACTGTAACAGTCACATCAGAATGGGTGTTCTGCTCCCCTCGCACCTAAAAACTTTGGCTTGTATCTCTTACAGACCATTGGGAAATGGTAAATATAGTTTTCTTTATAATTAAAACTTCTCTGTCAGCAGGAGCCTCTCTATATGCAAACCTGTCTGTGCACTGCAATCACATTTATTGCACAGAAAACCTGTAGGCACCAACTTGAACAAACTAATTTGGAATAAACTATTCTTGCTGATAAATTTCCAGTTACCCTTATCACCACTCTGGGTATCTGACATTTTTCTACACAAAGCCAAACCCAAGGGCTATAAATTCCCACCTGCTCCAGAGCCATAGAAGAGCCTTTGATGACAGTAATATTGCAAAATCTCTCTTAATGAGCAAATCCAAACCTGCCACCCAGAACTGCCAGGGAACAGCACAGAATCCTTCCAGAGGGATGTTCTCGCAACACCCAGCCAGTCACCATTCCTACTTTTACTTTGTTGTCCCATCCTATTTCCCAGTTTTTAAGAATCCCCAGTGAGCTGCACCGTGTGGCTCCTGTTTCCAAGCAAACCTTGCCCTTTCAGTCACTTCAGTGAGAAATCTCACTGCTCCTGAAGTGCTTATGAGGGAAAACTCTTCCCAGCACAACTTCTGTGACTGTAAGGAGGGCAGCTGGATTCATTGGCTCCTGAATTTTAACCCTGGACAAGTCACACAAGCCTTCTGCATCTCAGTTTCTCATGTATTCCATGACAATAACACCACTAGACTAATATCACTCAGGAGGAAAACCTGGCCAATGTGGGACACAACTGAAGTAAAAACACTTTGTGCTTCACAATTCAGCTGATCCTAAGAATTGAGCCAATTCCTGCTGCTGAGGATCTGTCCTTTTATTTAAAGACAGCAAGCTGGGAAAAGAGATGAATAGCAGAGACTCAAATGGCTCATGGAGCTTTTCACTGGTAGGTCACCGAACAGAACCTCAGCGAGGTCAGTGAGTGTTTGGAGCTATCATGGTATGCCAGCTTTTTATAGTGTCCTTTGCAAAGGGGATTTATTGGTTTCAAATTAATTTCTCTTGTATGCAGCTTTCACAACATGAAACCCTCCATTGTTACAGCTCAGTCACTGTTAACCCTTCGCAACACTCCCCAAGGGAAGCGGCTGCCACCACCTGAACACCTGCCTTTTAAAATCACACTTGAAGTGTCCTAACTGTGAACTGAGGCTGGGTGACCTCAAAGAGCCTTTCCCAGCCACGGGTAGAGGCACAGCCCTGCAAGGAAAGTTGCAGTGCAGCTGCACATACTGTTCCTCACCCGTGCATAAATTGGGAAAGGCAGAGCCTGGCTCTGCGGGTTGTTCTTTGCTCCCCACGGGGACTCTGCAGCCTCTGCTCGTGGAGAGAGATAAGTGTGTGCTGGCACCATCATGGGCCTATTCTTTGCAGAAAGTACTTTCTGAAAGCAAAAAAAAAAAAAGCAAAACAGAAGAAGCAAAAATGAACAACTCCATCATTATCTAATGTGCTGAGATCTCGGCAGAGATCATCTCAAAGATCCATATTGTTTACAGCAGCTGATGAGTCTCACAAGTGCTGGAGCTGTGCTCTCGCTTAAAGTGCTAACATATTTACAGTTTTCAATCCTGTCCTTAGCACTTATCTGTCATTTCAAGATGAATGCTCCTTTTGTACAGCCTAATCACTTGCACGAATACTCCACCAGCTCAAAATCCCAGATTTGTTTCGCTTTTCCATTAGCGGCAATTCCGTACCTTGGAAATTGCTTAATGGAGCAAATCTGAAAAAAAAAAGCTACTTTTTGTTCAAAGGTATTTCTTCATCTGTGACAAGTCTAGAGTGAGGGGAAATATATTAAATTACTTTTATCTGATGAAAGTCTTAATTTTACAGTACACCTTTCTAAACACACTTAACCATTCTGCTCTGGCTTGGTTATTGGTATTGGAATAATCAGTGAAGATCTATATAAGATTAGACTGGTTCAGCAACAGATCTAACTAAAGCCTTGATAAGTAGCCATCTTCTCATGCTCAACAATCTTTATATATAATATGTAAAAAATTTGGTAGGATCCCATTCTGTGCCCTCTTCTCCCAACAAACAGCAGGACCATGTGCAACTGGAAAGCTGTCAGTCATTTTTACAGGAATAGAAGGAATGTGGGTCACTCTACAGCTCAGTAACTTAATTTAAAAGAATATAACCCAGACATACAAGAAAAAGGATACAGTTCTAACAAGGAGGTCTTATCCTGCTCAGTGTTTTAGATTACACTCCCTGGGTTACCGGCCTGTCACAAACAAATTTCAGATGCAAATTGGAGAATGCTCAGCAAAGCAATATGCATCTGTGGTTTCTGGTAATGCTGGTCCCACTACAGTCAAAAAAGGATAACAATTGATTTTCAGAAGTCTCCAAAAATGTCTTTAACTGCAGTTTAGAAGGCTCCATACTTGAGCAAAAAGAGCACCCAGTCCCTTGGTTACATGCTGGACAAGGCATGAGATGTCTAAAACGACAGGCCTGGGAATGAAAATGCTGCTCTGGAATTAGCCTTTGTTGTTCCTAAGGAATTGCCAATACAAACCATGGGTGAATTTGTGCTTTAAAGGATGTGGTCAACCATTCCTGCCCAAATATTTTCAAAAAACAAGAATTCTGCATATAAAGTGCATTTTTCACATTGAGCATTTCGGTGCAGATGTATAACACAACCTTTAAAAGTCCTGAATGCTGTAAATACTAAAAATTGATATAAAAATCAGAGCCATGCCATACTACATAGGCCATCTTTCATATTATATTCATAGCCATGTAAATTATCACAAATAATAAAACTGCCGTTCTAAAGTGAGATTTGAAGTCAAAAGATGTTCCAATTATGTGTAACAGTGTTGTCAGTCTCCAGCCTTTCCATTCTGATTTATTTTAATCCCCCAGAGCAACACCATTAACATCATCATAGATTTTCCTTGCACTTTTCATTCTATCACCTTTAGTGTACCTATAAACTCCACCTCTGAGGTACTTAAACATCACTAAATCTGCTTCACAAATCAGATGGATTAAGAGCAAAGCTAAACAACTTGCCCAAAGACATAGACAGAACCAGTGCTTGAATTGTGAATAAAAACTACTTACTCTGACTCTCGAGTTAGGTAACATATTGTTTTCTCATTGCCAAATTCTGCTTTTATTTATACTGAGGTAAACTCAGAATAACTTAGTTATGCTGCAGTAGTTTATGTTAGATTTGAACTAGCACAGAGTGTCTCCCATTACCAGGCTGTCAATAAGAACTACTTTGGCAAACACAGATTTTTTTTTTTCCCTGTGTCACTATGAAATAAGCCACTACATTTTACTGGGTATTTGTTTGATCTGGAAAGCCAGGCAATTCAGTCCTTATCTCCAGGACATTAAACAAGCCTGTGATTTGAGGTGTCTAGTAGTTCTGGGCATTCATATCTGTTCATACTCAAGGAGTTACAATAGGAACAGGGATGCTGATAAACCAAGAAAATCACTTCTTCCTTAACCCTTACTACTAATGCTATAAAAAATCCAGCATGGGTGGAATATGGGCAAAAACCTCTCCACCCTGAAGTCCTACTGCTTTGTTGCAGATGTAAGGTAGCATCTACCCATAGGAGGGTTCCCTGCTTTCTAAAGTTACACTCCAAAGAATGGCAAACACCATCATTCAGAAAAATTGAGACAGATACAAAACACATCAAAAAATTGTGGATGGGAGGAAAATTGGGCAGGGAAGTGGAAAGGCAGGGGAATGACATGCTGGTGTGAGGGAGATGCTGTGTAATTAGCCACTAGAGGGAACAAGAGTCATGCTCTTAATTAAGGTGCAGCCACTTTTAGCAGGGGGTCTGAGGGTTATCCTTGACCAGAGAAGCTGGATGAGGGGTTTGAATCCTTTCCCTGTAAACCCTGCATTGGGACAAAGCTTTTTTTGCTCTTTGGCTGTGTTTCATTTTCCCCTTTCAGATCTCCATAGACTTTGGCACAAGCAGGGAACAAGACTTGAAGAATTCATAGATCTTTCATATTTTATAGCTGCAATTAACTATTTTTTTTTGCACCTGAACCACCTGGTAAAAATATTTAAACAAAAACCTGGGAGGAAAAGGGAGGAGACAAAGGGAGAGGATGAAAAATAAAATAAAAATGGTAAAAGAGGCAAAGCTGTATTTTTCAGACAGTGTACACTTTGGGGTTGGTTCTTTTAAAGGAGAAGGGAAGAAAAATCACCTGCAGCTCATTGCAAACAGTGTGAGAAATGTGGAGCGATGCTCTGCTGGTATCATTAGACAGAGAGGGATGGCAAGGACCTGCATCCCCCCTTTTGCCTGCTGACCTGCTCAACTGGAGCCACAGGAGTAAAATGAATGAGGCAAAAAGTAAAAGCCCCGCTTGCACCACTTTTTCTCTGCTGCTGCTGAGGACACAGACCTATTCAACAGCATGGCTGGGACTGAATCGCAGACAAACAATCTTTTTATTACCATAAAAATGACAAATAAGTAATAGTTACAGCCTGTAAACACAAGACTCAAATTAAATAGAGTTCTAAGTGGCAAATGTAAGTGGAAGCAGGATCCCACTCCTATTAGAGCCGGCTCAGGCTAAGGAGTATCAGATGTTACTCGGGCCTTAGAAGGCCCGAGACATAAACTATGTGTGTAAAAGAAGTCAAATGACTCATGACCAGAGTTTGTTTTAACATAAATGACTTCTTCTGGCTCTTTGCTTTTAGAGACTTGCCATTTTCAGACCCTGCACAGCTACCCCAGGCAGCTGGCTACCTCAGCCCGTGCCCTTCATTTTGTGTATAAAACGCTGGCATTTACAAACTCATATTCCTCTGGCTGAGGGAGGGCAGTTTATTTTAGCTCTGTGATCGGTGCCATCATAAATCTCTTCTCTTCCAGTCCAAGAACACTGGCACAGCCCAATCAGGGCTGGAAATGTGTGGG
>NW_016690192.1:4840802-4954971 GCF_001604755.1 Lepidothrix coronata | reverse complement strand
GAGAAGAGAAGAGAAGAGAAGAGAAGAGAAGAGAAGAGAAGAGAAGAGAAGAGAAGAGAAAAATCAACAGTTGATAAAAGAAGAAAAAAACAAATTATTAAACAAAAGAGAAGTACAAACAAGAAGGCAAGAATACAAGAGGAAAGAATAAACAACATCAGAGCAGGAGCAGGGAGAGGGAGATGGTGGAAATATCTGGGATTTAGTGCCAAAAGAGAAAAGCCGCATTCTCCTCCAATTTATCTTTTTTCTTTTATTCTCTTTTCATGCCTGGTTCTCTTTTGGGATGAGTGGAATTTCCACGTCCAGCAAGCCCCAAGTTTGGCATTTTGTGTCTTATGGCATGTGTGCTGAATATCTACAGGGGCAAAGTTATACAAAGTAAATAAAAAAGTAGATTTTGCTTAGACTTCCTTTCATGCAATGCAAGAATCATCCCTTAGATGGGACTATTGCAAAATTAAACAACCTTACAACCACGACCAGTAAATAATGAGTAATGTGCTTGTATATTCAAAGCTTTTATGCCAACCAGTCCAGGAACGTGAGGATAGCTCATCACGAAAAGACCCCATTTATCAGAAGGTTTTCACACAGCTTAGCATCTTTAGGGCCATTACTCACCTCCTACACCTAAAGTAAGTGCCAGCTCCCAACCTAGAGACTAACACATATCCTATTTATCTGCTGGAAGACACCCAAGCTGCTTCACTCTGTCTAAAGATACAGGACTCAATGCCTGAATTTCTTCAAGTTAACAGAAACGTGTGATTTCACAGCAACAGATACAAAGACACAAATCTGGGAAAATTAGACAAAAATCAAGTCCTACCAGACATTTTGAAAGCAAAAGGAGTCTGACACAAGGGTACTAGACTCAGCAATATTTTGCCAAATGTATCCAAGATGTCTAAGTCTGTTCTGTGCTACAAGGCTGGGCAATGAAGGAACCTTCCAAACATGACATGTTATCATCATCCAACCCATGGTGTTGGGAGGGAGAGGTTGGGCTCTGGGGTAGAGCTCTCTCCCACATATTCTTATCATGCAGAGACTCTCCAAAGGAAAAAATACTGATTAGAAGCTGGTTTACTTTCCAGACTGTTCTCCCTTGAGGGTCCCCTGTGCTTCCCAAGCTCCAAAACAAGTGACATGGTAGATCCAAGCACCCTGGTCTGCTTAGCAAGGAGCAGCATTGTCACATCGCTTCACTCTGTTCCTTGCCCAAACAATGTGCTCCCACCAGAGCTTCCACACCCACGCTCCTCCCTAAGACTTGTACCTGGTAAAGGACCATCAGGAGGCAGTGCAGAAGGCAGCAGGGGCTCACATAAACAGGCCCAACATGGGTCAGGATGTATTTATGTGCTGAGGGTTAGTAATGCTCAGGGGAATGCAGCCCCAGGAGTGCTACACATTGAGTACATGCCCTATAAATCATTCTTAAGATGACAACCCAACTCACTTTTGCTGCTTATACACATTTATAAGGCACAGCAAGAAATGAGCACAGAAGTTCTCCTTATTTGTGTTCTTCCAGTGTTTTTCAACCCTCATCTGGAGGAATATCTCTGTGCAAAAATTTGCAACTTAGGCTTTTCCGTGCCCACTTGGTGGTCAGCCTTTCTGCCTATACTTCCCTCAGAGTGACAATTATGGTTTTGCTACTTATTACATGGACACTTGTCCCAATAAAAACAAAACAGAGTCATGAAGGAATTTCATATGGATTCTCTCTACATCTCATTGTCCAGTTTCAAGATGTGCCTCAGAAATATTTACATACAGGAGGTGTGAAAAGTTGCTTCAAAACAAGAAAGAAGGGGTTGGGAATGGTTGTTATACATCTAATCTAAGAAACCAAGGAAACAAGAACATAGAGACAGAACTGAGAAAGTAAAAATGAGAATTGGATTCCAATTCTGAGGAAAGCCAATATGCTAACAAAGTAACTGCCTTCTAAAAAAAATAATAAATGTTATGGGATCTCTCTTTCCCCATTTCAGATCCATGATTATATGAAAGGGAATAAAGGAAAATGTCTTCACTGTTAACCACAACAAAATGAAATGCACTGGAAACTCCTAGACAGTAAATGGTCTAGTTAAACTATACAGATAGGGTGAATTTTGAGGAACAAAACCCTCTAGACATCTTTAGGAGAAAGAACAATCTAATATATGTAAAATATAAAACTTTTTCAAATATAGGGTAGAAGAAGTATGTTCTAGTGGTTTGAGTTACTGGCATTAAATCCCACGACTAAGTGATCATAATGTCCTTCAGAAACTTTATTGTGAAGAACCCTCAAGCATTTCAGACAGTGCTGTGACTCCACACGCCTGTGCTTCACCACGGAACAGTCTGATCCCTGCGCTGACACTGCAAGAGTGCAAATCCCAGATGGAAAATTAATCTCACAATGTAGCCAGATTGAGTTTCCAATTCTCCAGTGCATAACTTGAAGGTTGTTCTGCTCAGCTACTGAAGAGATGAGGGCAGTGAGACTGTAACTCATTTGACATCCCAAACATCATTTAAGCAAGACACGCTCGGAAAGGGACCTTCTTGGCTACAGACAGTTACAAAGGATCCATGGTATCCTTCTTTGTACTCATCCTGACTATAAAATATTGCTATCACACTTTTTCTTGCTTAAATGGCCTGGACAGAAGGGGAGTCCAAGGTCTGAATGACTTCAGCCATGTCTCTTGAGTACGTGGGTAAAATCTGTCCTTAAAATAGAAAGGAGAAGGATCACAGTACATTTTAAAGAAAGTAACTATCTACTATAAAGACACATTTATGGTTTCCTCATATTTATGGTTTTCCTCAAGAAAAGACAAGGTCAGCAAGCTGGAAAATCTGTAAGTTGTGATATTATTAAACTGCTACAAGATTTTTCTTCTTGAAAAAAAATATCAACTAATTGTACATCTCCTTAGACAAACTCCACTGTGGTCATTTCATGGTTTGTTACAAAAATACATAGCAGCAGAACCTGAACTATTCCAGGCAGCATTTTTTCTCCTGCTTGCCAGGTCTTGGGCTTACTGACAGAAGAGAAGAATACCACTGGTTTAATAAGAGTCTCAACTTCTGCAGATTAACAAAACACTACATGTTATTCTTTGCCAACATCAGCTGATGTAAGTTTTTAAAAAGCTAAAAGACATGACAGTGTAAGTGTTAATCCCATAGACAGAGCAGATTATATTGACATACACGTGGTTGTTTCTAATACAGTAATTGGGGTGTGCCTGCAAGATCCAGAACTCTGGTGAAGTTCTGTACCAGTGCACAAAGCCGGCTACACCTTCAGCACAGAGATTAAACAGATTTCTTTCATCATGCTTCCCTTTGGGAGGTCTTCATTACCTTTTAGTCCATCCTTGTAAATGTGTGAAATAGGCAATAAAACCTTTATCACCACTTTCAGCCAGAATTAATAACCAGGTAAGTCAAACTGATGTCCCGACACACAGAGCTCTGTCTCCTTCTGCCAGTGCCCAAATGAAAGGCCATGTTTGATTTCATTTTAATTAAACCACCTACTTTCAGAAAAATAATATGGCCCCATCTCTAAGCACTGGATTTCTGAGGTTGTTTGAACAAATACTCAGCTAATGTAAATGGGCAGTCCTGTTAGAGCCGACACTTTACACTGACCCACTGCAGCTGCCTTTCCTCGTCATTAAACAGTTACTGAGAAATTCCAAATCTGAACAGAACACAAATCTGTGTACTGGATGACATTTAAAATTCAGGCATGCTGGGTTTCCACAAAAGCATACCACTTAACAAAAGACAACACCTTTGTATCTCATTACATAGCATCCACAACTTGTGGCATCCACAACTTGTTCCTGAAGGTGTAATAACAAAAACCAATTGCAAGAGCTCTAATCACTCTTACCATTTCAAGATGTGTCATCTCCAGTGAACTGTGTCAGATTCCTGCTTGGGCTCTAATCCAGTAAAGTATTTCAGCACATGGGCAGTCCTGCTTATCTTCAACTGAGCTTCTTGCCTAAAGTCAGATGAGGTACCTGAGTGCTTGACTGGATCAGGGCACTGGAGTAAACTGGTGTCACTCCTCTGAAATCCTGGAGCAAGGCTGATTTACATTAACTGAGAATTCTGCATTAGGATTATGGACTAAGATCATCTGTCATTTCAGTAGCTATATGACCTGCTGTGACAAACTTCGACATTTTCTTAGACAAGTTTTTACCTGTAATAATTTCAAGTGATATAAACCAACCACAAATCATGTGCTGTGACAATGATGTAAATGCTACTGTACAGCATGTACTGATCTGATCATACATCAAATGTATGACAACATATAGCACTAGACATTGCACTCCACCAAGAACATTTCACAGCCACAGAATTATTTCTCTCCACTCCAATATAAAAGGCAGCCAGCAGGATGATATCAAATGGTGGCAGCTCTGCTTCTCATAAAAGGACCTTGGGGACTGCAAGGAGATTTGTGTATCTGCACTTCAGCAGCACAGCAATGTGGAAATGTTAAAGTTAGTAAAGCAAACAGACCTCAAATGAGAAGGGCAACAGATGTCAACCAGTATCACATGTCAGTAAACAGCAACAAGACAGAGGGTAGTTTTCTAAGCACTTTTGTGAAAGCATCGTGTGATCAGCTGCAGCCACATCTCAGCTGTGTGACCCTAAGTGGTGGTGCTTGTATGTGTGATTTAACTCCCACCAAGAGAGGATCTCCAACCACATGGAAATACTGTCCACTGGAGTCAGCTGAAAGAAAGTAGAAAGGTTTCTATATATTTATTGTGGTTTGAAAAGTGAAAAAAAAAAATCACATTCTCAAACTGATTGAAAGCTCACCCTGTGCTTGCCAGAGACAAACCAGCATTTATATTTCTCAGCTTTAATGCAGAAGGATCAACCATAGGGCAAAAGAGTAGTTGTGATTCATCTGCTTTTTACCCTCACTGCAAAGACTTCTGACAGTAAGGCCAAAATATGCTAACTAAAAAGGCACTCTTTGTACCATAAACTCTAGGCCACAAGGAACTGGCCAGTGGCCATCAAATCACTGCCTTTTCATTTTTCTCCCTCATCTATATTTCTCTAAAGATTTCTGGTAAGAAGGCAGCTGACTCTATACAAAAGCCAGAGGCATTGCCAGTATCTTAGTGGTTTCATGCATGCCATACTGAATCAAACTTTATTACACAGGGAAAAAAACCCACTTTCAATTAAGGAAAAGACGTATTTCAGTGTCAAAACACCAAGGAAAGAGGTAAAGGGATGGAGTTCTGCTACTGCCGAGTCACAGCCTTGAGTCAGGCCCGGTGAGCTGTAAATGTTCTCCACAGCCATCCAACATCTTACAGGGAAAACAGTTTGGTTCTCGAAATCACTTAGATGAAGAGGCCATACCAGACAACACACTACTCAGGAAAGCAAGAGCTTTTTTGGTTTTTTTTAAGGGGTTCTTTTTGTTTGCTTTTGGTTCTTTCCCCCAAATCACTCCACTTTTATCTCCACTAAACCTTGGGCTCAAACTCTACATGCCCAGATTTGGAGTTTTTGAAGAAAAGCAAGGGAAGATCACATCACCTTAGGACACTCCTTGTGTACACCGTGGTGCCTAAGAATAACAATCTCCTTCCTCTGCCTTTCATAACTCTTCTGATTAAGGGGACAGGAGAAAAAAACCATCCCAACATGGCAGGAAGGCCTTTACTAAAAGGTGCATTAATTGGGGAAGGCAAGCCAACGAAATGATTAATTTGCTGTTCTCCTTCAATATTATGTTTACACAAGTTGATTACAGCACTTAATTACTAATTCACCCTGTTCAAAAAGAGGAGTGCTTTAAATTTTTAATGAGATGAGGGAAGGCAACATTCCCTAACTCAACAGGGAGAAGTCATTTTACTTCCTCTTTTGATTTCCCATGTTATTACCATTTCTAAGGAAAAAACTATCCCCTCCCTGATCTCTTACTCGGTTCTTCCTTTTGAAAATATGGAAATCAACAAGAGGTTTGTATTAATTTCAAGCCATGACCTGACAGGTAATGCTTTGGAAGAGGAATAGAGGATCAGATCATCAACTGAAGTACGTCCATTGAAATAAATGGAACAAAATTACGCCAGAAACTGCCTGATTCAGAAATGGAAATGGCCTAATCCCCTCCAGTTCTGTCAGCAGAAGTGTTCAATATGTCCCAGTACTATTTATGGGTGTTCTTATGAAATGCTGTTTATTCCCCATTGCCAGTTGGTCCATTACCAAGGTTGTAGAGTAACTGTAGTACTGAGGAACTTCTTTACATTCATAACAGTCTGTAACATTTTAATTGTTAAAAGGCGAATAAGTTGTGTATCAGATGTTCTTCCTGGCTGATCTTTATAAAACCTGTGTTATCTGTGGGGTTGGTTATTTGATTTTATGCTTTACCACCCAACAACATCCCAAGACAACTGAGAGGAGATGTCCATTAAATTAAGCAAAACCCTGCAGTGCACAAACAAAACTCTTCTGAGCTCCTTTAGTGGAGCTGTAAGTGAATCATGTCCCCTGCACCACCATAACTTCAACCCCCACCTGCAATATAGTCCAGAGTTATGGACACAGGAGCCAGGTGGTCCCGATCCACACAGCTCCTAGGGCTGCTTCCAGGGATGCAGATTGTGCCCAGGGGGTACTTCACCTGCTCAACTGCTACTGCTGCTAAATAATTCAGCTAATCCACATTAGATAATTACCTAACACTTCTTTCTATAGAATCCAGATCATTTTTAGATACCTCCAATCTGCTTGATAAAAATAATTAAAATGCATTTTCCTATCCTTTTGCAGAGTATACCAGCAACTTGCACAACAACTAAAACTAACAAAGAAAAGACTAAACCTCTCTTAAAAGTCAATTTGTACCTGAAAAGTCTTGTAATCATGAGGACTCTCAATTCTAGCTCAATGTTTGACACGAAAAATGATTACAGAAAGCTGATTACAGGGAGATACCGACAATATGCATTACAGAAAATCAGAGTTTCTTCTCTCCCATACTGGCCAGTAACAATGTCCCACATGAATGCAGAATACCCAAAATAAATCTGGTAATCTGGTTTCATACAGGTAATTTTATTAATTGCTTTAATATGCAATTAAGGAATAGTCAGTGGGCTGCAGGGTTTTATAAGGCAATAATCCTGTTCCCTGGTGTACAGCTTTGTCCCAAAGAGTGGGCTATTCAAAAAAAAAAAAGAGCTGGATAACTGCCAAGTCAAACAGCACCTTCTTCCCATTTTCAATTATGAACGAGTGAGGCAGAGTAACGAGGATATACTGGAAACTTTGACATTTATTTATTGAACATTTTCTCTGAGAAGGAATTGCTGGCTTGCTAAACCGGAAACTATATTTTTACTATAGAAACAATCCCATAGAAAACCAGGATCCTGCTGCTCAGCATGAAAGGAATGGCCAGAACCAATAAACTGACCTATCTAAGCAGCAATGTGAGGGTTAGTTCATTCAATGCAGCATATTTCAAAAATCCAAATCCCCAAAATAGAGTCTGTATTTCAAAAATCTTTCTGTCACAGGATTTTACACAGCACTGTCTGCTGGGACACAACCAGGCTGAGTTAGAGCTCAGGGGCACCACAAAACCACTCACAGAAAAAGGGTGTAGCATTTGGACAAATTAAAAGATGAACCAAGAAGAAATTCAGTTTATTTTCTCCTCTTTCCAGAGTTTCTAGAAACTAAATAACGGAGAGATGAAATGGGGAAGAACTCACCACACTGCATGTTCTTTTTTCTTTTTGGATAGACCAATTGTTTTACCACAGAGGAGAAAAATGCAGGGAGAGTAAATGAAGAGGAAAATAGGGAAGTCAACATTCTTTGAAGCAACAACATATGGTGACCAGGCCTGAGAGATGGAGGTTATAAATCTTCCCTTGATAGAATTACCTAAAGATGAAATTGCAGCTTCAAGGGGCTTGAACTTTTAAATCCACACTAGGAGCTTGCAAATTAACTTGTATGGTTACAAATTTTACAATGACCTTCATTTCCAATGCTTCTTTGTAAAGGCTCAGCACACTGCGAATTTTGATGGTAATACAGATGTGGTCAGCAGAAAGCATGAAAACCTTTACCCAAATCATTCAAAATATGAAGAAAAATATATGAAAATTAAGAATTAGAATAAAATGCTGCATCCTGAGAACAGTTGCTGTTGTGGTATGGAAAGGGAAAAGAGATGGGAGGTACATCAGTGCTTGTGTCTTTGTGAGAATAAACTTATTTAGGGATATCAAAGGAAGAGCTCTTTAGTGTTCCAGTCAATATGAGCAGGTCAGCTCATGGTGCACATTTCATCCCCAGAGCATCAGGTTCAGCATCACTAGTGGGACTCACTGTTTGTTCAACAGCCAGTCCTTCAGTCAGCAGAGCATGGTAGAGCTGGACTAAGATTATCAGAAGTGATTTTGAGGGATCCTGGCTTTGGGTGCTACTTCCAAGCTGTCCTAAAAAGGCTTGAGTTTTAGAAAATGGAGAACAGCCAACCCATAAAAACCAAAGAGCTTTTAGCATTTTGATCTTGACATTGAGTGGAAATGTCCAAAAATCATTCTGAGAAATGTGACCAGTGACTGGGAAAGCTACAGTAAAAAATCCCCTTCAAAAAACCATAGACATAAGGAGAGAGGTTACCGAAAAAACCCACAGTTTTCTCCTTTACTATTAGACTGAGCAAACAAAGAGCTTTGAAAAGGACAGTAATTAAGCACAAACCATCTATTAGAGGAGAGGTAATAAACTCTATTATTTGCAAAGTCTACAACGATGCTGAATGTTTGCAGCAGCACCTCTAAGAAAGGGTTGTTTTGGAACATGTGTTACAAAGATAAATGTAAGAGATGTTATTGAACTGTGATGCTAGATATGCATTTACACTTCCCTGTCCCTAAAAGAAATTCATTCAGTTTCTCATTTCTTTATCCCATGTAGCTAAATTCTTTTAAAAATGTTTTTACATACTCTAACATATTGCAATTTAAAAGTCTGCGACATGGTTGGTTCAAAGGATTCAGTTTCTCTGAAAAAGACATCTGAAGGGGTGTGTGATGAACACTGACATATACTAATGTATGTATAAAATATATGTATCTGTTCTGACATTATTGGATATGCTTCTGAAATATTTTTGTATATAAGAGCAAGGTAAAAACTAAAAGTAAGCGAATACACCAAAAATATATACGAACACATCACAGAAAACTTCACAGCATTAGGTTTTTCTAATGTTGATTAAAACAGACTTGATAAAATCAGTTTTGAGATGTCCAGTTATTGCATTGTAATGAAAAACATGGCAGACTTGGAATGAAATATGTATTTGAAGGCAAAAGATTAACAGAAGAGTAAGAAATAAATATAAAGACCTGTCACCAAAAGTTGCTACTGAAATTACATCTATCAAAACAAGTTCTTCTTACAAGCATTAGAACTATTATATACAGATATTATATACATATATATTGCACTCTATATTTGTTGCAATGGCATTCATTTTAATGGAAAAATTCTTATGAAAGGAAACTGCTCTTCCTGCTAACCTACATAGCACTGCAGAATATTCCCATTTGGAGAAATGCCAAGCACAGCCCAGCTCGTCAGCTTATGTTGAGCTGTTTATTGATTCCAGTGGAACTGCATCAATTTAACAGGTCAAGAAGCTGAACTCCCTATTCAGAAAATATATCCAGATAAGTTTTTGTGCAAAATTTCATCTACAAGTATCTGTGCCTGATGCTATAAAGAAAAACGTATTAAATGTACAAGGGACCATCCCAATAAATAAGTTTTTCCAACTGAATGCAGTGTGTTGTTTAATGTCCTCGTGTAGCATGAAGAGAGAAGATGTCTCATACTAGTGGGATTGCCAGGTGGGAAAACAGGCATGATCTGGGGAATTCAGACCCTTCCTCAGGTTTCTGTAAACCACTGTTGTTTATACAAATGCAGCTAAGTCATGCTTTGCCTGATCCACTGAAAATAAAAGCCTTACTGCTACTTTTGCAACTGCTAATGGATTGAAATAACATGAATAAACATGAAGTTCAATCCTCATTATTAACTCTGCATTCACTGTGGGCAAGACAAGAACTATAGGTGTGTTATTTTTTACTGCATTAATAGTGCTATGTTGCTTCTTATGTTTAACATTCCTCAATATGAAGGAAGGAAAGTCAGACAAATATAACTGAGATGAAAGCATGACCTTCCTGCAGGATCAGAGCCTTGCTAAATTCCCTGTTTTGTCTGTAAAATTACATGGCTCAACTTCATAGACAGCAGCTTCCATGCACATCTCTACAGTGAAAAGACAAATGAATACTCAATACACCTAAATGTGGAGTTAAACAGGGGGTGGAGAGAAGGTGATACTGGCTCTTGTCCAGCCACGTAGAAGGTACAAACTTTTCCACTTGGGTTGAAGTCTGTGTGTGGTGCCAAAAGTCAAGGTGTAAAACACATTAAAACTGAAAAAAAAAAATAAGTATAATCAGGTATTTCATACCTGTATAGATGCAAAATCCCCAGAAGCACAAGCTCCAAGAATAGCAGCACCCACCAAAACAGACTCCACCTCTCTGGACAGGACAACAGGCTTCCCTGCACAGGAAAGAGTCAGGTCTGTTAGGGAGAACACAGCGGGACTGCACCAGCAGCACCATACATAATTAAAGCAAAAAAAGAAATCAAAAAGGGCTTGAAAACCATTATTCATTACTCCATTCAGAGCTACACCTTCTGCTGTAGGTTAATGTAAATCACTCTGCCCTGTGGTTCCAGGCTCCAGGAAAAATGCAGGATTTAAATACAACAATTTCAGCAAATATTAATGCAGAACATAAAGGGCACAAAAACCACCCCCCTACCCCCCCAGATTTTTGACACTGGCTATTTATCTCAGAGGGCTTGGTATAAACCTGTTACCCACACCCTCCAAACCCACGTGCCCATTAAAAGTTAACCTGGAGGGGAAAACAGGGCGGTGTCTTTTTTGTTTCTTTTGCAACAAACAAACAAAAGACTGTTTGTGTTTGGTTTTAAATATATAGCCAACAAAGCCAGTCTGGTTTTGCTGGAAGACATGAAAATATGAGTAGCAAACTTTCTCAAGCTATGTATGAAATAATAAGGGAAATCTTGCCTTCCAAATTGTGCAAGATACTCAAAAACAAAATTAAAACACTGGAAAAACAAACAAATAATATATATTATGAAGCAGAATTAAAAAATATTGTTTCATCACCCAGGGGTACTATCGTGAACATACTTTCCCTTTGGTTCACACAAAGTGTCTGAGACATGTTTCACCAATGTAAAAACAGGAAAAAAAATACTAATAAATAAAAACCAGCCTGCTTTATTAATTCTCCTAAAAAATCTAAACCAAGAGCATAAGTTTAAATACTTTTCTAGTTGTACTTCTGATGCTTATCCTCACTAAGTCGAAAAATTTAATATTCCTACAGTATTTGGCATGTGGCTAAATTTCCATTACTGAGATAATGTCATTGAGTGAATGACGATGCAAACACAGGGGTGGAAGGAGGGACTCCTTCTGAGAATAGTCCCCATGATATTACGCCCCAAAAAATGCTGCTCCTGAGAGCCAGCTGGAAGATTAGAAGGAGCTGGAATTTGGAGGAAGACCTAAAGTTAGCCATGAACAACTGCTAGAGAGGAAAAGGCAAATACATGTTCCGCAAAATGAGGAATAAAATTATTAATATAAGCAGCAATTACTGACACAAAGTAAATTCTCCTTGCAACAGGCATCCAGTTACATTTCCAGTTACTTTTCCCTGTCACCTGAGCATTCCTCCAGTTCAGCTGCATCACAGCTCAGGACTCGGGTCAACCTGGAACAGCAAATCTAAAGCTCAAGCTCAAAGCTCCAGGGCTGTTTGTCAGGCGTCAGTGAGCAATTTTCAGCGTGCTCGAAAATTTACTGCCCATTTCCCGCATCATCAGAATGAATAGGAATTCTTACCAGGCAAACAAAAAGATCAAGATACTTTTTAAGTGGCCTGTGGAATTATCTATTGGATGTCTGCATGGCTGAGTCATGGGCATTTGCAGCTAACAATAATATATTCAGATTTTTTTCTTTTCGGGAAAGAATGGGGGATTGATCCTGGAATGTTAGTTATTTTATCTGATAGGCTCTAATGAGTTCAACATAACCAAGAGCATTTCAGTGAGATGAACTCTGACATCCCTTGTCAGTCACTGATTTTACAAATGGGGGAGAACTCCAGACTGCAAAAAGGCCTTTTTGTACTGAATTGTACTTGGCCATTAGTTACAGTCAAAGAACTTGTGATTACATTTTAATCAGAATACCTTTTCACAGATCTTTTCTTTTACACATCACAGACCAGCAGCACAACTCCACACGTAGCTGAAATTCACCTAAAACATCTGAGTTCTATAAGGCACAGACTTGACAATATCATTTTTTCACTTTGACTACAATATAATTAGTGAATTTTCAGGTCAATAGGCATCATGCTTTTTGCTTCTCCTTTTCTGTTTTCCTCTCAGGTAAAGCACGTTTTCATCTTCCTTCCTGCATCAAGGTTATGAAGTGTAATTTGATGTCAGGGCAAGACAGATCTCCAAACAAAATGCCCCAAAATTGAGCCTTAAAATTTGTTCATGACAGCTCAACTGGTCTTAATTTGAAATATACCCAAAACACACATCATTCAATGTTTCTCTGAAGTCCTTTACACTAAATTTTGTTATTTTTTCCACATTTTTTGAAGTATATTCAACTGACTCGCAGGTGTGCTAAGATGTCCAACACACACAGGCTGAAGGGGGACGAAAAATACCATGTAGGCCTGAGATTGCAGTAAAACACAGATCCAGGAGCTTCCTTCTACCCATCAGGAATTCTACAAAACCAAAGACAACACTGTGCAGGAGCAAGAGTCCAGACATTGTCCCCTAAACCATATGAGAGATACAGACACGGAAGCAATAATGGATACAATGCCCAGCAAGAGCAGGAAGTGTCACAAGTCAAATAGGATGAAGTTCATAAAGTAATATTTCATGACACACTTTTTGGCCAAGCAGCGAAATACAGTTCTGTATAAAGAAAGTCTTTATTTTTCCAAAGACAAGGTACTTAGACACCTAAAATAAAAGTAGTTTACACTCCTTTCCCTGTACTTCCCCTAACTTACCAGTAATGTCAGCATGCATCTGCACAAAGAGAGGGTTCTTGCTCAGCCCACCACACAGAAACAGCGTGTTGATATCATGTCCTGCAGCCTGCATCGTTTCCAAAATATGTCTTGTTCCTAACTTCAAAAAGGGAGAGAAAAACAAGCCAGATGAGCACAGGAGAGCAGCCACAGGAACAGGACTATACTTATGTGCAAAGACATCCCCACCGAAACTTTCTATTTACTTTGTGTAACAGCATCTGAAAATCCCTTTCAGTGAAGAGGTTTCAATTCTGAAGCCAAACAGCAAAACAGAACAAAAAAAGAACAGCAAATTAAAAAAACCTATGTTTTCTGTCATTTCAGCAAAAAAGAAAACCTGAAGAATTCTGTATTGGCTTAACTATTTCTCTTGGCCTTTGCCCTACACAAAATAAAATGTTCCGTTTCATGCCTGAATTAATTGAAACATCTCAAATGCAGGCATATTTTAAACTTTTCATTTACAGTCTCAATTCTGAGAAACTCAAATTAGAACAACCAAAGTGAATGCTTTGCCTTTTTTCTTTTTGTTTGCTTTGCTTGCCTCCAACTCCTCACTGAAGACAACCTTCTCTCTATTTCCCTTTTTCAGGAGTATTTCACATTTCTTTGACAAACTATGTGACCGAAAATAACTCCCAGCTCTTTATAATACCTTGGAAGTTAAGTTTGAAGCTCAGACTTGTCAAATTCAAGGCAAAATGCTGCTCAGGCTGACTCTTTGTAGGTAGATTCCTCACAAAACACAATCTGGTCAGAGTTTTCATAAACTAATGTTTAAGTTTTCTTTATGTCATGCTGCAAGTTCATTAAGATGTCTGCAGCTGCAATAAACTCATCTTCAAATAAAAGCCAATGAAAATGGAACAAGCAGAGTTCCATCAGATGGAGACGTCCACGATGAATGACCAGCACTATTCTGGACAGGCCTTCAAATATATTTTGATTTTTAGGGAAGCAGTTAAGAGGAACATGAGCAGCCACAACCCCAGCTGACTAAATCCATCGCTTCCCTATTGACACAGAGGGCTAATTTCCAAATCCACAATTTTAATTATGGAAAAATAAACTGCTTTAAAAGGAGTCTGTCTGCTCAGAACAGGCCACAATTACATCCCTGATCATGTTCTCAGCCATCCAACTGTTGCATTGCATCTTGCAGTGAATGGTTAAAAGGAGGTTCTCTTTCACTACTTCTGAAATTCAAATTTATTAACAACTTCTCTCACAACATACACACGCAAAGACCCTGAGAAAGAACACGCTGTGAAAATTATTTTGTGTTTACCTGCCTGGAAAATTGTATTCACACAGCAATTTAAATTAAAGCCAGACTTATTTCACCGTGGGTGGGGGGGAACTAATTTAATCCTGGATTGGAGAAAATGCAAATTGAGGGGCTTCAAATGCAAATTTTATATAAAAAGAAAAAAGCCTCTCCTGCTGAAAAGAAAACTAGAGATTAACATTCTGTGGGCAGGCCTACACTTTGTACAAGATTTTTACTTGGGTTGAAAGTTTATCTTGCACCCATTGAAGGCAGCTAATGGTGCAGGATTACTACAACTGTTTCCTTCAATAAAAGTGAAGCTAAAATTGGGAGTGAAGGAGCATGGGAGGAAAATCAAATTTCCTAGGTGTCACATTGGCAATTAGTAAATATATCAAGTCAAAACCAACGTTCTCTGTCTACTTTTTAGTTACTGTTTCAACAACGCTTCAGGAAAAATGAATTTCCTTGAACTTACAGTGAAAAGAAAACTACGGGACGGCCTTTTTACATTAAATCAGCCCAATCAGGTATCAAAAAGATATGCAGCTGCTGAATTTCGTGTTCAACACAGTATTTGTGTTTTACAATAAAATCTGAGCTGTATCATACAATGAGATAATAGGTGACTTTCCCAGGATTTCCAGCAGAGAAGGTTTCCACTTCGTTAGCAGCATATAATCAGGGAGCACCTGTTCCAGACTGGGAAGTTCCTTTCAGGGGCAGTATCAGTCCCTGGCATTGTTCAACCTCTCCTAGGCATTCTTATTTCAATGGTGGGATTATGCTGAAGCATCAGGTATAACCAAGCTACTTTCATCTTAAAAAGTCTCATAACTCACAACAATGAATTCCAGGCTGGGGTTAAGTTCCCCTTATTTGCTGACTAGGGAGGGTTAACACATAAAATGGACAATTCCCAGTAAATTCACAGCAGCTACCCACCCTCTCCATCCCAGATGGCTGACCCAGCCTAGCAAAGTTGTTGTTTAACCAGGAGAGGAGTTTGGAAGTTTTCCAACCAAATAGAGTTTTGTCAGGAAAACTCCCCAATTCATCAAACTGTTAATGTTTTGCAAAAAATGCCTCAAGTTCAGCAAACTTAAAAAAAATAGAAAATCACAGAAAGGATGTCAAAGGAATGTGGATTTTGGTCACCAAAAGGCCCCATGGAAAATACCCTCTGCCAGGTTTTCCAAACAACTTCTGTGACCCAGGTTTTCGCTTCAGAACAGAACTTCTTGTGAACTGGAAATCCTGGGTTCGATAGAAAATCAGGGCAGAAAGAAAAGTATTCCAATAAAATTCCCCGTTTGAGTGTTGGCAAACACCAGGGACATTTCAGAGCCTCCCTGCCTGCTCCATACATCCACCCGCCCGGGAGTGCCACGGGAACCAGCTGCTCTCCTTGGAGCAGGGACAAGAGGGGGAAGATCTGCTCTGTTGGATCTGGGAGCTGTGAACTTAATCTCAGACCCTCCTGCTCACTGTGGCACAGAGCTCTGCCTCATCCACCAGACAAGCAGGGGAAATCCATGGATTTAGGAACAATCTGAAGCTAAGGCTTTTAGGGGAGCTCAGGGTCCTTTGTACAATTGCCAAAGCTTTTTTCCCCCCTCTCAGCTTCCCTGTAGACAGCCCATGGTGTAACACTGCTCTATGGACTATCAGCTCCTTCCTCACATCTGCACCAGAGGAAAAAGCTCCATTTACAGAATTGCCTCAAGGAAAAGACGTTATAGGGGAACATTTTCTGTCTGTCGATTCTCCCACAGTTGGGAATAGTCACCAACACGGATAAACAACATCTTGCTCCTTTAAGAAGTCCATTAAGTGAATTCATGTATTATTAGAAATCTGGTTAGCAGAAGGTAATGATCACTCTTCACAGCACATGAGACAACTCATTTCTTCTTTTATGCACTTAAAATGCCTTACAGCAATGGCTTGGATCGTGGCCAGGTAGATAAGGGCAAGTTCATCCAGACCCCGGGACAATGTCAGTCCAACAACCTGTGCAAAGATCAAAAAGAAAATGTACAAATCCAGCCAACATAAAACTCTATTATTTTCTATGGCTTCTTGTTGTAACAAGTTTTAAACACTAATTCTAAGCCTTACTTCTGTGAGCTGTACCCATAATGCTATGTTAAACATGTTATTCCTGATCTGGGGAAGAACCACATAAATTATTCTTGCCCCTGCAAAGAAATAAAGAACAAACAGCATATTGTAGGGGATTAGAGATAGATTAAGTCTGACAGTTTTATGTTATGACTCAGATATTGCTCGTGAATGTATTTAATGTAATAATATGAAAATGCTATTACATAAAAATAACTTTTTAAAAGCATTTCTCCCCCTCCCATCCAAGCACCCTAACACTGAAACACAATTAATAATTAAATACTATATCTTAGCCTCCTTTACTCTGACATAAATCAATACTGCACTGTAGCCACTCTGGATTAATATCAGCATAGGCAAGACCTGAATGCACCCATAATTATGACAGAAAAAACGGGCTGCTATCAACAACATTTGCATAGGAGCATCATACCAAGGAAATCCTGATTCTGCTGCAGCATATAATTCTCTCATAAAATAAAGCAGGTATTATTAGGACCCAAAAATATATAGGCCTTTTTTATTCTTTTAATGTTTCCCTCATCTGTGATATAAATGCTGCAGTGCTTATACCCTTTCCTACTTCAACCTCAAATACTGCAGATTATAGTGCTGGTGAGTAGCTTGAGATGCTCATTTCAAGGACAATATGTCATTTTGAAAGACGTTTTTGCATTAATCATCAGGTATTTTGACATCACCAAATTATACCCTTATGACATTCTTCTGTTATAGTTCTGCACAGCCTTGTGACCCATCTGATCTACCACCATAAGCTCAGTAAAAAGACACATCAAAACACTTAAAGATGGGCTGAAAAGCTGTTCAAATCAAGCAATCTATCATCAGAATACTTCATGCCTTTTCCAGATAGGTTTACCCAAATCCGTGTTGAAATTCATTGCAAGAAATATTCAAAATTTGGTAGACAAGTCAGTTAACAGCAGCAAGCACTGTGAAATGTGATTCCTAGAGAAGATCCTGGGACACACACAGCACTCCTCATATTTTTAGAAAATAAATGTGACTGTAGTGATATCTTAACAACAGTGATCTCTGGTTTTCTACTGAAACATCAGCACACTTCGAAATGCAGCAAGAAACCCAAATCCTATGTGATAGTGTAAACAGCTAAGGAGGAGTACACTCAAAATTGAAGAAAAGCTCCTTTTTTTTTTTTTTTTTTTTACCCTGTATTGACCTTTTTGCAAAGACAGGCTGTTTCTTACCATGCCCTTTAGTGTCAGATCTGTTAAGGGAGATCTGTTACCATGGAAATCTGGCCAAACATGTAAATCAACAGTGAGGAAACCCACAGGCAAAGATTTCTTAATCAGATCCAGGTGACTGTTCAAGTATGTATATATGCTGTGAGCACTAGGAGAAAAACAAGTTGGAAACAGAGAGGGGAGGTTATTCATCAAACATAAAACATTTGTACTACCATCAAATGCACAAAAACCATCAAAGAACAGCTAAATCCCCCTGCTTGCCAAGCCCATGGCACTGAGGGGATGTCTATCAGCACGTGTGCTCAACAGGCCACCTGAATTCCTTAATTTCACGGGATGAGGGGAGATAATATGACCTTGAGTTTGTACATTGACTCCCCCAGGTCCCTGGAGGAGCCAGAGCTGTTTGATATTTGGGGCTGCTGATGCTTGTCTCCCACAGAATGGTGCTGACACTGTGTGAGGAAAGCTGGAGAAAAGCAAGCGGAGAGGGAGGAGTGAGGAGGATTCCAGACAGAAGTGAAAATCAAATTCCTTTGCAAATGTTTAAAAATTTCTCTGATTAATCAATAGCATGTAGAGCTTTCCTTTTTTAAACCATAATTATTTCAGTGTGTGTTATGATTAAAATGCAGCACCAAGGGTGGAGGAGAGAAAGTGAGTGGCTGCTATTTTAGGGAGGAGCCCACCATGGGCCTAAATATGATTGTATCTAAGTTCAGATGCTACACCCAACTCCACGATATCCAACAGACTTTTTCCTGGACCTAGGACTAATGGTGAATTCTTCAGTGCCCTGGCTTGCAGTGACTCTGGTGACATTGTGTTTAAAAAATGTTGCAATTATGCTCGGAATATTTTTTTCAAACACTCACCCTATCACAAACAAATCCATATATATTTTTCAACTCCTTGGAAATCTCCAAGTGGGGCATTTAATTCTAGACATGTGGGTCAATAACAGCATCTAACCCTAATTACAATTGATTAGTCATTGTCTCATCCACTGCAGACCCAAACAGTGATATTCATTTAGCCTCTACATGTATATTCAATCATGCACTAATGAGATCCCTGAGGGAATTTGGCATATGCTTTACTAGTTTGACTTCTGACCCACTAGCAGCTGTATATTTATACTTTGCATTCAACCATTCAGCTGCATGTTTTTTCAATTATACCTTACCATGTGTATGCTATCAGAGGATATCATTCAAAATGAACTACACTTGGAAGACATTAAAATAACTAATTTACATCATTATTCACGTCCTTTAAAATGTACTTTATGTGTCTTCCTGGACCTAAATTATGATAATTTTGAGGTCACAATCATTTTTTTTTCCCCTTGTTGTGAAAGTGGCCCTGTTTTCTCCATCCCTAAAGACTGCACTATAAGCAGTACATGCTAAGGATAAAGTAATTTTATTTCCAGTCTAAATCAGGGCTTGACTGTTGGGAAGGGGGAAAAAAATGGAAAGCTTCACTCAAGAAGACCCACCAGATATCCCAGCTTCTATCTCTTCTCCATCGTGCTTGACTGCTCTCACAAGAATTAGTCATTTGTGCAGCTCTGTCAGAACACAAGGACTGAACAAAAAAGAGGCTGAAATTGAGCCAAATATGCTTAAAACCCACATAAACTTGGAATTACATTTTTTCCCCACACCTTTTTAAATTTATTTTTTTTCTATATATAGATAAGGGTTCAAGGGACTACACTTGGACTGGCAAAATCCTTCAAACACTTGCCAGTTCCTGTTTCTCCCACCTTTGGGTTATACATAATATTATACCATCAACTCACAGAGCCTTCTCTATTCAGTTCTATGACAAGGTATCAGTGGCAGCTGCATCTCACCTGCAGAGCTGAGCACGAGCTATTGCTATGAAAAAGGAACTGTGTTGAAAGTAGAGAATAAGAAATTGATGCAAGTTTGCCCAGGTTTATGTTCATACTTGGGACATAACTTCAGAAAGCATCAATCAAGAAGCTGGTATTTAATCTGTTCAAGAATCCTAGAAGATGCCAACAGGTATCTTTCAGGGGAAAAAAAAATTAAATTACAGATTTCTATATCAAAAAAAAAGGACTCTTAAACCATATAGAGGTACAGAAAACTGCCAAATATGGTTATTACATTCTACTTGAAAGATCCCAGAATTGCTGATGGGTCCTGTATGTGTAACTTCATCGTTTTATTTTGAGGAGACATCTCTTTAGATGGGGAAGTGGCATCGAGATGAATAGGAAAGGGAATTCTGTCTGAAAACACAGCACTTCACAAAGTGCCACAGGGCACATCAACTTTACTGTCAGATATTTTTCTCCTCCAAAAGATTAGAAATGGTCATTCTAGGCAACAGAATTATTTAAACTTTAGACCATAAATGACCATATTATTTGTTTTGATTTCCCACTCTAGCCTACTTCTACAGGATTTAACACATCAGTGATGGTTAAATGTCAGACCTACACAATATGCAGGTTGAAGAGCAAAAGTGATGCATCACAGCAATTTCTGCAACTCAATGAATTGCCTGGAAAAAAACAAGTTTTGTTGTTTGCAGAGTGCCAACCATTTGACCAAATGCTAAATTTACAGCTGTCCAGAAAATCCTCATGTAATTCAACCCTGTCCACTTCCAGTAAAAGAAGGGAATAAAGGACATAGGAATAGCACTGGGAGGGTTGCACAAGCCTGGTCCTCAGCAGCAGTGGTCAGCAGGAGCTGGTTGTCTGAGCTCTCACGCCCTTACAAGTTACCAAAATTACTAAACTGGTGATAAATGCAGCTGGAAAACTGCTCTGGTGTGGGCAAAGGAATAGGAGGAGTTTGCACAAAGAAGCCTCTGGGATAGCTGCTCAGCAGGCACTTGCCATTCCAAACCTGCTTATAGGCAGCATGAGAAGAAAGGGAGGACAGGTTTAGGGATGCAGGAGTAGGTGAAAGGCAGCAGAAAGCAACAGGCAGGGATTTGTGACCTCAGATGTTCTTGTTTTAATGATCCAGACATGCATGTGCTTAACCCTTCCCAGCACTAATCTACCATGGCAAGTAAAGGTAATACGAAATTGCACACCCAAACATGGAATTCTCATTTTGTTTTCCTTCTGTGGCCGTTTGCAATTGACTGAACAGATGCAAATTCCTACACCCACACAGAGAACATCCTAAACATAATAAAGCAGATTGTCTGAACTATTCTGCTGAAATTTCCAGGCAGATAATTTATCATCATCACCAATAATCCTCCAAAACAAGACACTATGTTCGAAAGGAGCCTGCCAGAAGGATGGAGAGAGACTATTAGCAAGGGCCTGGAGTGACAGGGCAAGGGGCAATGGCTTCTCACTGACAGAGAGTAGGTTTAGATGGGATACGGGGAGGAAAGGAAATTCTTCCCTGTGAGGGTGGTGAGGCCCTGGCACAGGTTGCCCAGAGAAGCTGTGGCTCCCCCATCCCTGGAAATGTTCAAGGCCAGGTTGGACAGGACTTGGATCAACCTGGGATGGTGGAAGATGTTCCTTCTTTAAGTTTAACAGATATTTCAGAAGGAAGGGGAGAAAGCGGATGAGAGAATTAGTAAGTGAATTGTTTACTAAATTTATAGCTATGTAAACATTTCATTAGTAGAGTAATATCTGGAAAGCATGACAAGAATACCATTGAGCAAATTAACTTAATAAAATATTATTACTCTTTTAATAAAATATTAGAGCTCTTATTATCAATACTGTTCTCCAGAGTTTTACTAATTGCACGAGACTCAAATCCAAAGTTATGACATCATACCCTTGGATAACATGGAGTTCTATTCCCAATATTCCATATTTAGTGTCTTGCTCACACCACACTCCAAGATTTTGCACTATAGCATTATTGTGCTCAGTCAGTTCAGTATCAGACCTAGCAGAGACAAGGAGGCTACTCTATAGCCATTTTTCCAACAACAAAAATCGGTTTATCCTGGCATTACAGATTAAATTGTTTGTCCTATGCTTGAGCTTCATACAGGGGCACTGGAAAAATGGCCTGGAAGCCAAAATTCTGAAAAAGCCCCAGATCAATCTTTATTCCAAACATACACAGATGCATTTATTTCCTGATTTCCTTTTTCACAAAACAACAAAGAGAATTCTAGGAAGCGTGAATCTGTTTCATATTGAATGAAGTCCAATACATTTCTGGGAATCTTGGACAAGTTCTTAAAACACAAGTAAGACAGTGGGCCCTGCAAGGGATGGAAGGGTCATCCAAAAAACCAGGTAGCTTTATCCCCCCAGGAGGACTGAAAATAACTATGTGACTGCGCATGTTTAATATATGTATCAGGACTGACCCTTGTCTTTTAGACCAGAGGGATAAACTGAAGAGAAAATGCCAATTTTGCTGGTTTTTATTTTAATCTAAGGATGAAAAAGACATTAAAAGAGAATCAAATTGTCATCCAATGTGCCCAACTGTTCAGCTAAGACCTCTCTGGAAGTGATGGGAACCATCTCAAAAGGAATCCAAGCCAAAACCGCTTGACAAAGTCCAGACCAGTCTGGACCATCTTCATCCACTTCTAAAGCTGACCACACTAAAATTCCACACTGCACACAGTCTGCTGCTCAAGGAATCCTGGAGTTACCTCCAAGTCACTCCTCCATCTTGAGTTTTGTCTGAAAATTCATCCAGGGTTTCTCTGTTCTATTTGTGCTGCCATGCAGGAGTTTTCCATCCGGTGGCTATACCTTCCTTTAGATGATTGTTTCAAAAATCCTGAATAACATGTCCTAATTAAGCTATATCTCATCCTTGGAGCTTAGTTGTGTCACATACAAATGAAGACACATTGCTAGCCCAAAGCATAGAGACAGGTCTGCTGAATAGGGATGATGCTACAGAATCAAGAAATACCCTTGGACAGAAAAGCTGAAAAGCAGTAAGTTAATATGACTACTTAGATATACCAAAGGTATCTGAGGGGAGTTTAAAGCTTTCATCTTTGAGCAATCACCTGGCAAGCCTTTGTAAGTGCTTCCAACCCTCTATCAGACTGTTAATTGCCCTGTTTCAGAGTAAGGACACTGCTGGGAATACATTGTGTCATCAGTTTGTAAGGCAGGTGTGTGACAAAGGAATAAGGACAGTGACCTGGCTGCAGCTTTTGACTGTAATTCCGGGAAGGCGACATGGCCTCGGACCACATGATCGATCTGAAAAAGAGAAAAGCAACATTTTTAGGATGATTACATCTTACAACTTCAGTCCTGGAAAAGGGTAAGGCAGTGTTATAACTTTAAAAAGACAAGAGAGCTTCCAAATTACTCATGAAGTGTTAAGTCCTAGTGAAGCCAATGGCAGAACTACCACTGACATTCAGGATTTGGTTTATGAACAGTAAGGAAAAACATCCAACCTTGCACCAAAAACTGGCAAAATGCTAAGTATGCAGCTCCTCAGTCAGGAGAGCAAGGTGACAGGATGCATTTTTCTGTCTCCAACAGCACCTGAGAGCATGTCCTCTGGTCTCTCCCATTCTCTTGCATGCTTATCCTCATTGGAATTCTACCAGGAACATCTCCTTGGCCCAAATCCCTACATCTTTCTGTATCACTCCGTTGAAATAAAACACAAGGTGTGTTGTCACCCTGATAGATGCTTCATACATTCATTGCAGGAAACAAAATGTATACCCTGAGAAGCAATTACTGCTATAAAGGAAGATCAATATACGCTCTGTCTTATACTGAATTTATAAATCAACTTGTCCTTTCAGTCCAGAGTGGTTACCATTACTCACAAAACAAAGTATCAGGTAGAATAATATGGGCTTTTTAAAGACAATAATTCAGCAGGTTTTGTGGCCTCTTGGTAATATCCCATCAGAGGTGACAGTAAAAGCTAAGGAGGCAAAACTAGAGCTACTCAAGAGCACTGAGTATTTTTGGCAATACCTATGGGCAGAAAATCACATCAGTATTTAATTTTTAACAGCATGAGTCTAGTCCATATAAAACATATAATGAAGCAAACACATCTGAACACAGCAACAAAAATAATGCCTGTTCTTCCTGAGATTGGCATCAGACAGAACTCAAACGTGCATCTGCATTAGAAACAAAGCTCGGGCCTGAATTCTGCAATCTTGCATAATCCTCTCAGAACACAGGGGCAGCTCATAAATTCAGAAATAAATTTATAAATAAACATCACATGAAAACACTTTTACAGGAAACTGTTGCAGGAGTTATGAAGTTAGATATTTAAATGCCCTTAATTCAAGACATGGCCACATGAGGGATGCACATAGAAACCATTTTCTGCTATTTTTTATTTCACAGTTTCTAATTATGTCATGTCATCCTTTCTCTCTGTTGTGCTATATCTTTCTTCTCATAAATTTTGAAAATCCAGTGCAAAAACCAATCTAACACACAAAAAAATCAAGCTTTTTCAGAACGAGAGGACTTAATCCTTCATTTGGACTCTACAGTTTTCAAAACCCAACAGATTTCTTTAGCAGCTGTATAAAAAAAAAAAAATTAATTAGAGCTTTTAAAGGGAAGTGTATCAGCTCTACTTTTAAGAAGTTAAACAGACTGTTCACATTTTATGAAAGTAATTAACATCGGGGCGTTGATCAAGCAATGAAAAGAACCCGAAACATACCCTTTTTGTTTGTTTGTTTTCAGAAGGTGTGAGAAAGCAGGATCTTAAAAACCTTCAGCTTGAAAATGACAGAGATAATGAACGCCCTGTACCCTCCACACAGAGCACATGCACTGTTACCTCCCATGGCTTTTGCTATGGGTCCTAACAAGACCATACACTTTTTCCAGCAATTTCTTTAATGATTCAGGAACATCTTGTTCTCTGGTACTAGAACAGAAAGGATTTTTCAAATCATCTTTTTGAAACGCCCTAACTGTCATAGTACATTTAAAGTGTGGAACTATCCTGAGCCAGCTGAGAAAAACCACTGACTTGCTGTATCCTCTCTAAAGCTTAGATAAGAGTATTTACCTGCTTTGGATTAAACAGATAGAGACTTCCCTCTCAAACGTGTTCTTGCAAAGAAACACACAAGATTTGCCACTTTCCTTTTAAAATGGGGGTGTTTTGAGCATATATTATTTGAGATATTAAATGTATTTTATATATATATAATTTAGTTTTATTTCTGGTTGTAGCAGTTACCTATAAAATAGGACACTTTTTGGTCCTAGCCCAATCTTGACCCGAAAAATTTAAAGCACACAATTAAAAGAATTAAAATACACATCCCACGTGCTGCAAGAGCATTTTTAGCCAGAAGGCTAAGGATGGTCTGGTGGTGGGATGGGAAGCAAGGCTGCAGGAGAAAGAGGGGTGACTCTCCCACTGAAGCCGTGACACAGAGAGGAATGTCAGGTTAACGTGGCCAAGGAGAGAGCACAGGAGGGAACACCATTGACAGCTCAGTGCTTGGGGTGTGTCTGGATGATTTGTGCTTCTCATTCAGTGACTGTTCCATGTGCAATGTGTAAGTGCAGGGATTCCCCAGTCTATTTTCTGGACATGTTCTCCCATCTCTAGGCTTTTAAAAAGGTGGGTGGTGCTGGGTCTGAGTCAGAGCAACTACACCTGCAACTGGTGACAGACCAAACTCCCCCTGCACGTGGTGAGTTTACAGGGGACACCCCCAGGCCTCGCCTGCCTCCTGCAGCTTCTCACAAGGCCTTTGCAGCTCAGTCCTAAGAGCAGTCAGACTGGCCAAGGAGACACACAGGGAGCTCTGGAAGCTTCATGGCTGAGCAATCACGAAGACCTTGGTGGCACTTTTGGACTCAAGCCTAAATACCGTTGTGTACATCTAGCCTTTCTTTAAATTTGACATCAATGTTTTAGTTCTGACTTCCTGTAAAAAAATTCACTTTTTAGGTAATCCAACCTGGTAAATTAAATTAACCTAATACTGTTAGACTCTTTGTATTTGAGCAAAGCACTGAGGTGACAGGATAACATGTTACTATATTACTATCTGTCCATAAAGTACATCTTTCACTTATGCCCATCGATGAGCACAATTGATCTATGCAACACAATATGTGCAATTTTCTTTATCTCAGCCTCCTGCTGAAGTAAAGAATGAAGCCTATTTCCCTGTAAGATAATAACAATAATCATCACCACCATAAAAGGAAGACATGCCCTGTACAAAATCCCTTATCCATATGCAAATGAACCATTTGTAAGAGACATAATAATTAACTAATTGTTCACTGCTTTCAGCAGCCTGTATCTCCCATGATCTTACAGAGGTGCTTCAGCAGAGCTCTGCCTGAACTGACAGTGAAGTTATTCCAAATGACAGCAATTATGCCAGACCTCCCATCTTGGAGTCTGCCTGTGTCTCCAAACACTTACCAGCTTTCCTGTAGCACTTTGACCTCCCTCATTCAACCACAATCCAGGTACCATTGCAGAGAAATATGGTCCCCAAACACCAGGAACAAAAATGGGTTTTTCACTGACCTGTAAAAGCAAAAGAAAGCTCTGGTGAATCAAACAACCCGTCAAAGTAGGGACTTCACAACTAATGCTTGGCAGCTATTGGAGTCCAAGACTGAAACAATTCCTGCTTTTCCACAGGAGTTACCAACAGAAGTGGAGATCCACAGGTATAGATTTACTCCAAGAATAATGTGGAGATCTTCCAATTGCATCATTTTTAGCTCACATGACACAGTTGCAGCTACTTATCACACAAGTGCCCCCACTCTGACAGAACAGCTGGGCCTGGCTGAGCAGAAAGGAAGAAGTTTCAGGAATGGGAACTGTATTTTACAGGAAGAGGGAAATTGCCTCATTTCTCTATAAAAATGCCTTATTTAGAATGAACAGTTGGATACAACACTGTTGACTGTCCTCAGCAAATACAGCCAATGTACTTGGTGATGGGTGTTTGCAGAGTTAGGAATCGGGAGGGGATCCTGCTGACAGAGGACAGTGATGTCCCCCAAGATCTGCCACTAACTCCCAAAGCTGGCAAGGGAACCCCAGGCTCCAGTGTTCCCACAAAGCTGCCAGGATTGTTGGTGTCTTGTGTGGAAGCTGCAGACCTGGGCTGGGCAAAGGGGGATGTGCTTGGTATGGCCAACAAGAAACATGTGCCTGGGTAAACATCAGACTCTGCCCCTTACTTAGGCTCAGCTTTACACAAACCACTCCTTCCTTCACACCTGTGAAGGCAGATCAAGGCAGCTATCTGAGCACTATCCTACAGAAACAACAGGCCCCTATTCACACCAATACACCCCTCTGTGTACAGTGACAGCTGCCCCACACAGTATTTTAGTGGTTAGACCACTCAGGATGTGGGAAACACTGGTTCATTTCCTTTCTCTGCTTCAGAAGATGCAAATTACCAGTTTATAAGGGTGGAGGGCATTTTCCTTCCTCCTATAAAGCTGTTCCACTTTCAGTAGACCTGACAGACTTCCTAGGCTTTCACTCTGGGTCAGCAGAAGGCCTAAGGAGGTCCTAGTACTTACTCCAAAGACTAGTTGTGTATTCCTGACTGTTTGAACAATGAATTCTTGCAGCAGGGGCTGGAGGAGACAGGTCACCATCCCCTGCCAGGCTACCCTCTTCTCTTGGAAGCAGGTTTCATGTTTTCTCTTCCAGGACCACATTTATACACTCAAGAGAACAGCAGTGCAGTCCTACACCACCACATGATGCATGATGCACTTCCCATCATTCCATGTTAATGGGATGGCTAAATCTGCAACTGTTGTTTTCTAGAAGGTGCTTTGCTCCCAGAGAAGGAAACAAGAGAATTAATTCCGTAACAAAACAAGTCTGTATGTTCTCAATGCTGCAAAAGCAAAAAAAGAGTGGTCTCAGTCAATGGAACAATAGGGTTTTTTTGTATTTAGACCTTGTTCTTCATTACCAAAATTCTAGACCCACTGAAGGATGCTTAAGGTTTGCTATTGATTCAACAAGGCCTGGACTTCATGTCAAAACAGTTTTGAGGCCTGTTCCTGTTAAACATGATGCACATTCTCCGTATATTTAAACAGGCCAAACTTTAAAGAGAGTTTTTACAAGCAACGGGGGAATATGCTCCAAGATGCAGTTTACTGGCATTTGTGCATCACACATGTTTAGTAAATACAGCAGCAGGGAGGTTTCTGCACAAACAATAGTCTGCTCCAGCCATAAACTCACAGTACAGCTGATTCTTGTCATGAAGTTAAGTAGGAAAACAAAAAACCCAAAAATTTGTTTCTCAAAATAAATCAGCACCATGTCAAGAAATCATGATTTCTCTCAGGAAAGCACCTAACAAATACAGGAATCTTTCTCAGTCTCCCTTATCAGCTCTAAAGCCCTGACTTACTTTCCCTAAAGATGTACGTGCACACATGTGTCTGTGTGTCTGTGCAAGATTTTGGCTGACTAAACCCATTAAAGAGCAAGAATAGCTGCACTGAATTTACAAAGGCATTTATGACTCGAAGTGGACGAAGCTACGTCAAAAACACTGCGGAGACATTTGGTTTTGTTTTGTTTTCTCTTAAAACTACAAATTAATACAGCTTTGAGTTTTCATCACCTCAACGGGACAAGGCTTCTTTTACAATTTCAATATGAAAATGAAGTGTAAGAAAAAGCAAATCCTAAACTAAGCTGATTTTTAGACCTATTCCACATCACTGACCTTACTGAGAACACACCATGTCAGCATCTGCTCCAAACTGGTGATGGAAGTGTGGGGAGAACCCAAATATCCTGTCTCCTTCCCATCCTATAGCTGTGGACACAGCATGTGTCTCTACAGGTGACAAGAAACATTTAGGGAAAAGGGGCCTGGGATTCTGAAGTCTTATCTCAGAAATTTTTTGATGCAGCAAACTTTGCAGTGTTCTGTAGCTCACTGAAGGAAAAATCTAGTTACACCAAATGGATCGAGCTTAAAATCCAGCTGCTGTGTAGTCTGAAAAAACAAATAGCCAAAGGGCACTGAAAGCATAAAGATGCTTTGTGAAGTCAGGAGAAAGTCTAAACATCAAGAAGGGCAATATATTTTATAAAATAAAAACAGAAACCACACCTTTTTTCTATCATTGGTCCTCAATTTACCAAGTTGTCCTCTACATCTGATAACAACAAAAGGTTTAGATTCATTATAAGACCAAATTCTCTCTGCAGCCAGTGCTTCTGCCCTAGTACTTTGGGCACCCACAGGAATTTGCCAGGACAGGATATTTCCATGCTGGCTCCTCTCAAATTACAGTGAGACCTTCCTATCAGCTTACTACTAAGTACCGTCTGTTCACATTCCAGCAAACTTTCAACACATGAACAGAGCAAACAAGGGAACTGGGAATTGCCATGCTGATGGATAGAGGCAGTGGGGTACTTGGTTATCAGTTTTGTTGCTGTGGGAACTTTTAACTGGAATAAAAGAACCTTGGCTATCATGCATTATTTGATGATAGGGCACCATCAGATCTCCTATCTCCTCCTCTCAGTTAAGGGGTTTAATTCACATTTTTCAGACTCTGGGTTTTGATGCATGTGGAAAGCGAAAATTGGGAATAACATTCTCCTCAAAACAGACACACAGTCTTTAAGAAGTAACATCCTTCCATAGCTCTATGCATAAAAAATAGCAAATGGTTTCCATTTCCCTTTCTTGAAATACTTGGATGGTCTTTCAAGCCATGCAGCAGCTGGCATTTGTATTTTCATAATAAAAGGTCCATATTCTGTTTGAGTATACATCCCACCCAATCCCACCAAAACACATGACTAGACATAAGTGTAAGGTCGGAGAAAAAGTACAAAGTTTGCCACAGAACCCAGAAGAAAAGCACAATTTGCCAGATTCGGGGCTATTTTTGTTACACTAATACCATGTCTCTTTTATAGCTTTCAATTGCCTTCAGACATTCTCATGATGATATAGGAGGATCAATGCCATTTTTTTTTCCCTTTAATGAGCTTAAGAAAATCCTTAATCTTTTTAGTAGAAAAACAACATGTGTTTTAGATTTATGGGGAATTGATTTTTATTTTGAAAGCAAATAAGAGATGTCATCCTTCTATGGAAGTTAACATACAAATTCAAAAGGAGCCTCAGATTTTCTGCCTTCCATTTAACTGAAATTCCTTCTGTGACACACTCCTATTGCAAGACATGTTAATGTTTATTATCTTTTACACAGAGCGAAACTGAACACAGAGAGGATTTCCTCTGCTAGACCTGAGAATGATCTCTGCCCAACAATGAAGCAGGAATTAGAAGACTGGAGATGAGAAGCTGAACTTATTCACACTTTGAGTCATAAGCTGCATTTATAAATATTTCAGCTGAACATGTTCACACCGAGACTGTTGCCCCTACGTGTGATGATGCCAACTCACCCAAGGATTATACTCAGCCATGCTATTCCACCTCACAGTTACTCTGTCTGTGGATGGGAAAGAATCCCTTTTGTGCAAGAAAATGTCACCTTTCCATGTCTCCCCAACACACACATTCCTACTTGCTCAGCCCCATCATTTCAGATGAAATGAGCATTAAGCATTTCCAAGATTCCTGCTTATCTGAAGGGAAGAAGAGTTGAACACCTTCTGAAAGGGAGAAGAAGGGAAATAAAGTTCTGTCTAGGAGGGTTTAACCTCGGCATGTGCTTTATAAAAGATCATACTAATATGTAAGATATGTAAACATTATAGAGCAATCAGAAACAAATGAAATGATGAATTCAGTTTAACAATATTCAGCTGTGGTGCAAGTGCCAGAAGGCACTTTTTGTTATGAATAGATCATTTGGATGGATTACAGACCAGATTTGAACCCTGGCGTGTGCTAAGAAAATCAGTGTCAAACTACCTCAGATCAGAAGGTATCAGCAGTACATCTGGCAGCCCACAGAAATAAAAAATGTCTTTAAAATACATAAAGCTGCATAGAACTAAGCTAAAGTATGAGAGGACCTGCTTAAATGACACTAATACGAGATCTGTAATGTATTTAATTTATTAGTCCTTCCCACTTTCCTCTCCCCTTAGAAAAAAAAGAGGCAAAAAAATTCACTTCTATTCTTAAAGTCATAGAAAAAAAGCAGGATAGGCTAACTCAGAGCTCATGGAAGTGAATCAGGGGAGCCAGTGCCTTCCATCCAAAGTAAGTTCAGCTTTCAGGACTATCATTTGGTTCAAGGACAGAACAGAACACAGACCTTCACAGAGGAGCATCTCCCAGGCATCCAGCCATCCCATAAAATGAGCAAGTGGCAGTGGGAGATTTATTTTACTTAGCTTTGTTTTGCCAGACTAGCCATAATGATCAGGCACATGCTTGTGTTTCCTCCTCAGTTTTATGTAAATGTTACGGCAATCAGAGACAAGATAAAATAAAACACACCACACTGGCGAGAGCAGGTTTGTGGAATCGTGAATTTCAGCAGAATTTTCTTCCTTAGTTGACACCATCTGTTGCTGGTGTAGGCTTACACAAACTTATTCAGTAACACTGACAAAGAACTTGCTATTACCTGAAAAGTAAATCTTTATGTTAACAAGGTATATCCATCTTGTGCCATTTTCATTTCTGCTTTCCAATACTGCGTCTCTGAGATCTGGCAGCATTCTGGTATCACTATCAGATTTTCTATTTACTTACAGAGACAGAAAATCAGATTTCTGCTGAACTCTTCTTGAATTACACTCACTTACATGAAAGCAAAATTAAACCTTCATTCTACTGTCACAACGTTTTTAGAGTAACCATTTGCTAAGGAGAGGCTAGGTCAGAAAATTTGTTTGAAAATCACCTCACTTATCAGCTTCTATAGCCAGAAATTCAAAATAACAGCTGCTTTTGTTAGGCTAAGACAGGTATGAAGAAAAGATCTAAGATATTAATGGAGAGCAGGGAAAGAAACAAGGAAAAGCACCGTATCAGTCACCAACTAATAAATGCCCTTTACAGTTCGGCACTTTGATCAGTGACAAGTCAAATACTTTCATTAACTTCTCTGCTGACTTTTAACTTTCAAAGTTTCTGACTGACTGTGGATTGAGAATACTGACATTCATTCAGGTCAGGGACTTTACATCGATGCATAAAATCCTGTATTAAGAAAACTGTATCATTTTGCTTTTGCTGACAGACGGGTCTTATATAGCTCCTCGACCCCAACTCTCTGACAAAGAATGAAAGAGATTAATAAAAAAAAAAAAACCAGCATTCAAAGGGAAACCCAAGAATGTTTCATTTCTAGGTTTCTGGTTCAAACTTAGGTCATAGTAATAACTACTGAATGTGTGATTTAATAACAGCACTTGCTGGTGGCATTTATATTAACGGGGTGGAGTTGGGGCATGAAATTGTGTTTTCAGAGAACTGATGCCTACTCTAAAATTGCCATCCTGGCATTATTTCTCAAGCACTAAATGGGTTTAAAACTAAGCTTCCCTCTAACTCTGGAGGCAATTCTCTACATTAAACCTATGGTGCACATAGTCAACTTCTTAAAATATGCTGATTATTAGCAGTAATTACATGTTAAACACATAACAGCATCCCAGTTTTAGCCTGATGCAAAATGTATTTAAGAAAACAAGGTCTTGGAACACAAGAAATGTACTTCAAAAAACAAAGGAAATTAAAATTCATTAATATTCCAATTCCTATAGGTCATCCACTACCAGCAATTTATTTGCTTATATTTTAAGCTCAGGTCCCTGGCCATCATGGGTTTGCTATGCAACTGCACAGCTTGTGGTGGCAAGTCACCCAGCTCTGCTCCACGTGACAGGTTGGCATCCCCTGAGCCATCCACGGTGACAGATTTACTCTGCAATGATATTAAGACTAGGCCACAAAAATGTTTGCACAGAGCTCACTTTATCCCACTGGCAGCAAGGAATTTACTTGAGTGGCAACAACACAGAGAGAGAACATGGACTTTGGGGTTCTGCCTGAACACATCTGCCCACGGCTGGTTTTGGTAACCTGTTTACATCCAGTTGAAGAATTCGGGCTTATGTGATACAAAACACTTCCATAAATGCCTTGCTGAATATGCATCCCGTCATTTATTGCCAAGGCTATGCCACAGAGACCCACAAAAGTTTTAAACCTTAGTTAATCTCACTTAGCTCTGAGAACGGCAACAGAATGAATCAAAGCAGAACAAAATTCTCCAACTATGTCGATCAAGGTTGTGCAACAACAAAAACACAATATTCAAAGCCATCAGGCAGTATTTTTGCAGCACAAGATACTGCAAGATAAGATTTCTGACTGTGGAGCCAGACAAGGTTGAAAGAGGCAGATAGAAAGGCAGATACCATCCAAACCAGAAACAATCATGCAAGAGAATCAAAGGGTTCTGGGCACTGCCCAGAGCATAAACTTATGGCCAGAGAGTGGTCTGTGGGAGGGAAGTTGAAACAGATACATGCATTCAGTATTATTTTTTTGCCCAAGTTGGTTTGTTTCGTGTTGGCTGTAGTACTGCCATGTTTTATGTCCCCCGTGTCCCCTCACTGGCTCTGGGCTCATGGGATGAGTGTGAAGGGTGACTGCTGGCAGGGCTGGAGCTCTGGCAGAGCCACATGTGCCTCCTGAGTCCTCAGGACCTGAGGCCACTGGCGTGACAGGCCTTGGAGGAGAGTTTACAACCAGAAAATCTAATTGTATTGATATTGCTTATTTATTACCCACCACAACAGCACTAAGAACACAAGCCCAGCACATTTCAGCTCGGCAAGGTGCCAAGTGCAGCTCACCACAAAGGAGGTGGGTGACAATATGGAAGCAAAGATCTTCTTATTTTTGCTGCTTACTCTGAAATTGATAATATCACAAACTTGTCTGGCAAAAATCAAACCAGTCACAACCACAGGAACAGGTTTAAGTAAAAATTACCAGAATTAGAAACATACAGAGAGTATGCATCAAATGCAGACTGGTATCTGAAATTTCTGATGATGATTTGGAGCTCATATCCCAGTTCAACCCCTGAGTTCATTATTTCCCAGACAAAACTCTCAGGTACAATCTAAAACCAGGAGACACAAATGGGTTCTTAGGGACTACTGTTACCCCTTACTGCAAACAGTAACCCATCTGAGAAGGGCAGCAAACTGTGAATTACACGCATGCAGAACTACTTCTAATTTTCTAAGTTCTTCATAAAACATTACTGTAGCAAATGTGGATAGAGCCTTCCCAAATCTTCGCTCGCGAAGCCTCGCCATGAGTGAGATGAGATGATGATAAAACATTAACTGGTCTACAAACTAGAGACCAAACAAGGTATGTGATTAATACCAAGTAAAGAAACAACACTCCTAGGGCAACCTGATTGCTTCATCTCTGAAAATATTTCAGGTGAATTATATGTTGGGACTATATACTGCACAAACTGTCTTTATATCTAAGAAGAATTCATTTGAGTAAAACTTCACTCAGTTTATTAAACATTCGCATGGTAAGATTTTTATTCAAGGCTAAATAAGGAAAGGTATTTGAAAAATGTTTAAATCTTACCATTTTTAATAAAATAATAGGTTGACTCACAATAACATTAGATATTCAAGTTGCATTTATTTTATATTAATTGGTATAAAGAGAAATTTATTTGGCCCAATAGCTCAAAAGAAGAGAAGAAGAAGAGGAGAAGAAGGTAGAAGGAAGAAGAAGAGGAGGAAAAAGAGGAGGAGAAGGGGGAAGAGGAGGAGGAGGACAAAAAGAAGAAGGGGAAGGAGACGGGGAAGGAGAAGGATGACTTGACTAGACATACTCCTCACTAAGGAAGATGACCACATACTCAAACATTTAGAGCTTTAAAACTAATCCACCAGCAGAAATATAAGGCAGTGTTTGGGTGTTTCCCCTTTCACCCAGAGGATACCAGACCTTAAAACAGTTAAAACACTTCAATCAAAATGTTGTTTAAAACTGGTAACAACAGCAACAAAAAAAATCAAATTTAGCAAAAAGACACCCCTGTTTTACTCAGCTGTATTTTAAAAATGTAACAGATCAGACTCTCACCAAGAGCAGTGAATGCAAGAAGAGGTCACAGGCTGCACTTGTATGAGTGGGTGCTGTGGGGCTGAACTAACTCACTGTTCTCCTTAAACAGAGCACAGACCCCCCTACACCTCTGCATGGAGGCCCATTTTCTGACAGCAGCCAGGTCCAGCCTCTTCATCTCAGCTGCCTGCGGGTATTTTATGCTTTTTTTCAACGTGCTGCATCAATTTTCAGCCCAAGGTATGTTTGGTATTAGGACGTCTCAGGGTACAGCCACATGAATAAATTATTATGGGCAAAACTAGGAGGACAGTTGCCCAGCAAAACCACCTCTACTCATCATCCTTCTGTGGTGTATCGTGTGACAGATCCCAGGGACCTCGCACATTCCACAGGAAACCAGGGCCAGGAGTGCTGCTCCGAGCTGCTGACACCGTGCAAATGCACACTATAGATTACTCAGTTAATTTCTTCATCTGCCTCTGCTCTTATTACTTGATCATACAACAGGATTTTAAAATTCTACTTTTACTTTTTTTCTAATACCGACCTTATGAAGGAAGCTCGCAGTGGTATCAGCTTCAAACATTAACCAGCAAAGCTGGACAACTGATACATGTTTTAAATAGAACAATATTTTTCACATTATAAAATTCTGCCATTTTCCCTAGGAGAAAATAGAGTGCAAGACTGGTACCTACCTCTCCTACTGTAAACTTTTTACTTCCTCCCTTTGCACTCAAAACTCCAGATTCTGAAGCAGAAAATAAAAACAGGAAAAAATTTAAATTATACTGGGAGCAAAATGCTCTTCATTTTTCTGCCTTACTATTATCTATTTTAAAACTGAGATGTTAATAAAATATCGTTTCTCTGCCAAAAAAAATGTATTTTTATAGATTTCTTTTTCAGCCAGGAAAAGATTTTAGTAAAATGAGAGACAGACAGAGAGAAGAAAACTTCAGGCATGATTAAACAAATAGGGTGAAAATATATTTTATTTTCATTATATGTTGCCTACCTCATCGAGGCATGGAAACTCAATGATAAGAAAGTCTTTGGCTCACAGGATTTAGGGCAGCATTAAACCTTCCCAATTAACTTTCTCCTCATAAGGAGAGATCAAAGAGTGAGTGCTCTAGTTCAAAAATGGTGCTGAAATCCAAACCATGTACAACAGTAGCCATCAAACTCCCACAAGGCTGCCAGCAATATCCTTGTACCTCCTTCTCATCAAATCTTCTCCCAGCTGTACACAGAGACCTCTCCCTCCAGGTATTTTTTCATAAAAGACAGCTACAACCTGTATTCTCATTATCTCTCCCCTTGCCACAAGGAAAGAGTTGTGAGGAGGATTTGAGATATCACAAACATGTGATCCATGACCCACTGTTTGAAAGCAGATGATGCACCTTGGAATAAAGGTGCAAAGAAGGGTTGTAGGTGATGCACCTCTTAGCCACCTCACCTTATCTTTACACAGGAGCACTCTGGCCACAGAGGCTGAGAGGGCCACATCTGAACAACGTGTTCCTCAAGTCCTGCTCCAGTTCTTTTCTGAAATTTGGCTGCTGTGTGCAAAAGAGGAAAGCTGTAATGGGACGTGACTGGTTGGAAGTTGGCCACTTAAAAGCACAAGCTATAAGAGGAGCAGGGCTTAATGATACCTGTATCAGGAATATTAAATAACCACCCTACCAGGGCACTTTGAGGTGAACAATTAAAAAGGGGAATTATAAAAATCAATATTGTGGAATAGACACAAACTTCTCAACCTTCTACAAGATCTTTTGCCAGTGATCTCCTGACCATGAGTGATGACTTGATTGAACCCCTGTGGGCAGCAGACTCTCAGGTTTCCATTTCATGTGGGTATAATCCACCCATGAGGCATCAAAAAACCCTGAGTCATATCTATGAATCAGGGTCACGAACCTCACACATGATGGAAGAGAACAGCAGCTTGGGGTGAGGGAGCTCTACCATCTTGGAAAGCTGGATCCTGAGACTCCTGTCATAAAGAGGCAAGCCCTGAGCACTGCTGAGGTAGAACTGAAACCAATGAACAAAAAATGTGAGCAGTAAGATTGATCCTTCGAATTGAGCAACAGGGAAAAAGACTACGGTGGTAGAAAAATACACCTGAGACCCCTGGGCTGAGGAGGCTGCCTGGGGTCCAACAGATGATCTTCTAAAAATTATAATAAATTAAAAGGTGTCAGGGATAGGATTACTTGTTTTCTTTGTAGAAAAATGATGCTGTTTGTTTTGTAGAATGAAGGGTTTTACGAGGCACTGTCAGATGGCTGAGACACTGAACCAAAGAACAGGGAACCATCCCCAGGGAGAGGCTGGAGCAAGTGGGTCAAACAGGTTCTGAACTGGTACAGGGAGAGGCCAGGAGGGTCTAGAGAGTGGTGTCAGATTAGTCAGAGACATTTAGAGGATGGGTCTCCAGGAGGTCACAACAGGAGCAGAGAGAAGTCTAAGCACAGCATCTGCCTCTGGAACTCTCCCTGGGTTTGCTGTCCCCGGACACAGAAAAGAACAATACTGGTGTCCTCAACAGAAAATCTGCACTCCTGTTAAGTTTGCGTTCCTTGTATATGAGTTTAACCTCCTGTGTTTGTTCCAGGAAGCAAATTTGGAACTAAGCCTGGGACAACGTGTGAGTTTCAGCTCTGGAAGAAGTTAAATAAGAATGAATTCTGGGGTAATTATTCCAGACTCATTCAGAGTCCACCATTTCCATCTGTCTAAATAAGAGATGCAAAAACTTCCAATGTCTTATCAGGGACCCTGACTGAATGCTCAGCTTTGAAACAAACCCCTTACACTCAATGAATTTTGACTGTTCCCAGCTTGAATGTTCCCATACATTTACTTCTGCTTTTTATCAGAATCCATTAGCACTAAGCATATTTATGTTTCAGCTTGGGAAAGTACACAACAGACACACAGTAGCAGATCGTCCTTTTCTTTGTATTCCCAAAGGTCAAGGTTTCTTATATAACTTGGTAAAAAAAGACCTTTTAATCTGTTAAGTTGTTTTCAAGATCCAAACCAGGAAAAAAGCACCCACATTTGTGATGGATTCAGATGCTTTTTGCTAAGCACTTAAGCACCAGCAGTCCTGCATTGATTTATTTTATTGTTTTATTTAGTGAAATGTCTGGATACAGATATACAGAATAACCTTTTTTTTTTCCTCATATTTACTGTGTCGCCTTCCTTGAAATGGGCACTACAAGTGTTTTGATAAATGGACTGAGAGGTTGTCTGGTTACACCACGGTTTCTACTTGTGTCCTTACTGAGATGCTGCTGTGTCCCCTTCTCCAGCAGTGCTGCTCCATGACTCACAGCAGTTCCTTCTGTGCCTCTCAGAACAATAGCTCACAGGGGATACAGGGCCTCAAATGAGCTACAATTTACACCACCCATTTATTTTTACTTCTCCTCCAATGATAGATACTCACTGTCACAAAATGCCAGTTTATGTGAAGATCATAAATCTTCCAGCCCAGACAACTAACTGCAGGCCATTTTAAATATGTGCTTTATAACACTACAATTTGGCTGCTACGGTAAATTAAATCCCTTAAAGCTCATCACAATAAGAACTAACTCTCCTCAAGTATAAAAAATAAAATCAAAACCCAAAGATCCATGAAGCCCACTAACCTGTTAACAGTGAGCAGGAACAGGTGGCTTAGGGAAGATCATAGGAACACAGCAAACATACAATAATTCTTCCTCAAAATGTCCTACAACCCTCCAGTGAGATGAAGTTCAAGCAAATTTCTGTTCTTACTTTCAACCAACCAAGTCTTCAAAAGTGACTGAGATTGCAAACAAATCCCATTTTCATGAACATTAGCTATGTCTCAGTAAAAAGCTCAATTTTTGCATTAGAAAATGAATTTACTATAGTGACAACTTGCAGATCAATGTAAGTCTTAAATGAACATTGGAATTTTTTAAGTGTCTCAGAATTATTCCTTTAGCTCACAACCCTTTAACTTCAGTTCTGATTCCTAAAAAAACACACCTCGGGTACTACTTGCAGCACTATCCCATTTTAGGAGACCAGGGAGACCTCATCCCAGCCTGGAAGGTTGGGAACTGTGCTCATGGAACAGCTGTGTCACAAATACAAAAAACCCCTCCTGCTCCAAATGATATTTAAGAAAACCCCACCAAGACCCCCATCCGAACCGTGCAGTCCAAGGAAAGCCCAGCCCTTTCTTCTGGAAAAGAAGAGTGGGACACGCTGGGCCAGCACAGTACAGGGGGTCTCCAGAAGAGCTTTCCAGCACTGACCTTTTCCCAAAAAGCTGATGAAGATACAAGCTGTGGGAAAGAAATCTCAGAGGTGGAACAGGAAATTCGAGGGGGGGTTGCATATAGGTATTATCCCTAAACTTATTATTTTGGTAGGGAGAATTATTCTTCCAAACCTGCAGTTCTTACCTCACTCAGTGGGAAATATTAAGAACCAAACTCTTTTCAAGCAAGGTCTGGTGTATTTATCTACTCTGGATGCCCTTCCCACGTACCTTAAGGACTTTATTATTTATTTATCACATAATACAGTTCATTTTAGAGATTTATTTTCCTTTTTCACCATTAGCTAAGTGTGCCTTCTATATCAGTGAAGGCCACTATCAACAATAGTATCACCTCCAGGTTCAATAAATCTTCTGCAGTACCCCTGAGCTTGGAAGCAGATTTACATTGTACGGGATATGTGTTCACACACTATTTTAAACATATTTTTAAACATCTGAATAACTAAATGGGTAAATCCTGAGAACCTTACCCGGTGTTTATTCAGCCCTTACTTACTGAGACAAACTCCCAAGGACAGAGTAAACAGTGAGAGGGGACCTCAGGCCTTCACCCACAGCTATAAACAATGAACTCAGCACAAACTGTGATTCCCAGCTGACACTGGGAGAGAAGCAGCACTTAATGCTGCTCCCCATTTTGCTTCCAGAATGATTATATGAGGAGAGATTTAGTTTCTCCCTAATGAAACGTGGCCCATCTAAGATCTTCTCCCATGCACAGCTGGAACAGCAACAAGAAACTTAGATGAAGAACTACTGATTCATGAGATGATGAATACTATTGGAAATGGAGGGGGGGGGAAAAAGGTCTCAGTGAGAGGCATAAAGCCCAAATACTGAAGAAATTTGCCTGACTGGGGGAACTGGTGCTGTTAAGAAGAGTAAATACCATTGCATCTATACCCCCTTGGACCATGAAGCCCTTAATACCCAGCACTCTCACAGCCCCCCTCCCATTAGAAAATGCCTGTGTGCACAGCTTCAGTTTCGTGCTCATATTGCAAGTGGGTAAGCTAAGGAAAGGCAATAATCTGACAGACTCGTATAGCAAACCAGCTCACTGAACAGTATCTGGGATTTTGACCCAAATTTTCACACTCCTCATTGCAAATACGGCTAATTTGAAAAATTTAAATCTAACAGAAAATTCTTGGGTTTTATACAATTACTGTACTCCCTTGAAAATTCCATTCAGATGTTTCAAGGCCCAGAAGAAACCTAACAAATGACCAAGAAATCCCTTATCATACCCTATTTCATTTATATTTTAGTTATTATTTTACAGTTATTGTAAGAAAAGGAGCACATATTGGTTCCTTTTTGTTCACCATGAGAACAACAGAGAGCAAACAGGCTGTTCAATAAATTCATGCCTACTCCAAAATTCAAGATAGACAAAGAATCTGGAAGGGTCATTCATTATACATATCTATGCTTGTAATCTGAGAAAAATCTCCTATCCAGCTCTCCTTGGAACAGAACACTCCAGGAAGACACTTGGGTTTGCTCCAGATTTTGGGCTTCAGGCTAATACATCCTCCTGGGTCTAGAGAGTGATCAGGTTTGGTTATCTGCAGACTTGATAAGAGTGTTGTACCTGTCAGATCTGATACCATCACTTTGAAGAATACAGAAAAGGAAAACCAAAAATCTTCTGTTACAATGAAAGGCCGCCGCTGCTGCTGGACTTTCCTGAACAAAAATGGGAATATTGATATATTGACAGCAAATCAAAATTTAGTTGCTTTGTCCTGTCCCCTACAATGGAATGATGCTGTTATGTGAAGATTAATGAAGGAAGACAAATTTATAACTTCCACAGAATCACATAATCCAGAATACAATTCCTTCCTACAACAGAAGCAGCAAAATCCCCCAAACACTATTAAAATATTCAGCTGTTACAGTTAGGATATAAAGGTGTAACGTGCCAGACTCAAGGGCTAGATCTGGTAACAGGTAACCTTCAATACCACACTGCTTTAAGCAGAGAGGCCCAAATTAGGCAGACCAAAACTTCCAGCAGCCAGACCAGATAAATCTTAGTCGTGTCAACATAAGTATGTGAAAAGCTCAGTCTCCCTTTCTCAGTCTTTCTAAGGCAAAACACAGGGAAGGGAGTGAGGAACAGGAGAAGAGCCCTGTTAACAGTCCTGGAAAAAGCCCAACATAAGGCTTTATATCCACTGTGTTTGTATGAAAAACAATAGAAAATTCAAGGAGGCAGAAAACAGATCTCTGGTTTCCACATTGTTTATCATATAGTGCAATATACTCTTGTCTGTGGTGTGCAAATGCTGTCACTTCAGAACACAAAGGAAATACACACATACAAGCCAACATTTCCAGCAATCATACACTCCCAAAGTACTGGATAGGGCAGTTTGTAAAAGTAGCAATTAAAGGAATGGTAATTAAAATCATACTTAACTATGAAGTGCCTCAGTCTACCATCTAACAAAATTGGAAGAACATTCCTACTGTCTTACCCCTTCACTGTTACAAAAACCCCCAAGACCATCAAAGAGAAGACACTGCAGAAAGAATCATAAAAACATGGAATTCTGGAATGATTTGGGTTGCAAGGGAGATTTAAGCTCATCACCACCGCCTGCCATGGGCAGGGACACCTTCCACTATCCTAGGTTTCTCCAAGCCCCTTCCACCCTGGCCTTGGACACTTCCAGGGATGGGGCAGCCACAACTTCTCTGGGTAAGTATTCTAAAGCCTCAGTATCCTAAATCTGACACCCTAATCCATGGTTCTGTGTCACATGGGGCAGTTTGCAGGTAACCACAGTGTGTTGGAATTTTCAAAGCAAGTGTTTTCACTGATGCCAGTGAGATGTCTCTGGAAAATCAGCCTTCATGGAGTCTCCAAGCAGAGTACTTTCCAAAGCATTCCCTCTGTCCACATCTATCCTTTGAGTCTTTGAACCCAAACAATCTGTTCACAAAAGGGAAGGGGAGTTGGATGTACAGTTTTCTGGGAACGTTACTAAGCTTTATCTAGTTTATGTACAATAGAGATTAAATTGCTTTCACATACATTGCCCTGCACAGGTTGATTACCAGGAGAGCACTGGGGTGCAAATCTTTGATGTCTCTGAACAGGCACACACTAAATAGGAACGTCCCATTCTCCCTGTCACCAAGACATACCTGAGCTTTGAATTATGTCAGGCCAGGAACAAAGGAATCTTGCTCATAACAAAAACTTTTAATAACTCGCTGAGAAAGCCTCCCTTTCATCTCTGCCAAGCTTTAGGAAAGGCTGGGAGGCAAGCAGAAATAAACATTGTACAGACTCACCACTGCTGGCTCTAATGTAAACTCTCCAACTTCCTATTTACATTTCAAGATCTTAAGCTTTGTGGTTTACTAGTTCTGCAAGTAAGTGCTTTGGGTTTTGGAGGCTGCCTGCACATGATCTCCCACCACTACTGAAGTCTTCCTAGCTTTTATTAATATAATAAGGAGGTCAGAAAAGCAACGATCTTTTATATGCCCTGCTAGCAAAAATATTTTACTTCTTGCCTTTTAAAAACAAAACAAAGCAAGCAAAGCATACAAGGGTAAATTAATGCCAGCAAAGGGGATATTACAGTTGTGTTTGTTTCTTTTTGAAACTGAGGATGCAAGAACATGGAACGAGACAGTTTCATTTAAAAAAGGGTGTGGAGGAGTTCTTTGAGGGACAAGTAAAAGAAGGTGGCAATTTTATGGATATATAACCCTTCTAAGGCCATGAGCTGAAAAGGCATCTAAATAGGCTCTGTGACCTTTTCTTCATAAGGCTAAATCTGTGTACACTAAGAACCTGCAACAAGAGTCGTGAAGTCAGTGTGGTTTTCATTTCATGTAGCCGTCCCTCAATGTAAAACATCTTCATTAGCTGGGAAGTCAGCACTGTGACTGCTGCCAAATGCAATACAGAAGAGAGCAGGACTCAACTGAACGAGGACAGAGCGAGGGAGAGGTTCCTGAGACAGTCATTTCTCCCATTCGAAAGACACTGGCTCTGTGACTCACGTGCAGAACAGGCCTTACAGAACACAAGAATATTAAAAAATCAAGAGGGCAGGCACTTATCAATTTCCTAAAGCTCACACAGATCATTTCACAAACATGCCCAGGCTGCCCCAGCTTCACTAGGTTTGCTTTTGTTTTTATTTTTTCCCTCCCGCATTCCTCCCCCTCCTCCCTGCTCGCCTGACCCTCCCACACCCAGCCTCTTTCCCCTGGTCAAGAGAAGGACAAATTGCTGCCTCTGCTAAGCCCTGGGTCACAGCCAGTTGGCACCGGGATGTGCTGCCCTGGGCTGCTGGCCCTGTCCCCCCGGAGACTGCACGTTCCATGTGAGGGATGCGTGTCCTGCGGGAGGGAGGCGTGCGAGGCTGGAGTGCTCCGACCCGCTCTCCAAACACACACTGCCCGGTGCCATCCCACTGGATCAAACGGAGCTGGCAAAGCAACTACCAGCCCACTTAGCCCCTGCAAGCTTTTCTCTCATCACAGATGATTTCCAGCAGCTGAGGAGTCCCTGTGCAGTGATTACTCAAAGTCTGCTGCTTTAACAACGTGGCATGTTCTGAAGAGGAGACTCTCGTATCAGAGCCAAAATACACTGAATGCACTTGCTGGTCTGGCTCCCACCGAGATTAGAGATCAGGCTCTGAGAACACTTTGAGCCAGCATGTCTCTGCAGTCTCCTCTCCAGGATGTACTGCAAAGGACACGTACTGTGCATGCTTTGGGGGTGGAAACGTGCTTTACACTCTATTTGTGTGAACAAAGCTGGCAGCTCAGGCGGATATTGTGGAGCAAAGAAGCTCTATTGTGTTTGCCAGTCATCACGAGAATCAAATGAGCAAATTTAGAATAAGCAAAATGGGCTGAAGTTCCTTTAGCAAAAAGCACTCAAAGGCTGGTCAGGCTTAGTGAAAGAGAGTATGGGATATTCTTCCTGAAATTATAAATAGTAAACACTTGGACAGCAAAGTGATCTGCCCATTTTGCTATTTGTGTAGTTGCTCTGTCTTTTAGAACATACAGTAAATCTAAAAAGATAGAAGATAAATTACTCGTCCCTCTCCAATTTAAAAAATGACTAAATTATACACTTCAAACCACATATACAATATCACCTGGGGAAAAAAGAACTGTGCACCAAGCCAGGTGAGTCCATTCCCAATGTCAAGAGTTAGAGAAATAACAAAAACAGATGCAAAAGAGACTACACCTAAACTTGAAAAGGTTCCCTGATAATCCCCAAAAAGAAGTGTTGAGAGCTGATAAAGAAGGAATGACTAAAGAAGAACACAGACCACATCCCCAGATGAAGACAGAAAAAAATATCAGAGACTCTGGATAGGAAGTAGCACAAACCTTCTGTATTTGGGACTCAAAATACCATCAAATTCAGACACTGCCCCCCCCCCTCAGTAAGCTGAAAATAGGCCAGACAGTGTTCCCATTGGAAGATGGTCCTGCTAATTCCTTCAGCTGTGAATCACAAAAGGTTTTAGAGTAAGAACAACAAATATTTTCATGATGCTACAACTGTTCCGGGACAAGTACACAGCAGAACACTGTTCTCTAACTGAGATTCACCACAAAATAGACACAAAAGAGAAGATGGGGTGCTGCAAAAGAAAATCCCAGTTTTCTCTTCTTTGATATGCCTGGATCCTGTAGCTCTGTGTGCACATTCTCCTTGTCCCGCATGAAGGTCCCAGTCTGGGTTGGAAGGGACCTTTAAGGGGCCATCTCGTTCCACTGCCTGCCATGGACAGGGACACCTTCCACTAGCCCAGGTTGCTCCAAGCCCTGTCCAACCTGGCCTTGGTCACTTCCAGGGATGGGGCAGCCACAGCTTCTCTGGGTAACCTGTGCCAGGGCCTCACCACTCTCACTGTAAAAAATTTCTTCCTAAGATCTAGTCTAAATCAACCCTCTTTTGGTTTAAAACCTGACAGAAGCAGCAGTACTGCCAGATTACTTGCCACAAGGAATACTGGAAAATTTCTGTGTCCAAGTCCCCTGTCACACTGCTTGTCCCTGTTACTTTTCAGCTTTTGCTAACTTGCATCTGAGAGTTAACTCAATTCTTGGTGGTCTTACACATCTATAAAAGGGCAAACACGCCTGCGTTCAGGGCTGGGATATGGGAATACAGATACCTGAGCCTGAAATCCTCCTGATCACATCAAGGTTTCAGAAGCAAAAAAAAATTTTGAAACATTTAAAACATCCCATAAAACCCTAGGACACTGGCATTTTTCTAGGGAAACCAATTACCTTATTCCAAAAAGTTAGGGCATGTCTCTTAGACCCTTGCAAACTATGAGTTAGGAGTGACATGTGAGCTCCTATTTCAGGGCCTCGAACCTGCTGCTATTTTGCCGGGAAAAACTACTCACACATTTTGTGCAGTCGCTAGGGCTGCACAGGGAAAGGCTAAAAAGTTCCAAAGCTAAGTGTGGGTGCTGGAGCCCAGAGACCCTGTCTGCAAAGCATAATGGAAGCAGGCCATTCGGAAAAGTCATCTGTGAGTGTCCATCACTGGAGTGGAATACCCGTGGATCAAACCTGCAGGGATGAATCCCAGCCCCAAACCAAGGGACAAGGACAAGTGCAAGGACAGCTTATTTGCCATTCCACATGCAAATTCTGTCCATGACTTTTGCTAGGGCAAGGGAGGCAGCAGAGAATCATGTAAAATGAATAACTGTCCAAAAATATTCAGAAGACCATCTTTTCATTTCTTTTTCCTCATGGATAATGATGAGCCTTGAGGTGGCAGTGATTTTGAGCAACTAACAACTCAGACCTGGACTGGGATCAATAACCTAATTACAACATGCATTTTGCTGCTTTCATGAGCTATTCAAGTATCTCAAAGAAACACAAAATTCTTCGTGTGTGTGTGTGTGTGTGATTACCCCAAACTGTCAGTGGTTAATTCCAAAAGCGTATCCTCACTTAAAAATGGTAGTTGTACCACAAATTAAACTATTATAGCCATGAGTAAAATTAGGTTCCACATTTGTACTTTCTAAAATATCAAAGGTATGGTTAGTAAAGTCTTTTGTTTAAGATCTCTAGAGTCCTGGAGGTAACGAAAACTGGGTCAAGGAGTAGTTTCTCTCAAAGTTTAAAGTAAATGCTGTGTTCAAGCAATACCTGCTCCTGTGACTCATGGAGCATTTGGTGTAGAGAATGGAACTACTGTAGCAACACACACACCCCAACAGCAGTACCACTGCCCTCACAAAAAAGAAGGAAGGGGGGGAAAGAAAGGCATAGCAGATGATTTTGAACAGTTTCCTGTTACGGTCCCTTGAAAGAAATCCAGCCGTACTTTCTCCCTGCTTTCTGTTTGCTGAATTTCTCCTGACAGTTGGCTCCTTCATTTGCCAGAACCACAACAAAGGACGGCCTTGAGTTTCCACACAGGCCATTTTCTCCCTCTCTCCTCTCTGATCATCTCACAAAGGTATTATTGTTGCTGGTTCACTGGGGCTCAGTGCACCTGAGGCACATCAAAGGCACTTTTTAGTGCCCGCCTGACCACACAGGTCTCTCTCCCACTGCATTAAATTAAACTCGATGATTAATCTCTGTTGCCCTGAGGGTCCCCTGGTGCACACAGAGAGAGAAAATATATATTTCTATCAAAACACAAGTATAATATACTTTCATTTTATAGCCCTAATTAAAAAAAGGAACAGCTAATTTCAGCCAAATGCAGCTGCATATAGGTCTCATTAAAACACAAATACAACTGCTCTGTGTGCTGTACATTCACTTCATGCAGCCTGTGCAGGTAATAGATAAAAGAACAGTAAACCAAAGTCCTTTCACAGATTGAATCCAGAGAAGTTTAGAACTTACTTATTGTCTGGTGGCTACAGATTGTTATACCTCTGTGCAGATGAGTGAAGGAAGGCAGTTAAGGAAATGATTATAAAATGCTGAGTAGTTACATTTAAATAAAGATCCACTTAAATCTAGCCAAAAACTGCACAAGCATCTATTCCTGAGTTTGCATTGAAGTGATTAAGAGCCTTAAAAGGTTCTAACTTGTGCAGTCTGTGTTTGACTTCGGGGTTGCTTTAATGACAGAAAATTGCCATGGACTTTCTCAAGTCCCTTTTGTTCTATTAGCATATTTAATGGAGCCACATCTCTCATGGTTGTGGAGTATGAACACAAAAAGTGCTGTGGAACTGTCAATGCTGATGTGCCATGCTCTAGTCTGGGAAGCAAAATAATCTATACTTGTGAAGTGGGTCTAGTTAGAACTTACTAATATACAAATATTAAAAATTAATAAATAACCACATACATGTGCTCCTACAGGGCTGGTTGTCCTAAAGGAATAAGCTGGAGCCAGGTGGCCCATTGCCAGCTACTCAAGGCTGCCCTTAGACCTTTGGGGGAAACTGTCTGCGAGCTCCTCAGCTCATTTCAGTCCAGTATTATGTCTCTATTAACTCAACTAATTTTAACAATTTAAACTAACTCAGCTAAATGAAACAGGTTAGGAAGAGTTCACTCAAACAGCTTCTACTGAAAGGGCAGAAACCTCCAGCAAAAAACCTGGAAGTAATGAAAGTAGTGGCAGGCTCAAAGGGTGACTCCTTCCCCCAGGGCTGGTATCTGCAGGTGCCCCACCTGCCCTGTGACAGACACAGAGGTACCAGTGGAATTTTTCAGAGATAGAGCAAGTCAAAAGTGATGGAGTTTGAGGTTTGAAACTTTTGCTTAGGAAGGACCCTAAATATATTCCAGTTTGCCTACAGGATTTAAGCTCTTGTTCAATGCTCTGCTTCACAATAGTGGGATTATTCACGTCTTTAAATTCAATCATGTGCTAAAATGCTTTGCAGAACGACAATCCATGTGACAAGATCACCATTTATTCATGCTCAAGATCACCATGGATTCACACTGTCACTACAGAGACAACTTAACTTACTGTTATGCCTGATGTTTTATTATCAGCCTCCTTTCTTTGTCTCTCCTGCCGCTTTCTCCATGAAGCATGTTAGTCCTCTCTAACACCTCTAGCACTCCCCGTGCCATTTGCTCCTTTTGGAAAAATCCAAGTTATAATCAGTCTAAATTTAAGACCAAAATGAGTTTTAAATAAAAAATGTGGCAGAAAAGGGTACTTATCTAAATGGAATGCTCTCAGACTCATACATTTTAAAACGGCATAAATTTCAAAAGCAGACACTAAATTTTAATTGCAATCTCAGAGAAAGCTTTTGTATTAATTCACTGAGAAAAATTAGCAACGTGAAAACTGCTTATTGGGGGTTTTCCTTCTTTTTAGTCATGATAAGTATCATACTTCTATACATCATGGCAATTTTCAGAGGAAGAAGGATTTATATTGATTCAGGGAAGAGGTGGGGGAGAAGGGCTGTGACTGAAGACGTGCACTCCTTCTCCAAAGCCACTATTCTGCAACACATTAGTGACAGGCTTGTCACAGATAACTCAGGCTCAGAGTCTTTGGCTCAGATTTCAGGCTGCTCTTTAAGCCACTCTGGCATCGTGGTTTTTACTTTCCATGTCATTTTTCAGTATTGATTTCTACTACTATTAAAGTTCTTGCCTAATAGCAAATGCACGGTAATTTATAATTAATATCTGAGGGAAAAGATAGAGTTACCAGAAAAAATTCAAGGGAAAGGAACTGGGTGAGAAGGACAAAGGTCACTTTTCCCTTCAAAAACATAAGTTAGTATATTCTGCACAATTTAGGACACACAACCTACCCCCATGTGGCACGAAGATGTTCCACAGATCATTGCAACTCGGGATGTAATCGGCTGGTTCTCACATGGCAGGTTATGTCCTTTCACATCTGCTCCAATTACTCCTATTAAAATAAAATTAAAATTCTCTTTTAAAGAACAAGCCACCCCTCACCAAACAGAGCTCTTCTGCACACAAATGACTGCTAAATAATCTGACACAACTGCCACAAATCAAGAAAGTCTACTTAGTCAATAAAGAAAATTATTTTATCCATCAGATTAAAATTTTTATTCCAGATACAAGGACACAAGATGATTTCTTCTGTGTCCATGTTTATCATCATGATTTTTCAGTGTTATTTTGCCTATAACCTGACTATATTCTCTTAGGTAGCACACTGACATGCAGAGTAAAGAGTGCCCTGCTGTAATGGCAGGCTGCAGATGTGTTTATTTGTTCACAGTTTATCATGCACATCCCAGATGATGTGTTTTGTCAGGGGATGAGTTGGAGAAAGGGGTAACTTGGCAGGAGACTGGAAGGCTGCCAGCTTTGTTGTCTTCACTGCTGCTGCTCTTCTGTCCGTGTCAAACCATCTAAAGGGAGATTATTCCTTCCCTTAGAGGAACTGAGCTTGGCTCTGAGGAGCCTCTGCGTGCAGGAGAGGATAGGACAGAGGACAAACTCAGCAACGCTCGGGCTGCAGCAGAAAATATACCCAGGAGATGCCAGAGAGGTGCCAGGCAAACCTACGGCCAAGCCTCAGACACATCACATCCTGCTTGATTCACTCCATGGGAGGTTACAGTGGGAATCCCGGCCTCTCCTCCTCCTCTCCCAGGCTGCATTCTTGCACCACGTTGTGCTGCACCCAGAAAAATGCAGCAGCCCAACAAATAACATTCTCTTAGTTGTCTTTTTTCCTCTTGAATATCACTTTTCAACTGGCAAACTGGTCACCAGACTGCTCATTGCATCTGCATCTGCAGCTGCAATGCTCAGTCTGGATACCAGTTTGCCAATCCTGCCAAAAAAACCCCTTTCCCCTCACTGTAGAAGGATCATGAAAGCATTTGCTGGACACTGTGAAGGATGCCAAGTGCTGTGGCTGGTTCATATCCTATATTTCATTAACACCTTCTTGTTTAGGTCACCACTGCAACATTCTGTTATCAAATCAGTCTGTTGGGGTTTGTCTTACTTTGAGTGCCATGGTTATCCTGGTATTATCATGGTTGGAAGTCATCTAAATAATCAGAAAATTAAGGGGCTAAAATTTTACAGTCTTCAATAATCATAGGAATCATAATCTGTCCTTATGCCCCTTTATCCTTTAATTATGTGATTGCACAGCTGTCATGCAGACAGTCAGGAACAAGAGAAAGCTAAAAGTAAGGCTTCTACCTCATATGCTTTATTTTTCACTGCTCCAACATGACATGTATGAGTTCATTTTGGATAGAGTTGTCTACAAGGCAATTTCCTGTACTAAGCAACACTGTATTAGAATTTCTAAAGGAGCTAAAAATATTGTTCACACTTGAGAGGGACCAAATCTACGAAACTGAATTGTTAACACATGTCATAAATGCATTTTCATAAACAATACAAAATTAAGGACTCCATGTTTAGATATTTTTTAATCTCTAAGAAAATATACATTCTGCAAAACAGGCATTCTGGGCCTTTTTGGAGTTTTTGAGGGTAGCTTTACTAGTGTTTAGAGTCACAAGAGTCTTCCTATTCATGATTAATTGAAGTCAGAGAGCAAACGAGTCCAGAACATTTTCATAACAATGAAAGTTTTGATATTTTATTAGTTAAAAATAATGTAATGGCTGTTTTAAGTCACTTTCACCTCTAACTTAGTTGGAATTTTTCATAGTCCAAGAGCGACTCAACATCTTTTGAAGTATCTTAAGAGACACTAAGAACGAGAAATCTGTGCACCCCACAAAACATAAGCAAGATTTTTAGGAAAGTAGGCAATGTTTAGCATGTGCACTTCTGGATCTGCTCCACGGTGACAAGGTATTTTAGATACTGTATAATAAATTACCTACTTTTGTTGAAACAATGTTGATGTCTTTTGAAAAGGTACAATGTAAACAGTACTTTTATAAGGCCAGTCCCAAAGCCTGGCCTCCCATACTCACATTTTTATCTGTACACTTTTAAATTGGTACAGTACATCCAAATGTAAGACATAACTACTCAGCTCTTGGATTTTTACTTTTCCATAAAAGGTATCAGATGGACCAATTCAGGAGTCACACATGACCTCCACAAACACAAATACTAAAAAATTATCTGTACCTTATTTTACTCAAAACTTTGAAGCCTTTATAAACTTCAGGAGCTGAAGTTTGCCCAACAAAACTGCACTTTATATCCAGCCAAAAGTAGATGTGAACTGCATCAAAAATTATTAACACTGAAGACAAGATGTCCATCATGTCATTCTGGTTTAGCCTGCAGGACACCAAAGAGCCCTTTTCATTACTCTGCTGTTATAAACTATTTTTAAAACAACCAGCAGAATGTGTTCACAAATAAGAAGAATGACACCCACTGGATGTTGTTGTCCCCCAGACTAACCTAATGCCTACTACTCTACAGGTCATATCCTTCCAACAAATTGTAAACCTCAGTATTTCAATACAGAACACAGAAGGGTTAAGAACTAAAACATACATCAGTGCCTTTCCTAAACAGATGTTTTACATCAACTACAAGATATATTTATTTCCAGTATTTTCACATTTTACTTCACTGTTTCAAATATCTCTTCTCTCTTTTCTTCTGTGCTCTTTTAATCATTATTAAAAGATTAATATGATTTAGTGCATTGCCATCCTTGGTGTCTTTTAACCAAAACAGTTTCATTTCCTCATTATATTATCTTTCTTCTCCTTTTTGCTTTCCTGCTTTACCTTCAGGAATTTCAGCTCTGTATTCTACACAGTGCAGGTAAAACTCAACTTGAAAAATATTTAAATTTCTTGTTCTCAACAGCTATGGATGAAGGATTTATATTCAGCATTTCAGATGTGCAGCCACACTGTTTATTCTCTTTACATACATTTGCACTCTACAGTTCTCCTTTTTCTCCTGTTGTCACTTCTGTTATCAAAATCTTTTCATTTTTACTGCCTTTTCTACTAGTTTCCCTACCTATTTATGATCCTTCCCAGACTGAAGGATGAGTTCCACCTTCAACCTTTCTCTTGTCCCAGACCGTACTGAGCTATCCTGTGATCACCACGTGGGTTCTCCCGCTGCCTTCCTGACTCTTCCCTCTGTGATTCCCCTCTCCCTCTCTAACAACAACCTGGATGTTGTGTTTTCCTTCCCCTGGCAATCATTTCAGTAGTCTGCTCATGTTTGTGGCGCCATCTGGGAAAACATATTTGGATAAACAGGACTAGCATAAGCAGACTGTCTCAATCCACCGACGCCCTTCTCTGAGGGCTGTCAGTAGTTATGTATTTCTAATGTTAGAGTTTCTTTACAGAAGTCTATAAAAAAAGGAACGGACAGTTGCTCTCTATTCTTCTTTAAATTCAATTAACTGATTTCAACACATGAAACTTTCTGTGCTCTGGATCCAGTACTCACATCATGACGCCAATTAAACAAGGTCCCTCCACTGCCACATTTTCAGGTGCTCTGTGACAACCCAGTTTTGCAGCAAGTTCATTATTTCAGGTCAGTTTATTATTACACCCTTTTCCAAGAACACAGAACTGCCAAGGCACACAGTTTAACACATTTTTATGCAGTTGGGATAATAATTGACACAAACAGATTTTTAAGTCAGTCACAACTGTAGGGGCACAACACACCTACAACTATGACCCCAAAGCTCAGTCCTCCTTTTTGCACATAGATCTATGTCTAATCCCTCTGAGGTGGTAAGAAAAGCAATCTGCATGATTACTAAACCTCATCAGAAACAGTGATCAGAAGCAAAGTAAAGGGATTTAAACATTTTAAAGGTTCCAGACTCCAGCTTCTAGAAGAACAAATGAGACTTAAAACAGCACAAAATATTTGAAACAAAACTGGTATTTTAGCAGATAATCATATTTCAGTTCAACCTAGAGAAAAATCCTCTGATGAGCAATAGACTTCCATTGAAAAATACTGTTTCAATAACACTGTAACTTCCTGAGGTAAGACTTTTTTCTAAACAATCAAACTAAATAACCTCAATTTCCTGCTGAAAAAGTTACACTGAATCTCTTTGTTATTGACTGCATTAAGATAAGGCTAAACTACATAGTAAGAAAATGAAGGCACTGAACCTACCAAATACATTTACCATAGTTGAAACTGGGCACATCAGAATAGGATGTTGGAAAAGAAACAAAGTCTAAGCATCAGGCCTTAAAGCCTTGAAGCATGAATCACTTCTAAAACTAAGGAGAAAGACGAACTGTGAACAAGCCTCAGATATGAGGCTTCTCCCTCAGAATGTTACTTTTTTATTTTTCTTGCCTATCCCCAAAGTTTTGAGCAATAGAAGATGCAAACTCTCAGCATGTTGGCATTCCAATAGAATGGTATCTGGGCTCTGGAATTCAAAGTGGAACTAGCAGAAGTTACTGGGATACATATGAATACAAACCCAAGAACTGGGAAATTCAGCTGAAAAGACAAATAACAGTGATAGCTCCTTTCTATAAACAGACATACAATATTAGCAGTTATTGGGACGACTTTATTTTTTTTAAGAATAGCATCAGTTGGATAAAAACAGGCTGTGAGAAAAACAGCTTTCTAAGGTTAATTCAGTACATTCCCATCTCCAAGAATAGTAAACACATGAGTGAGTACCTAGTCCTCCAGCATGTGCATCAATGAGAGATGCTGCCACTGCAATCCCTTCGGGGAGACCCAGCTCTTTGGCAGCTTCTGGCGTTAGACCTTTTCCAACGGCCTCTCCAGGAGACAAGACGTGGTTTCCTGGGCAGACACAAGAAAAACCAAACACCTGTCAATTTACTAAACAGAAAAACCAACGTGTATGTTATTACAAGAACTCCCTTCCTCTCCCTCAAGTCAGCCTGGGATTCATAAAACAAAGAAGTGCATCAAAGAACTCAGTGGGATGGAGAAGGATCTTTCATTATCTGTCTGTACATTAAACACAACCAGGCTGGATCAGGCTGTCCCATAGCGATTTAGAAGTTCAAAAGCATTCAATGTCCTATCTTGCCACAGAGAAAGATTTCAGCACAAGCAATTAAATTCTGCTTGGCATCTTTCCAGGAGATATGAAATGCAGAAATCCCAGATTCCTGGGGCAGTTGCTGCCTGGGCTGCCTGAGCCACCACTCTCTGGGAATGGGAGGGAGACTCGGCTCAGTCCATGCTCACAAATGAACACTGCACCTGTTGCACAAGGAACAGGCCAATTTTTTTTCCATTGCCATCCCTTCCAGCAGTTACTACTAGGAATAATGTGGCTATAGCAACAGAAACTGTGAAAAAGAAACTGGCTTAAGCAGCAAATTCCTCCTGTTGCAGCTGTATTTCCTCACAGACTTAAATAATGTCTTTTTGAGCCTTCCCTGGCCTTGTGCAGCATGAAGAAGGCGGGGAACACAACCCCTCCCTCCCAGCCCTGTCACTGGGGAGCCCAGGGGCAGGTCCTGCCTGCATTTCCCTCCACTGCCATAACACTCATCCAGTTCTGTCTCGTGAAAAGAGACTGTTCTAATAATTAAATCACGGTGATAGAGGCTGCTCAGACTTTAGAAGAACAAATCTAGATTCATTAAACTATCAGAATTTAAGGACATCCCCGAGAGCCTCCTCTCAGGTTGCTGATAACCCCAGCCAGTGAGACCAACAGCTCCTGGGAATGTACACACTCCACTATTTATCTAAAGGTTTGGGGGTGGGAGGCAGAGAAAAGCTCAGTGGGAGCTCCCAGAGATTTCCCTGCCAGTGCCAGGGCTTTTAGTACATTATTTGTAGTGTTTACTAAATTCAACACATCTGGGCAGACTTGGCAGAACTCCTTTTTAAAATACAATCCTATTTTCAGGGTCAATTCTATTGTGAATGTTACACCTAAAGCATATTCTGATGTTTAGAAAGGACACAACAATCCTCCACAACAGGCATTAATTAAGAGGAATAGCACATTGTAACATATCAGGAACACACTAATGCCCATGAGCGTGAACTTCTAGAAATGCAGTTATACTGCCTGTTGGATGAAAAGATTATGGTATTAAATTCACAGGCCTTCAGTTTTTCATATCACTTCGCTGTAAATGATGTTGGTTCTTCAGTTTAAGGATTCACATTCCCCTTCTGCCTACTTCCTGAGGAATGCAGTGTATGGAGCACTTTGGGATCCCACAGCACACACAACTTCATGGTATGAAGTTCATTTCTCCAAGAATTTCTATTCTGTTGACAGTCACACACCACTGAGCCTGAAATTCCAGGCTGAATCTCACACTGGAAATTTAAAACAAGTCTATATAGCCCGAATTTTTGTACTTGACTTTGGTTTATATTCAAATATTGGGGGCAATAACCAAACTTCACCATTAAGCTTATACAGAAGGATGTGATGACATTACATGACCTCCTCACAGGAAAAAATGTCTGTATTTTATCAATTTTATACTTCATTAATTACTTATTGTAAAATCAAAACATCGTGCTATCTTTTTCAAAAGGTGTATCTTTTGCATTTTTTCCCAATAATTCAGAGTGCAGGATGTTTCTCTTTAAGAGAATTCTGTATTATCTTTATGGGTTTTTTTTAAGACATTGGAGAAAAATACCAGTAAACCAAAGCTGTTTGCCTCTCCTGACATACAAAGACCCTGCAGGTGGGAGGAAGTTCAAAAGAGTTCATGCAGCTAAACCCACATCTTTTTCTTCAGAATCAGTTGCCTGACCTGAAAGCACACAAACATGATGTATATACAGCATGAGATGAAGTTAACTTGAAATAAAACCTCTTTCCAGGCACTCCATTCCATGGTTGACTTGTTTATATCAGTCATACTAGTCAAACATTTCAGTGTCTAATTACTACACTCCATTTTAGAGATCAGGGCTACTATCACACAAAATCTTTTCCTAGCAGCTTCTCAATTACTGTATTTCTAGTTAATAAGCAGTGAGGGAGCCATTTCAGAGATAAAGATAATCCTCTCTTCTACAGCAGCAGAAGAAATGAGCCTATAGATTCCTTTGGTACTGGTTTTATATCAGAATGACCAGCAGAATGACTGCTATCTCACATGGCAATGAAGTGTGTGAGAACGTGCAGGGATGGCCTTCTTGAAGATGCAGCATAATCATCTTGTATTTTGAACAAAATAATTAATACTAGAGTCTGTCCCACATGTTTGAGGAGTCAAAGTACACCTGAACTGACTTGACTGAAAGCACTTCCCAGCAGTCAGAAGTCACCCACGACAGGGATTGCAAAGGGGAGTCTCCTGGGTCACACGACAGCCAGGGAGTGTGGAAAAGAGGTGCTGGAAGATGGGTGCACAAGGAGAGGATTCTGACTCTGTCCCTCTACTTCATACTTCAGCTTTAGAGATCAATGCAAGCTCTGCTACACCCATACAATGTGTTCACAAGGAGCTTTGTAAAAGGGAAGGAGCAAGATCTGCCTAGCCACTCTTTTGGCATCACGGAATTTGCCTCTCCACTTACACAAGTGGGAAAAAGTATGTGGAACGGACACTGAACCACATGGGTAGAGACCTGGGAAGGGAATTATAATTCTCATGGTTTAATCTTCACTGAAAAACTAGAAAACTCAGCTAAGCATCAGTATTAGAATCTGTAAATGTAAAGTTATTAAATGATAAAACATACAAAAAGTAACCAGTGAGGAGCCACAATTAAAAGTGAAGTGTTTGAAACTGCATTCCAGTACCAGACTGGGAGAGAGGGAACAGATTCTTACTTGAGCAAAACACAGCAGCTTTAGAAATCAAGGGACAGATACTACAAACATAAAGGTATTGTACAGCTACACACCAGCAATTCAGAGCAGGTGCTGCCACCCCTAAATCCAACCTGTCAGGGGAAAAAGAAGCTGTGGGAGAGGAAGGGAGGGAAGTGAGAGCTGCCTGCACAGAGCCGGGCAGTGAGAGCAGGGCAGGAGGCTGCATAAAGGAGGCACTGAAAGGCCCGAAACTCCTCAAGGCTCCTGCCAAAGTAAATGTATCGAGTCCTTTGTTTACAGTAGTCTCCTGTGCAAGTCATTTACCTTTGCTATAATGACTTCCAAAATTAGACCTAACCAAACAAACCCATAGAGGCTGAAGCTGGAGGACTTTCTGTTTCACATTCGTGCAGCTGTCTCACTAATGCAATGCCTTAATCCACAACCTTTCATTTGGGACGAGACAGGCTATTTCCAGTCACTTTTTTCCCCTGTAAAGCAGTGAGTTTACAAAAGGAAAAAGCTGTCTGAATCTTTTCCTCCTCTTTTATCCTTCTTCGAAGACTTGTATTAGAACTTGCTATGATCAAGCTTTGCTTCAAGAATTTCTGTGCTACCAAGGAGCCTCTACCTTTTTAGGTGGTTCCCACAGGAACCAGCTATTTACAAAACACAACACACAAGGCAGATAATGTATCTTCAGTCAACTTTAGTGATCAAAATACACTGTACTGGCTTACTAATATTTAACAGAATGAGGTACTTTAGGATGTAGCCCTTTTTAAAACAACAAAGCCAAGCCCAGCAGGGGCCCAGCTGACTGAGCTGTGATACACTCACCCAAACAGCTTTTCATCTACCACACAGAACAGGGCTGCACTTCACATGCACTTATATTTGGCTGTGTAAGTGCTTAAAAATTCAAAAGGAATAAAATCCAAGGGAGACATCTCTGTTATTCACTAACTTGACACAAGCAAACTTGAATTTGGGTATATCAATTCCTTTCTGAAATCCCAGCAGCCTCAGAAAGAAACCCAGCTGGATGGTACATCCCATCCCCATTTCATAGCCTCCCAAACTGGACAAGCTAAATGCCTTCTGGTTTAAAAGACCATCCAAAAACCAGATATGCTGTTAAATAAGGGATATAGAACATGCACTGAAGAAGTTATCTAGTTAAACAAAAAGGTGCTAAATAAGCACCAATGGAAACAGGATCTCAGTAAAAAGAAGCACCGCCCATTCAGATGGATCTTGTTAATAGGCAATGTAAGGGATTTTCCCCTTTGATGTTTTGTTCATTACAAAGCATGGAGACAAACTCCAATTTTTGTATTTTATAATAATCTCACAATGCCAAGAGTCTACAAATAATATAAGTAATATACATCATCCCAATCCTATCTCATACACAACACATGGTCAAACATCCCTCTCAGTTACATACAATACTCACATTTAACTGAGATGTATATGGCTGCTTTTCTAGAATTTTTAATCCAGTTGAATAGCCAAAATAGTGCTAAGATCAAAGGAAGCAGGATAATGATGCAGACTATAAAACTATAATACTGATTTTTTCTTAGGACTGAATGCATGGTGGATAAAGGATGTAGAAACAATGAGATCTGGGGCTTTTTTAACCTGCAAATACCCTCCACAAAATTTCCTGGTTGGTGGTTAAAGACTTTAGCATTTGCACTGAGGAAAATCAAACCAAAATGTGATATTATAGGCTAGGTAACATAAAAGTGAGAAAAACAGTTGGTTAAACAAAACCACTTTAGCTTTCTTCAGATCAAAATCCATCTCTGTCTACAAGAGCTGCCACAGGAGCTTGAGGCAATCTACTTTGGGTCCTTTCCATCCCAGTGTCCCACACAGCCAGTGCCTTTGGCTGAACTACATCTCCACCTAATGTGTAAGTAGTTCAGGCAGACATATTAAGCTGCTAAATATTGGCAAAATCAAGCAACCTGTGTGCAGGCAGGTCCTGGCTGATTAAGCTGAACAGTAAATTGGTCAGCAGACCATTGGTGCCGACTTCAACACAGGCTGCTTCCCTTCTCGGCCCAAGGAAAGAGAGCTGCTCCATGGATAAATGACAAGCTTTCCTGGTTAAAGGTCAAAAGAAAAAGAAAAGGAAGCATTCTGCATCACTGGATCATTAGACACGTCATGGTGGCCGGGAGTGAGTTTTCTTCCCCGGATTTCAGTGAACCAGTGCAGAACAAACATCTCCCGCAGTGCCCGGTTCACTGCTCACTGCTGACAGGCCTCTGGGTACACGGCACATACATTTGATGTCTTACTCAAGGTGTACAATATGTACTTGGATGTCTTACTAAGTATCTAGTTGCAATGTATTCGCATCCAAACTCAGCTACCTGACCTTGTTATTTGTTGCAAACTAATTTCAGTAAGCTGATAATTTACATTTCTGGCACTTTAGAGCACAATATTCCTCAGAGTTTCTCTAAATACAACGATTATCAATGCAAATGACAGGACTACTGATATAATTTCAGAGATGTTTTGGTTTGGTACAGTACACTAAGATTGTACAGGTATTTTAGCTTGTATTAATTACAGATTATTACCTAAAAGAACTTTTTTTACTGGATATTTTTTAATAATTCACATAATAAAACTCCTCTTCAAAGAAATAATTAGCCCTTTTTCAGAACTGAAAGAAATGACAGACCAAAAATAACCTTATCAGTTACTGAAAGAACACTTTTAAATCTCCCAGCCAAGCTTCTTCCCCACCACATTCACACAGTATCCAGCTCTAACATCCGTACTGAGAAGATACTGATGCACTGTGAAGGGTTCAGAAATGAGTCAGGCCAGCAATTACTAGGATTGAGAAGTCTGACAGTTTGCCCAAGTGTTTTGGGGAGAAATCTCAAGCAGCTCAGCATTTTTGTGGAACACAGAAAATTTCAGTTTGTGCAGGTCAAGTGTGCCCCTCCGTCTGCCAGGCAGGAGGACGAAGTCAACCTTCAGATGAAAAATAAAGTGTGTTCTTTAATTAATTCATTCATTTTGAGACATGACAGCAACTAACAATCAACAACCTGTAAGCCTGAAGTGGGCTCTCCATCACAGGAAATTATAAAATCAAGATTGGTTCTAAGATACACTTCAAGCTACTTCAACATTAATTTTAAGGAGTCCAACTGCCTCTGACTTGGAGGAAGTCAGCAAATTGAAATAGCCCTTCTGGTTTTGTGAATCCTGACTCATAAAGCAGACAGCATTGTTTTAAAAGTTATCTCAGCGAGAGGCTGAAGCCAAAAAAAAGAAGATGAAGAACAAACCGAGCCCAGGGGGAGGAAGAAAAGAAGGTAAAAAGAAGGTAAAAAGAAGGTAAAAAGAAGAAATGACCCAGCATGATTCTGAGAAATGTCTTTTTTTTCTTTCCTTTTTTTTAAGAACTGTATGAAAAATAAGAAAAAGGATGATATCTCAGAAATTTGAATAGTAAACAATCACAACAGGCTCAAAGTTTCTACAACATTTAAAAACATAAATTCAAAGAAAAAGCTCCTAGTTTTCATACCAGAAAGTTCACAAGTCCCTGGTGTTGCCAGAGTAGAAGAAAATGTGATTCCCCAGACAGGCAGAGTCTGAGGCCAGAACTCTACAAGTGGACAGCAGGAAATTTCTGAACTATTATTCTTTGAAAGACCTAAACTTCTACCATGAGTTGTCTAAGCTATGACAGATGAAAAGACAGCACACTTCTTGCAGCAGAGAGGAGGCAGAAGTGGAGAGGAACCACCTGCCAGCAGGACTCAACCTGATGATAAGCAGAGTGAATGATGGTCCCTTTCCCAGCGGAAGAGGAATGGGAAATGTCACCCAGGAAATGCTGTGAAGAAACTTAAGCCACCCGAGTTCAGCCTTTTAAGAACAGTTACTGGAAAGAGGAAGAATATCCCAGACTAGACAGCAAAGAGAAGGCTTGGAGGTGGTGGGGGCAGATCTTATCCGTGTGTATATCAACATCTGGCGGGAGGGAGGGAGCAAAGGTGATGCAGCAAGACCCTTCTCAGAGGCACCCAGTGACACTACAACTGGTGACACACAAACTGAAATACAGGAAACTGCACTTAAACCAAATGAAAATGTTTTGATTGGGGAAAAGAGGTCAAGACACTGGAACAGGTTGCCTGGGCAGATTTTGGAGTCTCCATGACTGGAAATACCCAAAACTCAACTGGACACAGCCCTGAACAACCCGCTGCAGCCAACCTTCCTTTGAGCAGGGGGAAGGGGACTAGATAATTTCAAGATGGCCCTTCTAACCTCAACTATTCATGTGACTCAGTGACCTCAAGATGGAAAAAATATAAAATAAAATAAAAATCACTGGAATGTGTATCTTTTCTGAGAAAAATTCCTTTTAACTTCTTACGGCTGAATTATGTATTACAAAATAATGCCTGAAGCTCTGAGGAAGGAGAGACCCAAAAACCTCTTTGCACTGGGCCAGTTTCAGCTCCTTTACAGTTGCTACAGCTCTTGGACAGATTGGAATGAGAGGAGGCCAGAAAAATGTTAGCATATTTGGAACACTCTTCACTTGTAAAGTCCATGGATTTTGACAGCATGTAAGTGTAAATATCCTCTGATTCATCCTTTCAATTTTGTTTGAAATTGTAATGTGTTGTAATTTACTGGGGAGAGCAAAAGACCAAAGAAAGACAGATAAAGGTATCTCATACTTAAGAGAATCCCTTTACCTAATATTCTTTACTATTTGCAGAGTATTTTAAAGCTTCTTGCTGCAATCCAGGTTTATGAAGATCTGGCAGCTACAATCTGTCCTGAAAAAAAAAAAAAAGATCATCCTTTTCTCTCAGCCTTCAAGGAAATCCCTCATATACTCCAGAGCATCTGGCATCAAAGGCCTTGGAAGAGATAGAAAACTGGCAGAACAAATGGATTGGCCATTCCCTTCACAGCTGCTGCAGCATTAAGTTAATACTTATTTAATTCTCTCATCCCAGACTCAATCTCCCATTTTCAGCCTAAATGCAAATAAATAACAGGACTTTTAAGTATTAAAACTGACCACTTCTGACAAAACACAAAACCTAAGCAGACTCTATTTAAGTGTAAAAAGTGAGATATACAGTACCATTATTAGCTTTGTATATGGAAGGAGACAGTGGGACATGCAGGAATATAACTATTCCTATAAATAACATGTTTTCCGTATTATCAATTTATTAATAATTACTACAAATGAAAGAGCATTAGAAAAGAACATCTAGTCTCCCAGTTATATAGATCCTTCTTTTCAGGACATTCAAAAGTGTCCAGGAACACGGAAATACCAAGCCTGCAGTCCCCAAACTCCTGGAATTAAGGGAAGAGTTACAGTTGCAAAGTGCTGGGGCTGTAAAGTAAATCCCAACTAGCTCAGTAACACCGATTCTGCAGTACCTGCAATGCTCAACATCTTCGACCCAAAAAAGAGCCGGTATAAAATATTACCATTCCATAAAAAAAATCATTATTTGATCCCTTAAGTAGCCCCTGAAGTAGAAGGCTGTGGTGAAAATTTATCAGGCATTTTCCTCCAAATGGAATGTACGCTCCAATACCCAAAGAGGTCTATAGGACATGAAATTTTAACAGAATTGTTAATGTCTTTCTAGGTTTTATAATACCACAAAGAGATACTCATCATGTGCTTCCACGACAGCAGATAAATGCTAATGCCTGTAGCACACAACACTTTCAGAGTGGTTTTGAACAAAAGTCATCTTCTACTCCTGTTGGGTAAATTAATGGGATCAATAAATTTTGTAGTATCTCCACATAAGACACTTTACCTTCACAAACTTAATCAGTAAATTCACAATGTACAGAAGGGACCACAAACAACTTGTGTGGATTCCCTGAAAGGCTGGTCTGCTCTGAGAAACATGAAAAGTCAAAGGCCTGGGGATTTTCAGATGTGAACCCATGCCTTGATGTGGGAAAGGTTTGTGGAAGATCCTAAAGGTCAGATGTGAGGCTCTCCCTTATCAACAAGGTCATATGTTAAGTGAAACTGAAACCAGGAGGAGTGTACTCCCTGGAACCACAAGCACCACTCTGATTACAGTAAATATATTTTCAAAGGGAAAGAAGTTTAAAAAGTGATGTTTAAAAGTGTATTTATCAGCATAAAGAAATATGTCCACTAAAGGAGTTGTTCTCAGGTAATATCCATAAGTATTTCCAATGGCATGAAATTTAAAGCTACTTCCAAAAAACAAATCTAGTTGTAACTCTTGATCTATAGTTGCCTCTGATTGGAAACAGTAATGATTTCGCTAGAGAGTAAAAAAAAAAGAAGTCTTTTCTGCCTCTTTTAAACTGGAAAACTCTGTATTTACTTTTGTTACAGTAAGAAATTTTTGCTAATTTTATCTTGGGACATTTTGCTTTGGTTAGAAAGAAATGATGATTCAAAGCCTGCTAATCATTTAGGAGAGATACATGAGAAAAATGCCATTATCTCTCTTTGCAAGGGGAACGTGCAGGCACTAAAATACATCCTTGTATTTGAGCTAAACAAACCTTGAGCAGACAGACACGGACTTAGACGAGCTTGAGAACAGAAAAGGAAATTCCACTAGAATGACTTCAGACTTGTCAGGTTTTTGGTTTTGTTTTCATTTTAGGAGGAGAGTTTGAGCATGTACAATCTCCCTTCAACCTACTCCTACCTGGGTTATCTGACAAGTTCGAGTTCCTTAATCCACAACCCAGCTAAACCCACTGCTTCAAATTCCTCCCTGTCAGCTGGAGTGAGTTCTGATGTGCCTCCTGGAAGCACACACTGTCCATATGAGGTACTCACACAAATTCCCTCCTTTTGGGTGACAGGCTGCAGTTCCAGCAGCTGAGCCCATTCCCTTATGGGGCAGAACCCTGGAGCAATATTATAAATACACCTTGAGTTGTGTTTGTGCAAGGTGTGGCCCTGTGGCACTTGAGGGCTCCTGGCAGGAGGTCTGTGCAGGGATGGTGCCTCACCACCAATGTCAACACTGTGGGATCTGTAGGAAGGAATCTTCCACTAACCAAGACCATTCCAGCTGGAGTTTGGCCAGTGCTCGATATCACTTCCCTAGTAGGTGGATCTACATTGTCCTGATTGATTTAAATTCAGCAGAGGAAAGCTGAGCTGATTTAGAGTGCTCTTCCCACATCTAACACTGAACACTCATTAAAACAAATCAAATTCCCCAAACTTTTGTTGGAACAAAGTCACCATTCCCATTTCCCCACGTTCAGGGACACTGGTAAGATATGGGGTGGCAGAAAGCAAAGCCCATCCACAGCACACAACACTGTGGAGCAGCTTCTGGGTAAGGAGTGAGGTGCTCTGTTTTCCTTCTGAAGCCAAACCCTTCCGAGACTCCAGCAGGTGCAGTGCAGGAGATAAAGGAATGAAGTGGTTGCTAACTGGTTCCCACATTGGTGCAGGGAGCTCCTCACTCCCTCTTCACAGACACAGGAACGAAGGACACTCTGCTGCTATTTTGTGATTTTATCACACAGCTAAACATAATGAATGCAACATCTTCCTTTGTAAAAAAGGCAAGGTTAGACAAATGGTCAGGGAAACGAGCACATATTCTCCCTAAGGCTGGGTTTCAGCATTATTATGCAAAACAGAAACTGTCCTATGCTTTGGATATACCTGAGGGAATCAGTCCCAGAATGTGAAAACCAAAGGATTTCTCAAGGTGAGCACAAGTGTTTGCTCTGCAGGAACTTCAAGTTCTGCCCTACAGTTTGAAGGTCAGACTGTGCTTCTCCAATTCCAGCCAAAACTCATCCAGGGATACTGTGTTCATTTTTTGAAAATCAACACAATTTTCCAAGGAACTAAACTCTTTCACCATTAACTCCCAAAAACATCTACATCTTGCAAGAAACACCTATCAACAGAAGTTAACTTACTGATTTATTCAGTAAACACTGTGTTTTAATGAACATGGCAGCCTGATATTGGAAATTAATGATTTTTCTCTTGCTGAATGTTGAGCTTTATATAGATCAGTGTTATGAGGCTTCCATCACAGCAAAAGGTCCTTTTTATTAATGGTTACTTTATCATTTAAAACATGTATGTTGTTACTTAAAATGGTAAATTGCTTTGCACTGTCCTTGAAGTGCATTGCATAAATATTGTATTAAAGCCTTAGCTTACACTTCATAAATAATTTAATTTTAAAATACTCTTCCATGAGACCACCAGCTGGCAAGATGTTCAATTTTCTGGTAAAAACATGTATTTATTGCACGTCTTAATTTAACTTGTTGAAGATTTGCTAAAAGCCACATGTGATAGATGTTGTAAGAACTGTATTCAAACCCAAACCTCAGGAAGCTAAAAAGCCTCATTCCCCTCATAAGTTTTATATCTCTGCATAAGCAGTTTCAGCGGCAGTGGAAAAGCTGAAATCTATTCAAGGAAGCTTTCAAGCATAATTTTCTGATAACCTGAAAATGACTTATAGCTTATTATGTGATGATCAGAAAACTTTATAGATTCCATTAAATTTCTTTTCACTGCAGTCCTTCCTCCACCATTTCCATTTCATGTTGCTGCATTTAAACTGCTGTAGAAACTTGTTCAAAGTGCCAGACATTAAAAAAAAAAATCAAAGGAAATTTCAGATAATTAACTTTGATGAATGAGCATATTTTAATTCATGTCTGGTAATATTCTTGTTAATGACATGTCTGCTTAGGACATCCATTAAAAGTCCATTAACTTAACAGGGAAAGTCTAATAAAGTTATCCTGGAAATTTTCTGGTGTATTAACGTTATGGACTTTAAATGAATATCTGCTGTAGGAATTGCTATTAGCAAGGCTACCATTCTAATTAAACTTGGGCTCTGAGAGTGAAAAAAAATGTATAAAGATAACAACAAGCAGAAGTAGCACTTTTTTTGAAAATTGCTATAAGGGAGATTGGTTACAGGTTGCAAATCACACTATCAGTAACAGCTATAAATTACGATATTATGGCTTTTTTTTTGTAGCTTGCCATCCAGTATATGCAAACAGAGTGTTTCCTTCATGGAATTGATTGCTGGGGCTCCTATTTACTTCTAGATTGTTGAGACTGAACTGTACAAAAAAAGGCTTTTTAGACCTTTGCAAAGGGTAGAAGATAAAATATTTAAATACAGTTCCTCATGACAATGCAAAGTAAAAAACGTACTTAGGAAACCTGTTCCCTGTGGGCATCCAGCCTTCTCAGCAGCCCATCTGAAGTACATCAAGCCCAGATACATTTCTGCTGACATTCACAATTATACAGCAAAGCATCTTTTGATATCTATATATCTATTCTTCACGCAATTCCAGAATGGTTTGGGTTGGAAGGGACCTTAAAGATCATCTCATGCCAACAACCTGCCATGGGCAGGGACGCCTTCCACCAGACCAGGTTGCTCCAAGCCCCATCCATATATATATGTTTATATCTGATATATTTATATATATATATATATATATAGCTTTTTATTAGTATGAATATACATAGGTATGAAACAACACCCTGATATACCTATTTTTTCATACTTATCCTTCACCAAACATTCCAAACCAATCATTTTCCAGAAGCTGTCATCCCAACCCTTGTCTGACGTGTACGTCCACTTGCACACGACTGTACAGAGGGACCTGGAAAAGAGACAATATGGGCACAGAATCAGGCAGGTGAACACATTTGGCTTTAAACCTGTGACTAGAAAAAAGTTTCTGCAAAAGGATCTCTTCTTCACTGGTCCAAAAACCCCGAGCATAATGCTAACATTAAAAAAACTGGTTACTGTTTGGAGTGCACGTCTTAAGGACCTTAAAAGGACCTTGTGTTTAAGATTCTTCTCTGCTGAAACAACCCCTGGTCTGGCCACTTCATTGCATAAATCAGTCAAATAACAGGCCATGCATTTGCCTAGAGGACAGCAGAGCATGAACACAGCAGCTCTTTAGCAGGCAGCTCAGATTGCTGCTATTCCAGGCTAAATAACTGCTTTGCACACTGTATGAAAAACTTTGTATTTCTTATTTTCAAACCAAATTACCAATTACAGGAGATCATGTATACACTGGTAACCAGGTTACATGTTCAAGTCTGATTCTTGATAAGCTGAGGTTGCACTGCAGGAGCAGGATATACACAAAATACAAGAACACTTGCAGAAAAGTCTGTCATAAAACACAGAACGGTCTTCTCCCAAAATTATTGATATTCCCATTCTCTCACTCCTCCCCAAAATAAGAAAAACGTTCCTGAAGATTTAGTATTACTAAGACTCTTTTCTGTCTGAACACTAAGAGTCATCTCAGAAGATCAGTATTAAACTGCACTTGAGAAGTCAATAAACTAAGATGTATTAAAAATGCTAAATAACACTGAAAATTGCAGCTACGTGTAGGCTTGGGAATACCACTGTGCCATCAAGTGCAAGACATCTCAGATGCATCTCAGGGAAACAGAACTTCATAACTGTTCTCAAAGAGAAACCCTGTTCAGAGCTGGATTGCCTTTGATGTTTTACAAGGCAGCTTATTTGTGACTCATTTTTAGCCAAGGTGAGCTCTCACAGACATATTCTCTTTACCAGGATGTTACAATTTGAACGTGTATCTTCAAAGCAAAGTCCATTTTACTGAAGCATTTGAGTTCTTCTGGCAGTTTCGCATAAGTAAAAATCCAAATAAAATTCCTCTCTACAAAAAAAAATTTTTGAGTAAAAGGAAACCTTTCCTTTCATCCAAGTGAACTACCTAAGGATTGAAGTATGAACCACAGAATGGTTTGGTTTGGAAGGGGCCTTGAAGCTCATCTTGTTCCAACCCCCTGCCATGGGCTGGGACACCTTCCATCAGTCCAGGCTGCTCAGAGCCCCATCCAACCTGGCTTTGAACAGAAAAACAGAAGCTATTTTTATTTACTATATACAAATCAAAGCTAAGGCTTCTGGACACTGGTACTATACACACAGTAAAGCCAAATAAGAACACGAAGAGCCTTCCACACAGATGGAAAATTATCTGGGACTCACATTCCATGTTTTGGGGGTTTACAACAAGAACCAACACCCTTTAATGTGACACTGAGAAGAATGAATGATTCCAGGGACTCCCTGAACTCCCATTTTCTCATCTAGGACAGAAATGTATATTTTAAATGCATCATGTTTCACTTCATCCTGTTCTACTGGAATTACCATGTTTTTACAACCAGAGCACAGGTGATGTTCATTCACATCCCACTGATTATAAAGGGGTGTTTTTTGCTCTTGAGAATTAATTAACATCTTTTTGGGGAAAAAAAAAAGATATAGAGTTAACTATTTATATACCTATAGATACTGTAGAGATTATTTCAGGGCTACTCTTAAAACAGCTTTGATACCTCACCCCCTTTTTTTTATTAACAGTTTAAGAATAGATCAGGCAATCACAGTGCAGTGATTCTGTGAAAATAGAAAAGCACATGACCTGTAACTACAGCAATGACAATGTTGATATAAGAAATTCCAATTTCCAAGGATTTAAAAGCCAGACACAGAAATCTAATTAGGACCTTTGACAAAAACTGGGTGAATAAATAAATTCTAGGCTGAAGAAAATACTGGGAAAAAATAAACATTTTCCCCACATCAGTTCAAACCCCTCATAAAAAGGAAAAATAAAGACGGGGTATTTGACAAAAAAAGCACTTCATCACTTTAGGAAAAATTTAGACATAAAGAGTGAAACAATAATGAATCAAGTTTTCCCAAATATGGGAAATACCAAATCATAACAAATCATCATCAGAACTGAGTGTGTCTTTTTCTAATTAAATCGGAGCTCTGAACTAATGCCACACCCTGAAAAATGCTCCAAAGAGCATGTTTTAAACAGGGCCAGTTCTCCCAGAGAGCTCCCCCTGTGGAACACCACACACACGGGCCACTGAAATGGCGTGGATGGGACAGACCAGCCCCTGCCAATCCACAGAATTCCAGCAGAACACAGCTCTCTCGCAGGACATGGCTGGACTGAACACATTGTGTAGATTTATAAGTGCAAAGTGCTTGCAGGAGAAGGACAAATAGATGATTTTTGGTTGAATTTTTAAACAAACTGGGAAGGACAACTCTTCCCAAATGAACTGACTGGCAGATCTCTAAGTGGAAGGTTCTGATAGGAAAACCAACCTCAAATCTGACCTAAAACGCCAACATATTATGTTGGTAGGTTTTTATTTCCATGGCCACAACAAGGAACTCAAAATGCTTGTTGGAAACGCAGTCAAAGCGTTTGCACTTATCTGGGACTTAAGCTCCTTATTCCACTCTTGCTGCCACTCAAAAAGTAGGCTTTTAATGGAACAATATGGCTTTATAAAAATCCTTAATATCTAAGAGAAAGGGTTATACAGCAGAAAGGACTCTGGTCTCTAAGATAACAGCTCAAGATAAAGGAATTTCTTTGAGATGCCTGTAATAATAGATTAATGTCACCACAAGCTTCAGAAGCACCTGGATGTGTTGAACTCAAATACCTTCCCTGATGAGGTGCTGTAGTAATTACAGACAGATGCTCAATTTGCATATGCTGAGGAGCTCTGTGCACACACAGAGAGCACTTCATTCATGGTTTGTCACTGCTGAAGCCAATGGCATAGACAGATATATATTATATAGATTTATATTAACTTCATGGGAAATCACTCAGAAATTCTTCTCAGAGTATCCCCCTGAGAAAAGAATAGCACGACTCCTAATGTGGGAAAACTGTATCCAGAAGGACTATGGTAAAGACCAAATCACTACACCTACAAAGAAAGCCTCAACTATGAGAATATTTTATATTTCACAGTAACTCCCAAATTTTATGAGATGAAGGGCAGACGTTAAACAGAAACAGAGGTGATATTCACTGCGGTATATCCCATTTTTCCTAACTATTTGGCAATATTGCCTCAATTATTTGGCCATAAACACGAGACTTGTGCTGGCTGAAGCTGGATGAACCAGATGGATAGAAGCAAATGTTCCTCTTATTTTACTATCAGGATCAAATGGGTCCAAAGGTACTGAGTTAACAGGCAATCCTTGAGGCAACAGTGCTCTCCCAGCTGCCTGATCCAGCACAAGGTTTGAGAAGCTGTGGTGTGGAACTCCTCAGTAGCATAAGTCATATTTAGCCAGGCTGAAACACCATGAATTTAAAGACTCTTTTCTTCAAGCATATTCCCAATACAATGAAATGAAAGCTTTCCTTTCTCTGTTCAGAACAAAAAGTTTTGCTTAGAATATTCCTACTGAAAAAAAAAAAAAAACAACCGTTGTGCATGGAAAATTTATATTTAAACCAGATTTTCAACAGGAACATGATTATGCTTAGAGTTTCTTACAAATACCAGTCTACAAAGAACTGTAGGGTCCTACTTGCATCCAACAGCCTCAAGAAAAGAAAATCCCTGCCACACTCATCACAAATGTTCATTACAGCACCTTGCACAACCCTTCCTCTCACTGTCCAGCTCTGAGTTTATGCACATCTCTTGCTGAGGACTGACTGTGGATGTGCTGAAGTTCTGTATGTTCAGAACCTCAGTAGTCTTAAAAACTCAGTTCAATCTGTAGGGATTGAACACACACTGGTAATTCCCAAAATGCTGTCTCAAAGCAACTAGGTGCCCTCACTAACCTGCAAAAGGATCCAGGGCAAGTGGACTTGTGGTCACTTTGGTGCTCAAGGTGAGCTGTGGCTCTTCCCACATTATCTGCTCTTTCTGAGTAGTATCTCTCACTCTCTTGTACTTCTTGGAGAGAAGGAAATTAGATACATTTATGAAAATGGGAAATACTGTGTGGTCTAAGTCATCTGCATAAAATGTATCTAAAAGGTAAAGGTCACAAAAAATTTCTCCACAGCTCTGAAGAGTCACCAGGGCTTTACACTTTGGTCCATTCTTTGCTGACACCATCTCCCACACTCCAAATGGGATAAAGCAAGTACGGACACAACTCCCAACTCTGCAGAGATTCAGTCCAGTCTGGAAGAATACCTGCTATGAAAATACAGTTGGGGGATACTCCTTAACTGCAGTTGTCTTCTGGAAGTCATCCTAATTTTGAATAGGGTAATAGGTAAATCCTACTAACTAAAAGTTATTAAAAGCACCTGTTTCTTCCTGAAAAGTGATCCCATAAGGCATTTCTACACGACCTTCCATTCCAGAGGGTTGGTTCAATACTAGTTAGCCTGGAAAATGCATCAGTTACCAGTTTTAAGGGCAGAGAATCCTGTCTGGGCCACCCTGAAGTGAATGCAAGCTTTGCTCTTGATTGCAAAGCAAAAGGATCTGCTTCATTCATCCCAACTGCTCAGAAATGAATTTAAACTCATGAACTTAATTAATTTTACAGGCATCATTAACAAGGTAACAGTCTAATCACAGGATATGTTCCCTGGATCACTGTCCAGTGGTGATGAACTAAAACCAGCTGCACCTGCTGAGGGCTGGACCGAAACTAAATCCTACAGAAGTGAGAACAGAGTATAGTTAGAACCCAAAAGGAACAGTGTGGAGCAGGATAAAGTCACACTCTGTGGTGTGTTGGGCAGATTTATTTAAAGCTACAAAGAATCAAGAGCTAAGAAAGCTTTATGATGTTGTGAAGGCAAGAAGGAGACCTGAAACAATGGAGTGTGACAGTCACAACATCAAATGTGTTTTTCCTTTTGTTCTCAAAACTTTAAATTTAAAACAGATTTTGAATTCAAATTCTGCCTAAGTGAACGTCTCCACATATTGACATCTGGACCAAGCTGCCAATGTCCTCCCAAATTCTGCACCCCACAGTCTCCAGGCTTTTCACAAGAACGAGCAATTCCCCGCTCAAACGCAGTCACAGATCTGACTGTGGTTTGTGCAAAAATGTTCCAGACAAAAAAAATTAATACCCAGCACACACAGTCCCAGCATCCAAGAACAGAACTGGGCATTGGTGCTGCAAGAGCCTGAAATACAGCAGAGGTTATCACAGAGCAATAGGAAACACGTAATTACTCTCTGCTCCTTTAGGGTTAATGCCATATCCATTAATGAATGAGCTTTGGAACAGAACCAACCTGTTGGACCCACTGGTATTTTTACCTGGCATGCCAATGCCTCTGCCTGCTTGGGGTATTTGGCTGCTTTGGGGAAAACAGGGAAGAAGAAGGCAGTTTGTCCTAAGGGAATAAGTCTGAGTAATAGGAATAAAAATGTGGCACCTGGTCATTCAGTCTTGATCTGTATAAAATGTATGAGATGCTGCCCACGCTGAGGGTTTTTCAAAGTATTCAGAGAGGTGGGTTGAGCTCAGGGTGGTGTTAGAAGAGCTGCACCTGCTGTCACTCAGTTCCTACAGTTGCTCTCAGGCAGATTGGTTTGGACCCATGGGGCCAGGTGAGTCTAGGTGTGCTCTGGTTCACATTCACAGTCTGGGTTTTACTCATTGCACTCATTCAACAGTTCTTTAATTGCATGTGCACACACCAAAACATGTCAGGGGCTGTTCCACCCACCCAACCGTGCAAATCCCAGGTTCCCAATATTTACAACACACCACTCTTCATGATTATTGCCTTTGACCCAAAGCCTGTGAAACTCCAGCCTGCCCAAGCCCATTGTCTTAGCACAGCTCTCCAATATGACTCTTGCCTGAAAAGGGTTTTCTTCTTCTAACAAAACATTAAACAGGCCAAACAAAGGAGACAGGTGGGGAAGCCTGTTTGGAACAAGTAGCAGACGCATTCCAGTTGCACTCACTGGCCTCAACTTTCAGTCTTTGCACGTCTGAGGACTTAAATCTATTCAATAAAGGCAGCAAGGAAATTACGGTAATCAGACTTCTTCATCCTTCTTATGCTCTGGATAACACTTATATTTATCACAAATAATTAAAAGTAGTCTGGCTGCCATTTAGATTTTTTTAAGGAAGTTAAATATCACAGCAAAAGAAAAGCTTTCTCCCCACTTTGAAATCTTCACTAAAACTGCAGAGAAAAAAATAATAATACAAATACAAATGATGTAATGGAAGGCCAATATTTGTTAACACTAAGGTCAGTGGCAATTTTGTCATATTTCACAGGTGGAATAGGATTAAACTCCAGATCTCAACCTTTAAAAGTTAATGTTCAATAAATTATTTGGATTTTTCCCTTTTTCCTCATGATGGGGAAAATTCAATCTCAGAAAACAGCTCTTCAGTTTCAAAAAAAAAGGGATTTAATAGAAAAGATTTCTCTTTATTGTGTGTGACAGTGAATAGCTCAAGCTGGATACTTGAACCCAAAAATGATACTGATATTTGACTATATAATACCTTTCCAAAACCTTTCAAGCCTTTTCTTTGTTGTTGTTGTTGTTGCAAAAATTATACTGAAGTACTACATTCAGTGTAAAGACTTTACAGGTTTTCTTTCAAATCTGTGTTTAAAATACTTGTTTGATGAGATACATTATTCCCTCCATTTTTTCCCGCACACTCATGACTCAGTGAACGTGTAAGATCCTAACCCTCCTTCACAACCAACAAGACTAAACTCTGGGTTAAAAATCTGTGAACTTGTATTCAGCAGCTCTGTGGGCCTCACATCTGGCAAGTCAGAATTCTCACTGGACTGGTGGCACAGCTTTTATTTAAAAATATAAAGCAGGTCTCCCTTCCTCTGCCATAAATCTCCCTGCCAGAGCACAGTCCATGAAAGAGTAACAGTCCATGAAAGAGTAAGAGAGAGGCCCTGGGGGAACAGCAGCTATATCAGAGTCCTTGAGGGACTGGGATCCATCAAATCTCTGACCAACAGACATGGGCATTATACCAGGACTTCCAAACTTATTTATCAGACAAGGTTTTTAGGTCTTTTGCAGGGTGTAGAAGCAGGACTCTGGGCTCTCCTGAGCACATCCCTCCATGTGTGACAGTGGAAGTCCCACTCCCAGCCCTCAGCAACAACCAGTGAGCAGGAAAGAAAGTCTTTCAATTAGCAAATCGAAAAGTAAAGATTATTTTTGTAAAGGGGAAAAAGTATTAATCACTTCTTTCTAAACACTCTAGTATTTGGTGTTCATGCTATAACACTTGGAGGTTTTTGGCTGGCTCTTTAAATCATAGCATTTTCTAAGCAAGTCTGTTGCCTACTTGAAGGGATAGATTTTATTGTATGAAAAATACAATTCACATTTGCAATTTTCTACACCCACATCTATAATTAATCTCCTCTGAATACAGCCACTCCCTGACAAGATTCCATGTTATATTTAAACTCTGGATGCCACTTTGAAGGAAAAAAAAGAAGAACAATAGGATCATTTTCAAAGCCTACATAGTAGCACAAGGTTTCAAAGAGCAAAGTGCTTTAAACTCTGGCATCAACCTTCTGACCACCCCAACCAGAGTGAGGAGTGACCTCCAATTACCATCACAACAGGCACAGAAGTCTTTTGAGAAATACAGAGTGTAGATTTTTCTTATATTCCAGGAGAGGTAGGAGACTGATGTTTTATTAGATAAACTTCAAACTTAATGACAGACTGTTGGGACACTCAGACTCTAAGGAACAACAGAAAGAAAATCATAGAATCATCGAAGCAACTGGGTTGGAAAAGACCTCTGAGATCATCAAGTCCAACCCTTGATCCAAATGCTGTCTTGAATGAGGTACCTTAAAAGTGTAACTTTTGTACATCTTGCCAGAGATGTGAAAGTGTTCATTTGATATATTAAGTATTGTAAGAAAACTAGAATGTTTTAGTTTTTCATAAATACACATACACATGTACTTATACCCATACAGAGGTTTAGTTTGGATTGGGAGAATGTGCCTGTCTGTGTTTGCTGTAATCTATTTAAACCTGCCCTTTAAAAACCACAAATAAATGCATCAAGCACTGCAAATATCAAAAAAGTCATACACAGAAGGTGAATCACACTAACTACAATGAGATGATGTTTCTTCTATTTGTATGAGAGTTCAATTCTTTTTAAAAGTGTTTCTCTTTAGGAACATGCTATCAAAAGATTGAAATACTTGGACCCTTGAATTAAGTTTTCCTAGAAGTTATGTCACCAAACCTGAAAGGAATCACCCATCTCAAGTGCAACATATCCAGTCAGATTAATCCCTTGTGTGCATCTAATAATTTCAGTGGATTCATACCAGGGATGCTCTTAGTTAAACATGTTGAGTTGGACCAGAAAGTACAAAATAAGAGCATTTTATCCACCCACATATGCCTCACCATGTCATGAGGCAAAGGGAAGCAAACAGTCAGCAGACTGCTTAGTTTTTTTATTAATTTCATTCTGTGTTATATTACAGACACCCAACCAAGATTCAAGTCCATTGTCTTCGGCATTGTTGAAAAAGTCATAATGAGACACAGTCCTAGACAAAAAAATGTATTGTCTAGACAAATCAGACACAGCATGTGGGATTGGAAATATTAATCCATTTCCTTAAAAGATGGCAAACAGAGGCAACAAAAATTGAGGGATTTGGCCAAGGGTCAAAGAGTAAATATCATTCAGACCCCTGAACTGAATCTTGAACTGCAGAGACTCAGACTAGAGACAGACCCAGGCACGAAGACACCACTCAGAAAATGTGATGCCGAACAGGTTAAAAATCTTTCTACGGACAACTTCAGTCTAAATTTTTAAATAGGGGAGGAACAAGAAGTGTGCACATACGTAAAACTGAATCACAGTTTTAAGCAATCACTGCATTAAGTTTTAAAAGTATAATAAGTAGAGGAGAGGTTATAAAAAATAATCATCCAAAACTGGCAAGGGATATGAAAAGTAAAACTAGAAGTAGAGCCCATGTATGACATCGCTGCAGTCCCGCAGCCTCGGGACCCACCTCCTGCCACTCTGCAACATCAGCAACCTTTCAGCTCCATTTCAGCACAAAAATATATATCTTTCAAGCTCAGTATTTCAAGCAAACCACTTTGCAATAGGAAGTCAAATATTTATTTCAATTAAGAGCCTGTATTTAAAAAACATATTTTCTCCTGTTACCTTCTTCAGGCAGTTAAAAATATGACACGATTAAAACTGAAAATATCAGCACACAGAGCCAGTGTACAGCTTCCTCTGTAAGGAAAAGCTTGAGCGAATTCACCACAGTCAAGGCTTCACCAAACACTCAATGAAGTTAGTGAAGAGATTAAGCAAAGGCTTAAGCAAAAGGAAGTTGGGTCATGGTTTCCTCACCGTGGTGTGGCTTTTGATAGTGTGAGATTATTCCCTTCAGCAGCATCAGTGTCTCCCAGCACACCCAGATGTGCATCACCCAACATGTCTGTCAGCACCAGTGGGTGCCCCAGCCACATGTACCCTCCCATCTGTGTTATACAGAGATATATGTTACATACAGGCATGGTTATTCCATGGGCAGGCTGTGGGAAGATGGCAGTTATTGGCTCCATGACCGTGTATCGTTCCAGTGGGTGAGCACTAAACATGGGACATGCACAACCAACATCCCTGTTCAGGGAGCACAAAGACTTAGGAAGTTCTGCGGACTCTTGCAGTGGTTTAGGAAGTGTGGTAGATGCTGAGGGCAATGCCTGACCAGCGCCACGTGCACAGTGACACTCCAGACACAGAGCAATGAAGCAAATCTCCACATGATCAGCGCTACACTTCATGATGTGGTTTCTGCTGTCTTCATGTCACTGAGCGGAATTAGAGGGGTGTGAAAAACCACACCCTTACAACTCTCACAGTGATATTCTGAGAGAGAGAACTGTTAGTCCAGACATCTCTTCACAAGTTCACTATAAAGGCACATTTCACTAATTCATGAGTAAATAATGTACATATTCCCAACATCAACACTGCTGATAGTCTAGTTTAGCACAGTACGTGAACACATGTGTGAGTAAGAAGTTCTGAAGAACAGTCAGTGGGTTAATGGGAGTTGTTACCAGCTTAGTCAGGCTGTGCTGAACTGGAACCTCGGCTGTCGTGCACTTGTGGCCAGACAAAGCCTAAGTGAAACCAGAACAGAAGCAGGGAAATTGCCAAGAGTACTGCAATAAAAGAAAGTTTTAATAACTACATTTTGATGGAGGCTGATCCCATTTCACATGCTAAACTCCAGTGTTGAGCCCCTTTTCTCTACTCAGGGAAGCCACCTTCCAGTCTTACTCCAGTCTGGATGACAGGATACAGCTGCCATGTGCACCTGAATCAAGATGCACGTCAGAGACTCCTAAACAGGCAACAAGGTGTGTTGCTACCTCCTGTCACAAAAATCAGTTCAGTCAATGACAACTCTTAATATCATAACTCATTCCTAAATACTAGATCTATTCAGTCAAAATTTACAGTCATTAGTATTAATTTCTGAAAATATGTTTTGTTAGATTTTAAGGTAAGTCATTTAAATCACAGAAAAAGCAAGATGGCTTGTTTCATATACATCATACATGCACTGCATGCCTGTAATTTAATACTTTAAATTACAGTAGCAGTGTATCTATTTCTGGAGTATCTTTAATTAATTATAATAATAATGCTTTGCATTGCCCTTTGTAATTGTACTCATGCAAAAAAAAGAGGGTAAATTTTTGAGGAAATCTCAAAAAGCAAAGATATCAACAGTATTATTTGGATAGCTGTGGGATTTCACAAACCAAACAAAGAAAACCCCCACAAAGTAGAACCACAAAGAGTTCTGAAAATGGTAACAAGTGAGTAAAAGCATACATAAATTTCCATAAAGTAAGAATGAAAAAACATTTCAGCTTATTTACATCAGTAGAGCAATACAGAAAATAAGGGAGGCTATAGAGTAGATAAATCAGCTGTCATTATTCCTCAGAATACAGCAATAAAGGCATTCAAACAAAACAAGCAATCATTCTGCAATTGAAAAGGGGTATTTCTGGGACAAGAGAAAAGAAAAACAAAAAGGAGGCTACATTACATGGATATCTAGACTGCTTTCAGTCAATAATAGAGAGAAATAATACACAGGAACATAAATGCTCATTAACTGAGCATGATTTGAAAGCAGTGTCCCCAGAAGGATTCTCACATGTTCTCAATTCTAGGATTCCTCTCTCCTTTTATTTCCTCTGAAACCATTACTGCTGCCACTGTAAAACAGGAGGGACTGGACAAAATAAACTTCACTTTGACTTGTTCTAACAACCAAACAAATCAACCCACGGGTTCTTGGAAGAGTGAAAGAAGGATGGTGCTTTTCTCGTTTCAGATGCTTTAGCCTGTTACACAAGGAAGGTGGACAACAGTGGGTTTTACATTCATTTAAATGTTAACAACAACTTCACCTGGGAATGCACATCCACAGCTCTCTCAGAGCCAGAGCTCACCCTCCCAGGCACTGCCCGAGCTTGCCTTACCCCAGCACCGAGAAGGGTGACGGTTGAACCAGCAGGGTGGAGTTCACCACTGCTCTAAACTCTAATGAACCCTTTCATGCAGCTCTAACAACACTAAAATATTTGTCTTTCCCTTTCTTGGGACTTCAATTATACTGTAACACTTGCAGAAAATACACTCACAATTGCTGCAAGCACAGAGGAGAATGGAATAAAAGTCAATTCAAAATCCCTGTGTTAGAGGCCTGAAAAAAAGAGAATGCTTTATTCCCTCTTTTATGGTTTATAGCTTTTTAATGAGGAAAAAAAGCACAAGAATTTCCATATTTGTCTGCTTTACCAAACTAAATGAGGGAATTAAAAAGATCACTGTTCATAGAGATGCTGTACATTTTTATATAAGAGAAATTAAGAACCAAATATATAAATACAATTTTGCAAACTGCTATTTATCTATGAGCTTGGTCCTACAAAGACTTAGGTGTGAGTAACTTGACCTAAACCAACAGTGTCTCTGACGTCAGCGGGAGCATTTATGGAAGTCCCTTGTTTGGATAAGCAACTGCAGGATTGTGTTTGACTTATTCCATACAGATGGTCCTTGCTCCCTCCACAGTCAGGTCAGCAATACCAGGCTGTACATTCTGCCATTTTCACTGGTGTAAAGTGGTTTGCACCTTGACAAAGAAAAGCATGAAGAAATTAACTCCCTGATGTTCTAAGAGGTGAAAGGCCAATTTTCACTGCTGCAAGACACAAAGAGAATTCCCAGGGACTAAATTTAACCAAGTTCTCCTGTCCTGACTTGCCATGGATGTTGGGGGAATGATGAGGAGGGACAGCACAATACCTGCAGTCCTGCAGGAATCAGAGATATGCAACTCTGCAGTGCAGAAATTAAAACCATAAATAAATCAATCTACATCCAGATCAAAAAATAAAAAGTGTCATCCAAAAGGCAGCAGTTACTTCAAAGAGAATTTTCTGGAAGAAGGAATAACGTGTCACACCATGGGCTAAATTCACAGTACCTGAACTGTTTGAAGATGCTTTTATTATATGACAAGTGCTGCCAGTCATGTTACTCAGCTGGAGAAAGATATCACATGAAAACTTCTCTGGGTGGACTGACCTTGATTTTTCCCAATACACAGTTTCTTCCTAATCAGTGCAAATTAATTTCAACCAGTAACCTACAGACGGTTTGCAAATTGATATCAGTGTCACACTGAAATGACACACTATCTTTTCGAGGCCACAAGTAGCCAAGAAGTTCAGAAAAGGAAAATGAGCAGTGTAAGAAGGACAGTTCCCCAAACGCTCCTACAACCAACAGCCTGTTCATACCAACATGCCTGGACAGCAAATAAAGGACCCAGACCAGCAAAGCACTTAAGCACAGGCTTTAACTTTGAGCACGTGCCTTAAGTGCTTTGCTGGAAAAGGGCCCAAAGAAAAGAATGAGCCTGGGTAACTGAAAAGCCCTTCAGAACTGCAGTGACTGCTTTGTTTTCCATTCCAGTTGCTAGTAAACACACTTTTGGGCTCAACATCCTGCCCAATGCATTTAACCCATATCACAAACACAATGATCTGGTACAGCCAATCTCTTTACCCAGCAAAGTTCCACAAATTGGGAAGGAACTGCAAGACATGTTTGGGATTTCAGCTACTCATAAGGAACAAGTAATAGCAGCATCTACACATCTGTCCTGCAGGAAAACTCACAGGAAGACCCCAACCACTAATTACTCTTTCAGTAGCTCCCCACACAAGCCTGCATTGTCCTGAGTCTTCTTCCTCTTACATCCAGCTCCACAGAACATTTTTTGGAGACCTCATGAAGAGAGCACAAAATGCTGCCATAGGACTGATGGCTCTTCTGGCATCTCCCACTTGTGAAGGAAACCCAGGCTTAAGAAGATAATTTCTGACTCTGGGCCTTGGGAATGTGACAGTCTTTTATATTACCTCCACCTTGGTCCATTAATAACATTTTTATATGTATCAAATTTACTCCCAAACCAAAATGAAAACAAAGTTTCCTAGAATATCTTAGGCAATGCACTTAATTTAAAAAAAGGACTGCAGTCCAAAAATGGAAAGATTAGGGAGGCAGGTGAAGTTTGAATGAAACAATAATAAAAAGTCCTAACTACACATCATATATTCATAGTTCTTGAATCATTAAGGCTCTGCATGACAGCTCTCACAAGCACCAGTATGGCAAACTCACTGACTTTTAAGCAGGAGTGAAAGTGTTTAAGCCCTAGGACAAATAATTTGAAAATCTCAGCACAAGTCTGATCTCAGAGAGTTTAAAGGAATGCAGACTGCCCAAAAACACAGCAGCTGTTTGTTTTTTCTGCCACCTTTCCAAGGTTCATGTCTGGAGTGAGGATAAACAGTTCTGAAAAAAAGTTATGTGGAGTTCAGACTTTAAGAAAATAAAACATCAGACTAGTATTTCTTGCAGAAAGAATAAAAAAAAACCCCAAACCTTAAATTATTCAGTCCTGGAAGTTTTCAGGTAGAGCTCTCAGGAGCAGAGGTAGATGGCTTGAGGCTTCAATATATTAAAACGCTTTCTCTAAACCAGTCTGCATTCTCAAAAGCTTGTCCTGATGTGGTTTTCTTGAGCAATATTCCTCCAAGCAGAGTCTCAAACTTAATGAGGCCAAACTGTATTCCCTATTTTATACACAAATACAAATAGAGGCCCTTACAGATAAACCAATATGCAAATGAGATAGTGGCTGAAGCCTTAATCAGCCTGAAGTGATTTCCATCAGCACAGTATCACAGTCACAAGGTTAATTTGTGCTACGTCATTTTGGACATCATTCTTCATACTCTACCTCCTTTCTCTGTTCGTGCCAAAGCAAATGAGCACCTACTTTAATTAATTAATTAATATGTCTCTTGATAGGCTAGGCAATCAGAAATCTCTTAACATTTTAGTAGGCCTGTTTCCCTTGTCCCACATTTAAAGAGACAGCTGAAAGAGTTAACAGGAAATTTCCTTGAATAACTTACCAGTGGAGCTAACTGGTGTAAATAAGGATTGTCTGTGTTGTTACAGGCAGGTCAGAAATAGCAGGAAATAGCAGGCACCATGTTGAGATTCAACATCTGTTTATGAACTGTCCTTATACACAAAATGAAGAGCTGCTACAGAACAAAATATATAAACCCAGAAATTCTTAAACAAACTGGGATCCCTGCAGAGAAGTCCCCTGGTATATCCATACCTGGTGCTACTGAGGAATGGAGAACACTAAAGAACTTTAATTTGTCTTTGTGATGCACAAATTATATATATGTGTATAGATACATATCATGGGCAGCACTGCCCAACGGGACACATGAAAAACACCACTTGGAAAGGAGACTCAACCCAGACTGCACATGTGCCCACAGAGCTTGGGGGTGAAAGGTGAGGGCAAGAACAGCACAGGATGGGATGAATATGAAGAACAAGTGTCAACAGTGTATCATCCACCATTTTCCCTTCTTTATAGGGAGAGGAAAGCTCTGTGATTATTACCCTCACATACAGATGCCATGTACAAGGAACTAAGGACACCACCACATCTACTTTTTCCACTAAGACAGGAAGTACACTCAATTTCTTTCCTGAAAGTAAACTTATATCACGACATTTCTTTTTCTCAAAAGAGTCTGTATTAGGTATTTTATATTCAATGACAAAACTCCCAAGTACAGTTTCGCAGAGGGAATCTCAGAAGATGGGAACCACAGGAAAGTAGTTTTCTGTGTATTTTGTGGCATGTTCACCCCCTCTCATCACTTTTAATCACAGATGTAAACACTTCAGTGTGCAGATCCAGTCTCAGCCCTCAGAAGGAAGAGCTCACCTTGGAAAATGAGGTTGGAAGGAGAGGATCTAAGTAGTTTCAAAGCTCTAAGTTTCAAGCTACAGTGAGTGAAAGCTGAAGTTACTTCCCTCATCCCAAACATGGGTACTCCATACAGATAAATGCACGTGGGATTTGGGGGTGGGGAGGGTTTTGGATATAACAAGCATATCTTTGCACATCCTCAAATTTTTCCCAATCACCTTCTGCAGCATGAAGGGCTTTCCCACTTTCTTTCCCACTTTGACAGAAATTCCTTGTGCATGGGTACAATTGCTTGGTCACCCTCCACAAATTCTCTTCTACTCTGACACTAGCACATGGATCCTGGGAGTGACTTCAGGAGAGCCCCAGCTCAGGGGCTCTGAGCTTGCAGCCTGCTGGGAACACTGGGACAGGCTCTCACAGGAATGCTTGTGGTTTCCAACCCCCACTCAGGGAAGTCCAAGGATACATCCATTCTGCAGAACACCAGCAGGCTCACAGCTCAGGCTGGCAAGTCTGAGATAGAGAAACTGAACTAAAATAAAGTGGACAAACACAGGCTTTAACTTAGGTTAGCAGCTCCAGGGGCAGTTTAAAGCTGAGTGTGAGCAATTTGAACCAAAAAGAAATATAACTGAAAAAATATTATCTGAAGTTACGTAAGAGTAAAATATAAAATACAGAACTTCCCCTTTGCTTTAAAATTAAACTACTGGCCATGGTGGAATCTGAAATTCCAACTCTCCTGTCCACAGGAGAATTAAGTTTCCTGCGCATGCAGGGTCTGACAACCAAGAAGCATAACTTCAGTCATCTCTGCTGGATCCCACTGCAATCATTGCTGCTTCATCTGCTTCTCTGAAGGCAGACAGTCAGAATCCTACCATCGACATCTAATTAAAGAAGGTAGTAAGAAAATAAACAACCTTTCTTGGAATGTCTTTGATTCCATAAGTACATACACATTTCATCCACTGAAGACTGAATTACAACCTTTCATCTAATGAACAGCTTAATGGAATGGCACTGGAATAAAGAACGGGGAAGGCAAAAACAAACCCTTGGTGATTTCACAAAACACATATATTTATATAATATCAGGCTCGCTATCTGGCAACACCAATTTGCAAACTACAGTGAAAGTGTTCCCCACCTCAGAGCACGCCAGACACTGACACCAAATCAATACCCAGATCTCCCTGAGAGCTGAAGCAGCAGATGGTCCATCACAATGGAGAAATGACAGAACACATACATAGAAGTGTCTGCTTTCTTCAGACACATTCTTGAAAGCACTGTATCATTGATCTAAGATTATTTTTATAGGCAGATGACAGGTCAAGCATAAAAGTGCTCTGTTTTAAAGGTTACAGAGTTGGCAAGCTTGGTATCACTGCCACGGACAAAGAATCATTTGCTTTTGAAGTCTTCCTTGTCAGGTTATTTACATTTCACAGTTAAAAGGCTCCTCTCTGGAGAACATGAATGCTAAAACAAATAAAAGAAAAAGTCCTAGGCAAGCTAATGCTCTTTAAAGAGATAATGTAAATCAACCCTGACACCATCAGTGTCATCCTAAAGCATGCTGAGAATTTCCAGGGAAAGTTACTCACATTAAGCAGATTGAGAGAGTCAGCCAACAAAAATAAAGCAAATCTGTAGGTAAACTGCCTTCCAGGCCAAGACTGTTGCTACAGCCATGTATTACAGTGAAAGGGAGAGGAGGAACACTCCAGTGGTGAAAAGCATTTGTTTGGGAAGTCTGCAGGAAGAATTGGTCCTGAATAAATAATTTATAGTGTGATCTGTGAAAACGTCCATGGAATACGACACCTAATTCTCACTGCAAAGCAGACAGAAAGCTGGATGCCCAGCTAAACACTTAGAAGAATGTTACCCTTCAAATTATACGGCTCTTTTCCCAGCTATAAAATAATAATAATGCTACTTTCTTACTTAAGAGCAGCATTTAAAGCCTGAATTTGTTAACACTTTCATATGCAAGATATTCCAGAAGAGTAAAGGTTTGGATTTTTTTTTTTAAAGACAAGATGAAAGAGCTCCTTCTGGAATAATAAATTTCTGTGAGTTTAAATATTTCTAAGCACTGTATGTACACATGCAATGCACAGACTTCATGCTACATAGCTTTCTTTTCCTTCCCTGGATGAGAACACTCCTGGAATGTTATTGTTTTCAGGGGGGTGGTTTTTAAGAATTTACTGTGAATACATGCATTATATATGTGCACACTGAAACACTGCCAGGGCTGCAAATGACCCAGGAGTTCATAAACATGGCTATTTTCTTATCTGGTTCAAATTTATGCAAGGAAGCAATTGTTACACAGCTCTGGCTGAACAGAGACCCGATCCCACAAGGGGCAGGGGCTTTGCGTGGGGCTTTCCATGGGGTTTCACATAAGAAGAGTTCAAAGGAGATGACAGATCGTTCATTACACCCCCTGTACCACGAGGGTCTCATCCCTGACGGTGTTCACAGGAGCTGATGCAAAAGAAACACCCTGAACATTCAGCCTGTATCTGAAGATGATTATAAAAAATGAGATGAAGAGAACCAAAAGACAACAAACTCCTCTGCGGTTCCTGTCTTGTCTTTCCTCAGAATTTAAGGCCATAACACCACAACCTCCTTCAATACTCTCCCCCAGCCCCAGTGAAGCACAGTTATCCAGTGCCACCATTAGTCAGGATCCCAGAAAGACGGATCTCAGAGATTCCCAGCCATCTCTTCACAAACTTTATTAAGTGAAGATAATCATCTGAACCTCAGGGAAGTTAATAATTACAGTGTTCATACGTATCTATACTGCTTCTGCACAGGATCAACAATGAAAGGGATGTTTACACACAGCTTTTTTGCTTCAATGGAAAACTGTGCACCACTCTCATCAGCTCAAGTAAATGTTAATTATCACCATGCAAAAATAAAACATATTTTCTGATGCACATCGTAGATTTATTTAAGAGGCTTCTTACGATGTAGGATGTTGCCTTTTGAGACTGAAGAAATAAGACCCTTAAAAATGAATATATGAACTCTGATTTATGTTTTTTTAATTATTATTTTTTGAAGTGATGGAGAACATTTTAACCATCACAGAGATACACACACACACACACACACACACACACTCTCAAACTACCACACTAGGCAAGATCAGAGCTTAACAGCCAACAAAACACACATTCAATCCCTGAGATCATTTTCCTGAAATAGAAAACTACATATGTTTCTCAAATTTCACATCAAGCCACTGCACAGCCCGAACCACAGGGGAGAAGGGAGCCAAGCTGCCTTTGGGCTTGGGGGAGCAAGGACCTGAAAACAAGATGATTCCTTTCATATCGGCATGTTTCTCGTCCACAATCTCAGTTTAACAAACACCCCCTGTGACAGTATTTCTAGCTGGGCTGGCTTATCAAGCAGCCTTTGCTTTGTCAAATTAAGACACATTGCCTTGGATTAGTGAGACTCCCTGAGTTCACGATGACTTCATGGTTGGCTCAGAGTTCACTGTCTCTGTGGAACGCTGCCAGGAATACATCCACTGCCTGCCCCAATCCTTTCTATACTGACCTAGCTGGCTTTTTTTTCTTTTCAGCAGCAAATGAACACAATAGAAAACAAAGGGCTAGATACTGCCACAGCTAATTAACAATCCTAACATCTTAAAAAAATAATCAAAGTAGTAAATATTTGAAGATCTCAATGCAAGCCTCTGCAATGCAAGGTCTCAATGTATGTCCAAAGCTGCTGGAAAGGGACAATGCAGTTTTTCTGCACAGTGAGATACTATGAAGGGCTCCCGTTCTTGTGGAAAACACATTAAGCTCCTTTTGCTAATATTTTGTAAAGGGCACTTGTACAATAACAATAGCTAAAGCTTCCTGTTTGCCTGTGTGCTTCCTGGCTAAGGTTAACGAGACCTGCTAACAGTTTTCTTCTTTAGCACACAGAACTTTTCAGGTTACTCTGTATACTCAAGGACATATCATTTTTAAATTTAAAAAAAAAAATCTAACAGTAACGGCCCACATTGCACCTGCCCTTCACAATCCTGATAACTTTTCCAGCTACACATTTCCTATTTTCTGGATCAGCCTATGTGTCACCAGTCTCTAAAGAACATGTTTTGAATTTATTAAAAGCCCAACAGCAGAAGAATTCTCTCATTTGGCAAAGATACCATCACAGGGACACTTGCTCTTGGCTCCATGACAAGAAATCCATGGTACTTTGTTTGTCCAATCCACAAAAACACCATCCCCCCCCTCCCAACCAGCCCTTCAAGATAGTTCTCCCTTCTCCAGAGACTTTTCCAAACAAGTCTGCAAGTCTGAAGTTTTGGGTTTCATTTCATAAACAGGACACAACCCCCGAGTGCAGCTCAGGATACTGTCACTGCCACATGGGCTCAGCACTAATCACAACAGCCTTCTGAAATATTCCCTTGGCCCTTTCTTTCCACTGAGAGGCCTGATTTTTAAACCAGCCATCTTTCGAAGTAAGCATAAAATATAAACAAGAAGCCAAACTCCAGGGCCCAGCCAAAGGGTATACATTAGTCATGGCAAGGCTGGGAAGGAAGGGAAGGGCAGCTGGCCCCAAAATGGGTGCCTGCACTGGTCCAGTTACCACGTCTCACTGCAGGGATTGCCCAATCCTTTAAAAAGACACAGACATCCTTCAGATAATCATTTAACTCACACCAGTTTGTTTTTTCAACTGCACCTCTAAACATAAGCTCCTCTTCCAAACTCTCTCCCTTTTCAGAGTTTCCAGCCTATCTGGATAAAACATTTGGTGAGGACTCCACTGACACAGCGATTTCACCTCACAGCGGTAAAAGCAAGAAACCTCCCAAGAGTGTGTGGATATATCAATTTAACAGCTGAAGAGCAAATACAGGGATGAACAAGAATGAAATCCCCAAATGTGTTCACCTGCCCAAACACCTCTGAAGATGCAGATTTAATTCACTTCTACAATCACACAGGGGATATAACAGAGCAGAGACCTGAATCCAGATTCTTGGATTCAAGAGCACCTTCCCACCTTAATGTTTCACTAAAAACTTCCATCACTGTGATTCAGCAAGGGACCAATCTCTGCTATTGATCCCAGCAGACTCTGCATCGACCCCAGGAATATCCAAGGAGTCCTCTGGATCTCCATCAGTGCAACAGAGCCACCTCAAGCCCTAATGATAAGCAACTGGAAACGGGTGACAAATAAACTCTAAGGACTCGATCAGTGCTTAACATAAAGAGTCAGCTATTTAAATGTGCTCAAGCCAAGGAACTCATAAATGAAAGAAAACAATTAGTCAAGGGATCTTCCTGTTGAAAAAACACTGTATATTAAAAAGATATCACCCCCTCTCACAGAGATACAGACTAATATTGGTTACGTGGTTCCCAGAAATGCTTTTAATCAACTACAACCATTTCTCCTTCACTTTGCAGTCTGTAATTATTGTAACAGCATGAATTTCTTTCCTATAAAACTGATTTTCTCTGGAGAAACTCATGATCCTGAGATCTGTTGGAAGGAGATAATTTAGAAAAGTTCCTCCAAAGTATACAAAACATCTGTTCCACCCTTTTCCCTGTCATGATGGCAAGCAGCTGAAGACTGACTGGACAATTATTTCCACAGGAAAATTATTTGCATCAACATCCCTATAAGAGATGAAGTCTCTCCTAGGTAATACATTACTTTCCCCTAAATATTAACATATCTAGGGGATAATAATATGGAAAAAAGATTTGCATTTTTTTCCAACTTTTTTTTGTAATTTTGGGAGGTGGCTTGCAGCACAATGTTGGACACTCTCTATCTCAGTAATCTCAGCCTGACATTTTTCCCTATGTTTCCAAATCCTCCTTCACAGGTTTAATCTCTCATTAGTTACAGTTCATCTTAAATGCAGGAGAGACCTGCTCATTTTCCTGTGAGTTGCTCATGACTGGAAGTGGCCCTGAAGCAGAATGCTGGGTCTATACACATGACCTTTGAGAAATCTGTGTGTGAATTCCACCCAGTTGAACAGCTCAGCCATATTCTTATCTGCAGTGGAATCCCTCACGAGACCTCAGAAATACACTGAAATTACAGATGAACATCTCTGGATTCTCCATCCATAACACAGTAGCCTGTAACTAGATAAGTGTTTAGATTTTATTAAGATAGCTGTACCCAAAACACCATATAAAGAAAAAGTTATCAGAGGTTGTAGATGGGGGGGGGGGAGCAGTGAGTCACACTCACCACAAGTCGAAGTGCTGAGCCTCTGCAAAGCACTTCTAACGTGTCTGTGACAGAACAGCTCTTCCTCTCCACCACAGCATTTCTGAGAGAACACAACTGAGTGTTCAAGTGGCAAACCCAACACTTCATTGTTGCAACCTTGGGGGGTAGAAGCTGGGAAGTTCCAAAGTTTTAAATTTGTTAACTAAAGAGCTGTCAGTAACATTTTCAATGCATAATAGTCAGGATCATTCAGAAAAACTCAGTGGTCTTTCATCAAGGAGAAACAATAAAAAAGAACTATTTTAAATATGAAATATTACAGGCAACAGTCTTCCAAGAACAATGGGAATCAACAATTTGGAACTTATCCTCTGTAAGTGATGGGTGGGTGTTGTTCAGTGAGACACAGAGCAATTTCAAAGCCAGTAGGTAAAAAAATCTCAGAATACATTTGAATCTCCAGCTTGGAGGTAAGAGGTCTTTACTGTTTTTATTATAGTTTCACTGGAAAAAACCTTGGCAACAAGGCAGTTCAAGCCAGCAAAATTAAAGGGGAAAGAGAAAGGATTTCATACTCAGAAATACACATCAAGAACTGCTTTTCAAACACGTTTGATTCACATCTCACACACAACGTTCTGCTCTGAGCGACCTCACTGAAGCAAAAAGACTACACACAGTTTTTAAATGTCAAACACACACAAAATGTTCTAGAGAGCCCCTTAAAATTTTAAAGAAGCAAGGTCTTTCCCATAAAAGTGCCTTTGGAATTGCATTTATTTTGGTAAAATCCCCATCACCAAAACAAATTTTTGAAAAAATAAATCTGTCTTTTATCAGGGCCAAGTTCTGCATGATTCAGAGTGAGTAACACTGTGTCTTGCCCTGTGAATAGGCTCCTTTGTGCTCAAAGGGAGAAAAGGTGGGAAGAATCTTATACTTGACAAATTCACAATTCCCTTGTATTATGAGCATATGCAGGGCAAATTACTTTACTTCACCAAACTACAAGGAAATTCCCAAAAAACAGGTGTGCATGGGGGAAAGAGAGAAAGGGGGAAAAAATTAGGTTTGATTCCTGCAAAACATTTCTTGTCCTTATTTTCCTATCTTTTTCTTCCTGCTTTGCCACCCTATAAGACATTCCACTAGAGCCAAAACAATAGGCTTAATTTTAATGTTAATGGGCTTAACATTAAGCTAGCAAAGGAGGCACTACAAAGAACTATTTTATCCAAAATAGAAGACTCTCAACCAAAGGTGGGGGAGGACTCGGCCCAGAAAGTCTTTTCCCAACATTCATCAATAGAATCAAAATGTTTTTGAAAAATAAAATTGTCATTGGTAAGGGAATGAATTTGCCAGCCTAAATTCAGGCATCTCTACTTTTGAGTATAATCTTCTGCAACAGTTTTTGTTTTTAGAAGAGGTTCTCTGCTTCAACTCCAGGAATCTGTAGCCAAGAGCACAAAGCCAAAGCCAGGCAGGACCCAGGAGCCATCAGTACCCCTGGACCCTCCCTTTTCAGACCATTCTCCATCTAATGCCCCAACTAAAGGGTTCTAATTCTAAATCCAAGTCTTGAGTACTTTCACAAGTTTCAGACCCTGCATGGAATATCATCTGGGACCTGTGATTTATCCTGTTGAAGGAAGAGTTGGGCCAGGTGACAGGACTGCTTAGATTGCAAGGTCTGTGGGGTGAGAGTTGTTCTTCTGTTACATAATTCATAGTTATACAGCAAAATCTGACTGAAAATCCAAAGGAAGAACTGAGATACTATCTATCAATTACCATCTAGCAACTCTGTTTTTCTTTTAAGTCAAACACAGCATTTCCCTCCTCTATAATGCAGGGAATATATAATATATAACACTATAACAAAAGCTGTCAGTCATGAAGACTAACTAGGGAGAAATAGAGCACTCAAATAACTCAAAAAACTGTGTCTGATGCAAAGGTATCTTCATTTCCAGAGAAACCAAAACTACCCTGTGATCAGTTTTCATCTGAGACTACATTTTGCAGATTCAGCTCCACAAACTGCAATGGAAATAACTGTGAACTGCAGCTGGTCATGTAAGTCCATAAATAATACCATCCCTCACTTTTCACAAGGAGTTGTTTATCTGCAGATACACTTCACTTGTGCTGGTGACTTCAATGCAGATTTTTCAGGGGTTCTCTCAGAGGATTTTGTTAAACTGCTTAGGAGGTATTCCAGGATGCTTTTGAGGAGCAGTACAGCTGCTGTGTTTTACAGTGAAGTGACCACTGTAAACAAGATTTTAACAGATCCCTCCCACATGGCAAAGAAGTGTTTCTTTCCAATTCTCCCTGAAGTCAATAAACTTGTAAAAACCCCCAGATTTCAGAGAATTATTAAAAGTGTATTTCACAGGAACTAGAGCAATCACATTTCTGTTCCAAAATGGATCACAAGACCAATTAACTGACATTTGTAGCAACAAACTGTATCTGTGAACTACACTGCTCCCAGGAACAACTGTGCTCAGGAATGCACATGGAAGCAGGAGATAGGTTCAAGATGTTTTGGGGCAGACTCAATTACAGACAGATGTACATAACAGCATGCCCAGTCACAATGAATTAAAGCAGAACATACAGAAGAAAATAGATGAGGATGACCAAATCATACTGTTATAATTAACATACCTTGCAGTGACACCTGTGGCTTTCCAAGACAAGAAATCCGGAAGATCAAAGAAGTAGCCTGCCTTCTCCCAGGATTCCTGCAAGTTCTAATAAAAATATGTTTAGAAATGCAGGTATTAGAGGTCAGGCATAATCACGTTCTTATTTTAATGCAATTAAAAAAACTGATATTTAGGTAAAAAGGACAATTTTTTCAAACCAACTACTCTGATCATCCTGTCTGCTCTACTCTCTGATTTACTGCCTAGAGAACTGAGCCTTTGCCCCACCACAGGCTGATCTTAAGCAAAGTTTCCCATGAAAAGTTCATGGAGGCACAAGTTTCAGATCAATAACATGAGCTCTCAGTTCCCCATCAGCTGCTCCGTGTCACAGCAGCCTCGAAGTCAACACACAATCTTCTCAAAAACCATTTGCTTGAAGGACGCTCTACTTTCTAGAATTTACCATTTTAAATTTCGTATTTGTTAACTGTAAGCACAGGAAGGAAACAAACAGCTCTGTGAGCACAAGAACAAAGCTTTCGGATCACACGGCTTTTGGAAAAGCCACTTGACGTTTCCAAACTCCTAAAAAACTCTTCTACCAAGACAGATCATTTACAGGGATCATTTACAGTGGAAACAGCAGTTTCCACTGCTCTACTCTGCAGACAGATGGTGGTCCAGAAAGCAAGAATTCAATGCCCACTTCTGACCTTGGTACACTAAAACCAGTAAAGAACATCAAAACCAAACAGAAGTCAGTGCTGCTCACCAAAAGGGTCACAATCAGACTTCCACAGGACGATAACATTGCTTTAAAAACCTCCACCAGCTTTTTAAATCATTGGAAAGGTGCAAAGTTTTCTCACTTATTAAGAGCAGCTTCTGTGCTAGAAACACAGGTACTACCTGGGCTCTTTCTGGAGCCAGATTTAATTCCATGCAATATCAAGAAGGTACATTCTAAACTAAAAGAAAACATAATTCCATTTTAAGAAAGAATATGTGGCTCTAGAAATTCTTCTCTGTGAAGGTGGTGAGGCCCTGGCACAGGCTGCCCAGAGAAGCTGGGGCTGCCCCATCCCTGGAAGTGTTCAGGTTGGATGGGGCTTGGAGCAACCTGGGATAGTGGAAGGTGTCCCTGCCCATGGCAGGGGGTTGGAACTGGATGAGCTTCAAGATCCCTCCCAAGTCCATTCTGTGATTCAATGATTCTGTAACTTAATTCAAATACTACATGATATCAAACTAAAATCTTACAAGTCCAGAAAATTGTTGAAAAGGAATAAATGAATTCCAGAAACTAAGGTGCAATTGGGTAAGTGTAAAAAAAGAAAAATTTTCTTTAGTTTTGGATCATGCAAAGAATCTGTCTTACCTTTCTGTTTAGTTCTTCAAAAGCTTCTGAAACTTACTGGATTTCTACTAAGTTCAAAAAACAAATGCTCCAATTACAACTTTTTAACATTAAATGCACAACCTTTGGATGTTTGTTCCTGACCACTCAGGTTTAGCTCATGTGGCTGCTACACACATCAAATTTAACTTCATATGTGAATGCAAAGGAGCTCCATAATTTAGTCCAAAGGTCACTCAGCCCGATTATTTTGATAATAAAAGCCATTATGTGCTGTTAACACACCTGATGGCCTTCAAGGAACAACAGTAGTTTGTCTATTACTGGTAATAAGAAAGGAAGCTGGATTAAGAATAACTGTCCTCTTCAAACAAATCTGCTTCACCAAAGATACTCCTTGGATCTGATTCTATTTCTTCAAGAATTCCCAAAAGCCACATGTTAGTGACACTCAAAGTATGTTGTTTCATGAACATCCAAATGATTCATTTTTTGCCATCTCGATGCTGTGTCATCACTAATTAGTACAGACAACAAGAATCATGGTGCTTTTTCCCAACAAATTTAAAGTCTCCATGTTTCACTGAAGTTAATTCAGATTTATTTTCACCCACAGTCAGGAGTCTGTGACCACATTAAAAGGATTGTGGAGAAGATCCGGGAACGTTCCCAGTGCTGTGTTCACATCCTGCGACTCACCCTCCAAACTCACTTGGAGGAACTCACACAGTCCTGCTGTTTCCCAGGGGTACTTCCAGAGTCCCTTTCCTTCAGCTCTCTGTTTTGGGTTGTTTTAACAACTATACCTCCACAGAATAATTTTTTGAGGTTGTTATAGATAATCCCAAATGCCTGGGGACAAAGAGTTTAAGAATTATGTAGTGCAATGCCTTTTAATATTCCTAGACAAGGAATGTCCAGGATAATGACGGACTTTGTAATTGGACTGAAAATACACACAAAGGCAGAATTTCACAGGAGCTCCAGCATCCAATGCAATTTTTTGGAGACATCTAGAGCCACATTCTCCTTGGAAAAACTGAAAGAGCTTTAACATTCAGATTTTACTCAGGTTTGCTGAGGTAGCCTCTTTCTGTACAGGAAACCTTTGATTTCTGCTCATACTGAAGGTATAGTTATCTTGTGAGATGGAGTGATCCTCAATCATCTAATGTTTGTTAAAACACACTTTTTTCCACCAGAAGTAAACTGTGTATACAAACATTAAAGATATTCTAACTTTTGTTATTGTTAAGAGATTAAATATTAATCAAATTATCTGAAATGACACTATAGACAGCCTTCATAATAGATCCCCGTTGGCCATGAGATTAACTAAACTTAGGCTAGAAGCAACATCTGATTTAACACAGTGTATCAGTCTACATTTCATGGCTACTTATCAGCCAAAACCCAGAAATTCAAAAATCATCTGAGAGTGGTGTATCAGAAATCCAGGTTAAAATCAGAAGGGACAGATGGAAGCAGAAAAATGTTTCACCATTTAGGGCAAAAATAAAATTTCCACATCAGGTAAAACTCTAAGTCATCTGAAAACCAGAAAGAAACCTGAAAATCACTGAAGAACCATCTGCTTTTCCCAGTTCATCCCCAGATTTGAATCTCCATCTCCCAGGCAATCTGTAGCAGAGGGCTATGAAGTCTATGGGTGTGTCTTTTTCTAAATTACCCAAAACAAATGTACATTGTGTGAACGGAGGAAAGAGAACAACCCAATACTTTAATGCAAACACTCCCAGGAATGTAAGAAACTGATGTCCCATGCCCTGCTCCAACTCAGACAGAGCAAGGACTTATAACCTGCATCTCCCACACTTCACATGGGATGCCAAATCATGGGATAGAGCTATTCCAAGAGAGGCCCTGAGCAGAAATTCTGTCCTTGCCAGAGCCAAGGCCACAAATGGATCAATTTTGCAGCCATGACTTGCCCTCTAATTGGTAAAAGATTAACTGACCCAATGATCAGATTCAGGAAGTGGGATGGGGGGAGAGGAGGGCCTTGGAATGTAAACTCTTAGAGGAAGACCACCAGGGCAAGATGTGTCAGAGCCACGTGCTGGTATCCTCAAATCCCAGAGGCATCCTGTGCACATGTGTCTGCACTGCGTATGGAGTCTGATAACACAGAGTGCTGAAACATTTATAAACAATTCTAAACAAGAGTTCAGCTCTAAACTCAACAGCCTGGACTCGTTCTCACTTAACACGGAATTTACTGTTTATTTTAATGGAAAAACATTCACTCACATTCAACAAGACAAAAAGCCAGTGCAAGGGCAGCAAGCAAGGAAGAAGAAATGAAGTAAAAGAGCTGCTGCCAAGCTGATGCCAGTCCATCCACTGTCCTTCCCTCCACAGCCAGGGAAAGAGATGCCTTAATTGTTCCTGCAAGTTATCCCATTGGGAGCTGCAAGTCCCAGGGGGCAGAGAGAAGAAGAATGCTGGATCAAACAGCAGCTCTGAGGATGTGAACTGTAACACACAGAACCATCACTGACCACTGTGCTAGGAAAAAAAATACAGCCTATTGATTTTAGTTATTAATTGCAGAGGAATAATATGTAGATAGTCATTCTGTGAAGTGAATTTTTTTTTTGCTAAAGGAAGGCTTTTCTTTGTTCTTCAACACTACATTAAGAACAGAGCTGAGAAGGCACAGCATAGGAAAACTGCATTTCATTTGGAGACAGTTACTAAGCAAATATCTACTCCCAGTCCAGCATCCCCCACCCACTTAGAATAAACTACAGCATCTCTGATTTCATGGGACTAGTATTTTTTAGAAATAGCTGATTTGTAATGTCATTACTATGAGGAAAACATAACATGCATCCTTTCAGTTTGGCACAAGCTACAATAAAATTTCCAGCCAGAAGTTAGTAAACAAGATTTTTTTTCTTCTACTATCTCTGGGGAAAAAAAAATACTAACAGGCTAATTCTGGAGCTGCAAACCCCTGCCCTGCAGTTTTTGCACTGCCGTGTTCAAGCTGTGCTCTCACTGCTCTAATGCTGGTTTGCCACAGCACAGACATCTCTACAGTCATGATGTACAAACACCTGCAGCAAAATAATTCCCAAGGGAAGGAGCCTGTACCTGTATTTTCAGCTCATATGCAGGCATCTACCTCCCAGAACTATCTACACACCCTGAATGCGTGTGAACATCCCATTTCTTTAGCCAAAGTCTACAAAACAGCAGAACTGCTGCAAAAAAATGCACCTGCAACTACAGAACTATTGCAATAGTGTTGTGCAAGATAATTCTAGACCACAAAGAAATCTAAGGAAATAAAAGCAAAAAGAGTGAATTTAACTAGCTATTTTGAAAGACCCCTTTCCTTTTCAGTGAAGCTGACATTCACTTACCTTACTGACTTCAGCAAGACTTTGTCAGAATTATGTTCCAGCTAGCTTCTAAATATTTGTCACAGGATAATGATTCTTTACTTCAACTTTATCTACACTTGATGTTTCGGGTTTGGTTGACCACATTCAAAAGTCAAATGTGGCTGCATCCACACAAATTAGCTTTTGGAAAAAAAAAAAAATCATGTATTTCTTTTATTTTACATTACAGATTTAACACTGGACTCTCTCTCTCACCACACATGGTCCACAGAAGCAGAAAAATGCTCCTCCTAAGTGGGCCACAGATGTGCCCACTTCACTCAGACTGGCCCATAGGCTACAGAGGAGCTGCACTCAGCTGATCATTGCAGCTGTCCCTGACACAAACTCCACTTCAGGGGTGGCTTTGCCACAGGAACACCCATCTGCAATCACAAACACTTCATGGAGACTGACTACTAGGTGTTAGAGGGTGAAATGATTCAGCACTGATCAAACTAAACTGAATGAAAGGCACTGCAAATCAAACAAAAGATCTCAAAAAGCCTATTATGGCCTTCAAAGTTTATTTTCTTAATTCAAGGCCAAAATGGAACAGAGATGAAGAGCTGTAAGAACAGAAAACATCCTGAAGCCTCTTCTCTCTAGCTAAATCTCTATTATGTGTAAGGAGATGAAATGTTAAAGAGAATGCATTATATGGAAAAAAAAGTAAAAAAGCAGTAGATGAGAGTAAATCCTTCCTCAAATAAAAACAAATTGAGCATAACAAAAAAGCATAACAAAAGAGATAAGGACTAATATCTACTTCTCTTACAGTGGTGTCAGCTCACTCCTTACAGTCAGTGAGGCCATCCTTGACTTCAGTTCTAGGAATAGGATGATGGAAATGGAAAAGCACAGTTAGGTCATCACAGAATCACAGAATGCTTTGGGTTGGAAGGGACCTCAAAGCTCATCTCGTTCTATCCCCTGCCATGGGCAGGGACACCTTCCACCAGACCAGGTTGCTGCAAGCCCAGTCCAACCCGGCCTTGGACACTTCGGAGATGGGGCAGCCACAGCCTCTCTGTGCCAGGGCCTCACCACCCTCATAGGGAAGGATTTCCTCCTAATCTCTAACCCAGCCCTGCCCTCTGTCAGTTTGAAGCCCTTCCCCTTGTCCTATCACTCCATGCCCTTATCAAAAGTTCCTCTCCACCTCAGTCCTTTCTCCCCTTTCCTCCCTCTTTATTACTGCAACCAATTCAGAGTAAATTTTCAAAGTCATATTCTTCAGAAATACTTTTAATTGCTTTTAATGAAAATTCTCCAAGCAACAGAAATTCAACTCCTTTCTCTGAGAGACACTCTAATGCCTCACAACTTGCCAACACTGCTGAATTGCCCCATCTCAGAACTTTCCTCACAGCAGTCAGGTTTTTGGATACTACAGGGAAACTCCCTGTTTTTGGATACTCCCAGGGGAAAACATGAGACAACAGGATCTCTTAATGTGGCCCTCCAGAGTCAGGTTAGTACCATGGAAAGGGAGAGGGAGGCTTTGATCACAATGTACACACAATTAACTATTGGTGTAACAACAGTCCAAAGGGTCATTTAGCATCAGTTCTTTAAATAACTTACTTCCAAAAAGGCACCTGGTTAATCTCCTAAATCATTAGTGTCACAAATGACTCTTAACAAACTAATTTAATTTACAGTCACTTTTGTGCAACTTATCTTGTACTAGCAGGACTGAGGTTTTATATGACTGAATCCACAAACTGTGGAATATGGAAAAGTCAAGGGAAATCTTGAATATTAACTGGTTAGGCAATAAACTCAAAAATAAACAATTATATTTATGCCAGCCTAAATAAACTTTGAAGCTTGAGAAAACAATTCTGTGAGTTCCAGAGAAATGAGGATCCACTGAAAGGAACATATTTCATGGGGACTAATTTTAAGGTTCTCCTAATTAGATGCTGTTCATTGTTACAAATACATGAGGTTTGATTAAAAGAAAGGTATCAGACATTTTTCCAATGACACCAAAGATGACTCTGCTGGTTAATTCAATGGATTTATAAATTGTTTTTAATTATTAGTACCAGGTTATTTTACCTTTATTATTTAACTTCTATTTTATTATTTAACTTCAGACTCAAAGCAGTTCTTTTCCCCACTGCACCCTCTCTGCAAAACCTAAATCAATGCAAGCAGCTGTGGAATGTGCACAGCACCAATCCAGGCAAAGATGTATAGGGGGAAAACAGCACAAAACCATTCAACAGCAGAAACAATAAATTCCTGGGGAGTTCAAAATAAGGTCCAGGGAATTCAGAGAAAAAGTCAACAGAGTATTTTTTCCTTATGATATGTGAGTTAGAGCAAAATTTTACTCTGCTATGTCTCTGGGAACTGTGTAGTATTAGCAGGAGGGAAATACACTAAATACTAAATACAGAAAATAAAAATATAGCACAAAAAACCAGGAAGGACACATTAAGTACCATAAGTAGTTTTTCTGACCATATTTTTAATACCTGTGTCACAGTTTATTATCTATAAAATATTGGTAACAAAGAATCTGAAAAAAATTCATTAATTTATATTTGTAGACCAGTTCAAGACAGTGCACTGAGTAACAACTTATGTGTAAACTCTGTTGTAGCTCTCATTTGGAGAACATGACATTCAAAATTATTGTAACATTTTTCTTCCTTGGTAAAAAGTGATGACACTTGCACTACATGAGGCTGAATTTGAGCTGCCAGAGGCCAACATGACCCTTTGCTGACAGCCCTGATGTCATGTAATCCACAGATCCACTACTGTGACCGGCACTGAAAACAGACCTTTCCTCTTCAGACAATCCCTTTCACCCTCCTAATTTGCAACGAGTACAGAAGCAGTAAGAACACTCCATCCTGTACCTCTCCAAAGCTCAAAAGCTGAGCACTCCACGCCCAAATCTCAGCTGATTACAGCTGACCCCATGGTAGCTGTTGCTGTTCCTCTCCCCAGCTCAGGTGCTGCTGTAGATGTTGTTGAGGTGCCTGAGCTAAGCAGGACAAGCATAAGCAGTTTAATGGTGAGTCATTCCCAGCCCACTCAGGAACTGTCTCGTGAGCAGCTCAGCAAAGCACATACTGAGGGAAAAAAACCTCTCTTAAGGGTAATAATCTCCTTATCTGTTATGTCAGGAGCTGAAAAGGGACACATGAACAAGCCCTGTTCAGTAACACCTTCTGCCAGGCAATCTCTGCTCCTGGCTGGCACGTAGGATCAGGTGAGTGCTGTGTCCTACCCACTGGCTCATGGAGGGAACAAGCCCTGCAATGCTCTCCCCTTTAAACTACAGCAATTATGGCAGAGGGCTTACACAGCAGACACTTACAGCCCTGGGTGGGCACATTTGGACACCTCATAATCTGGGTTTCCTGATCATTCAAGTACTGATATTCCAGACCTTGCAAAATAAAAATGTTTTAAATTCAGTGGATCAGTTTAAGGTTTTTACAGCTTACATTTTATTATTTATAAAATGACTGATGTATGATACTCATTGCTCAAGAAGGGAAGAACTAGTAGATGGGTACTGGTTTTTCATTATCAACTTTCACTGTCGTCTATTATCATTAATCTGTCAGTACCTGCTTCTACCAGTTAATTCCTTTGACTCTCCCCAGTGTGCACCTTGTTCTGATATGATATCTCATGTTTGCAAGGACAGGAGACTTGGACTACTTGAAACTGGCAGCAAGTACTTTTGGGCTTTGTTAAAGTGACCGTGAGAATCACTGAGGCCAAACGTAAAAGCCAGGCTGGAGAAGGTTATAAAAAATTCAAGTGGCAAGTGTGTCTCCTTTTATCTGACAGTTGTTATTAAGAGGCCATATGTCATCTGTGACACACAGAATTTAAACATAGGAGACAGAGGCAGAGCTCCACATTACAAACAGGGCATCTTCCCTCTACAGATGGTTTATTTGCTACTGATGGGACAGAACTAAACTGAATCTTTAACTGAAGAGTTCCTCTGCCAGCAGCCAAAGCCATCACATCCCCTCTCTGTCGGATGCAGTGCCTCTGGGACTCCAGCCCACAAGCAGCACCTACACCTCTGTAAGCATGCTCAGATACAAGAGCTGGAACAGGAAATACACCTCCATAACTAAATCCCAGGATATTTCAAGGACTCATTCATTACCTGCACCTAAATTTCTATGTATAGCTAATCTTACAGAAGAAAGGCATATGAAATGTCCTCTCAGGAAACATGCCATTTCAATTAAATCAAACATCTTTCTATGTAATTGAGAGGAAAAAAGAACAAGTTAAGCCTGGCCTTACTTTGCACACCTTGGAGTTCAACACCAAGGCTGAAGACTTTCTAGAAATCTCATTCTCAGGAATTAACAAAGGGCACTAATCACTAGTAAAAATGCCCCACAATGTGAACTGTACTCACCTCCTTTATCCACAGCAGTTTAGGTGGTTGCATTTCCACAGACATTGCTCCCCCAACGTAGTTCAAAACTCTGTGTTGTGTTGCATTGATGAGCTCGACTTGACTCACTGCACGATGATCCATCCACATAATAACATTCCTATGGTTCTGTCCTGGGGAGAACAAAAGGAAAAAAGAGATTAATTTAGGTCTGGTTTAACCCCACCTCAATACTGTGAGTTACCCTGAGCTGCTTCACACTTTCACTTCTACATCGAAAACTCAAATTCTCTTTGAGCTAATAATCCACACTAAGTATCTAAAAACAACATTTCAGCCCTCTGAGCCAACTTTAAGACATGCTGAGCACTGAGAATGCTGACAAACCAATCAGGCTTGGGAGCATCCAAGAACTTTGAAACACCATGCTCTCGTAGACTGTATTTCAATCAAAGAACCCAAACTTCTTGACAAAGTTCACATAATTAGTTAAAAATATAAAGAAGCATTTTGGTGACCAAGGACTAAAAATGCGACAAAATCTGAACAACTCTGCTGTAAATTGAAATGAACTCAGCTAGTCAGCTAGCTAGACAGCTACAGAGAGTCTCTTTCCTCTTCTGTGCTTATGGGCTGAACTATCCTAATTTCTTTCCGAAGTACAGTTTCAGGAGGAATAATTTGAAACTGCCTGAAATCCCACCACTGCATGACTTTTAGCAGCATGAGAATATTCAGTGAATTCTTGTCTTCTTGTTTAACACCATCACTCACGAGTTCCATGGGGATATCAGAACATAAAAAATAAGAAGTGAATTTGACTCACTAGACCAGAATAGCCCCAGACATCATTAGGCATTGAACAGATTGTAAGACACTCTGAAACTGAAAAATAAATAATCTCATCTAAATTTAGAGAAGGATGTTTTGGGGGCAAAGCTGTTTTTTTGAGGAGGACAAGAGGAGATGACAAATATATCTGAGAATAGGAAGAGAACATACACAGAATTGTGAGTAGGTCTCTGTAACTACTGATTTTGCACACACCTAATCTTAAATGGGATTCATTGAAAAATAAAGTGCAAGAAAGACTTTGAGTCTTCTGAATCATCAACTCTAATAAAACCCACCAGATTTTTAGAAGAAGGTCACAGTCAGTTTCTGAAGTTTAGCACTGTCCTAGACAAAGACAGAGCACCAGTATAATAAAATACACAACTGAACCTCTTGCCTGCAGCTTCAAGACAGAGCGAGCAGTTGGACTACACTAACACCAACATTTTTAGCATTCCTTTAGCCAGTGTGGATGGGCATTTATACAGACTATAAAAGCCATGATCAGCAAAGTCTGAAGGAGAAGAAAACATGCAAAAAAGAAAAACGAGCCTAGATTTCCCTAAGAAGCAATTTCTTTGAGCCAAGACGAATTAATTTGATCTTGGGATGCCAGATACTTAGCCAAACAGTAATTCTCATCCCAAAATTAATTTTGCAGTAGAATTAAAACAGTAAAACCGGGAAAAAAATCCTCTTGTAAAAAAGGTTTTGTGTCATCTCCATCCCCAAGAGTCAGCCTCAGCACGTGGATGAAATGGAAAGTTCACTCCCACCAGTGGTAACACACACACAGTAACACCATTTTTTGTGTGCAGTCCTACCTTCACAGTTGACTGCCAAAGGTTGGAACTGTTTATCCAGAACAACAAGAGAACAGGTAGCATCAAAACCAACCCCTCGAATCTGGGCAGCATCCACTCCACAGACAACCTTCTGAAAATAACACAAAACACACATGAATACAAATGTATCAATTCATATGCAAGTGCCACTGAACTGAGTACAGAAAATGAGTTACAAGTTAAAAATGCAAGCTCAAACTGTGAAATTCTTTATATTCAGTATTCTTTAACACTTCTAATCAAAAAAATATAAATTACAAAAAATTCTTTGGTTCTGAAAACTGAATTCAGAGATCCTTAATAGCTTTTTAATTTTACTAGCCACAGTCCTGGATAAAGCAGGAAGCACAAAAATATCAGAAAATAAATGTAGCAGAAAACCAGCAACATTTATTTTCTGTTTTTGAAAGCTTAGAGTTGAGCTGCATGTGAAACACGGACACAGGATTAGGGCCAAGTGTTTCCATCAGTTACTTCACTCAGTTCCCACCTGTGGAAGCAATAAATACTCTAGAATTGCTTTGGTTATATTGAGCCACAGCTTTTTGCCTTGCAATACTGAAGGGTCCCAAAAATAAAACCGGTCAAAACCTGTAGCAGTGATAACACCTCTGCAATGCACACCTTTTCTCTCTTACCAAGAGTTTGGACATCCTACTTTTTTGGAAGATTTTCAAAAAAAAAGAAAAAAAACAAACACTGCCCCAAAATGCCTGAACTTCATGGCTTCCAGCAGCACTGGAAAAAAAAACACAACACCCACGTGGATTAAGTGCCAAAGGAGGTTGCAAGACACCTAAAATGAACAAGAGTAATAAATTGCCACTTCTCAGCAACAATAAAAATATCATTATTTTAATTAGTACTACAAGGAAAGACTTTCACTAGACTTGCTACAGTGCCAGTCTCTTACTGGCTCTGAAAAGCCATAGTTTCAGAGACTGTTTTATTGCTCACACATCAGAGACTGCATTTAAAGGGGTCCAGAGCAAGAACAAAGCAGCTCACACAAAGAAAAATCAAATAAAGAGTAAGACTTGCTTGTCTTTAACAACAAGCTGTTCTTCCCTATCATTCCTGTCACTCCCTTCTTTCCCTTCCTTCCCCCTCACCTCCTCCTCTCCATCTCAGGGCATTTCTACAGAGCCAAGCTCATTAATGTTTGAAAAGGTTGATCAATAACAAGACAATGGGTGAACTGTCCATCTGCAAATTACCAAGCCCGCCATGAATATTTAAAAAGCTAACCCTAGAACATGGAGCAGGGCTGAGCTTTACTAAGGAAGATGAAATGGCCTCTGTGTGCACTGCCAAGCAAGGTCACAGATTTACCTTTACTGCCAACGGGTACAGGCAGAGCCCTGAATCAGTGGGCACAAATTTCCCCCCCACAGTAAGGTTTATTTCAATCGGGGTTTATGCTTGATGTTATCCACAAACATTTATCATTTATTTTGATCTTACAATACTGGATCCTCTTATAATGAGGATCACAGCTGTTATGTTGGGGACCATCTACAAACCAGATAACAAGTTCTATACAATAAATGCTCCTTTGTGACTCCAGTGCAGTATGAGCACATTTTCAAATATATGCACTGCCAGGCTCTAAGCAACCTTGACTCCTCAAAGAACTGTCTCATGGGTAGAACAAACACCAGCAAAACAAACCCCACAGATGTGAGACCTGAAGGCAGTGGGTAAGTCCTCCCCCTGCCAAAACAGCACAAAGAAGGGCCTTTCATTCTATTTGCAATTGTAGCAGAAGATTTTTTCGCTCTAGCCTTCAGCTCCTCACCAATAAAACAAACACTGTTGAGGCTCCATCATCCTCAAGGTGAGGTTACAAGTTACACAGCACAAACTGACCTGAAGGGAAGTGACACATGGGGACTGCAAGACCTTAAACATTCAAAACTCGAAGAACTACCTGCAACACAAATCCTTCATTTTCTTTGCCTTTGCCCACCTTTGTGACTGAGCAGCAGGCAGCCCAGATGTCTGCAGAGGATTGCTCATAGTGGTCTGGCTGGGGCTCCCAAATTTGGATGGGCTGCTCCGCATGTGCCACCACTGTCCCACAGCCATCGACCAAAGCTGCTCGAACACTCGCTGAGCCAACATCAATCCCAACATAGTACCTGACTGCAGTCTTCTTACTGTGCATTCTTAATAAACCTGTGGAAGGAAAAAAAAAGGATTAAAAGCAGATAAAACGACTGATGATGGAAAACTGTGCTGAACAGGGCAGGAGAGAAGCAGTACAGGCACTTCACAGGATAACTCATTTTTGCAGCAAGTCTTCACTTGGCAATTTTTAATTACTTAGAGTTTTCAAGTCTTTCACTAGTTGTACCACTTTTCTTCAAATGTTTGCACATAAGCTGCATGGCACAGAAGCTCCTGAAAAGCAAACTGTAAATGTGCATGTAAAATATGCAGGCAGTGATAAAATTCCTGCACTCATACAATGAAAATGCGTTGCTGTCACAGAGTATCACATCTACATAAGGGGAGAAAGAGGCAAAGAGAGAGGAAGGGAAGCAAAGGTTGTGCTGGTGCTTTACACACAAGGGAAATTTCAACCCAGAGGCTCCTGGGTTTTCTTGGCAGATGGGGATGCTGGTGATACCCGGAAAGCTGAATTCCCCTCTGGACAAGACAGCCAGAACCACCACAGGTCATTCACTGTCTCAAAGCAAACAAATTCCACTCCTGAACTAGTGAAAGGGGGGTCAGGCTGGGCTTCACTGAGCCCTGATCTGGAAGGGAACTAGGATCACAAGAGTTGCTGCCTCCCATCAAACCAACCAGCTCCTGAGTGACATTTTACTGCTGAATGGGACAGTGAGTCAGGCTGGAGCTCAGCAGATTCTGGAAACAGTTTCCTCTTCCAAAAAAAACTAGTGTGATGCTGATAATTAAAGTAAACACGTGACAATCTGGTACATGTTACCCAAGGAAAAAGAAGGAGGTAAAAAGTTAGGTTTTTAAGAGCTCTCCACCATCAATCCACTCAACTTTAAAGCCTCAGAAAATAATTTGCTGAAAAAGTGTTATGAGAGCATCCGAGGAAATCTCTGCCTGCTCTCTGACAACCTACAAGAACAAAGTGAGGTTAAGTTAATTGATTTAATTATTCACAATGAGTTGCATATTTCACTATATTAACTGTTTCACATTTAATATAGTGACAAATTCACTGTTCTAAATTTCTCACAGTTTGTTCTTAATTAATAGTTAACATTTACATTTTAACCGAGCTGGGAGAATGCTAAGTAAGAGCTGGTACAAGTATTTGAAACATCAGACAAGTACCAAGTTTAGTGCCTGTGTGAATCTGTTACGCCTCTGAACCACGTGAAACTCAGCTGACACACAGCTTCTGACTTCCAGAAAGTGAATGGATCGATTACCACTTGACGAACACGTGGTATTTACAGAGCATCAAAATGGCTCTACTTAAAAACAGCCCACCTCCCCCAAATAAGTGACCTGGATTACTTCTGGATGTGGACTAAAGGGTGGTTAGAGGGAGAGGCCTAGGCAAAGAGGGAAAGATTGGAAAGAAATGCTTAGTAGAATATGATTTTTCACATATCAAATTAATCCTTTTTTCTCTTTTTTAATGATAATTTTGAGTACGGGTCAGGAACTATGCTTGGCTGTCAGTCTGAACGTAGCACTGGCCCAATACAGGTGGCTGTTCACATCCATGGCTGGCTTGTAACCACTGCTGCTGATGGACATCACAAATCTATCATCGCTGAGGCTAAGAGGTAGCAGGTAAAATAAAGAAGGAAAAAAAAGGAGCCCTTTATCTCAGAAAACTCCAAAAATGATTCTGGGTAATAATTAAGCAGTGTAACAGCTGGGCAAAGTTTCATTTGCCCTGAAAAAGGCATAAGACAACACCTTGGCAAAAGAAACCTACTGAGGCTTCCCCTCATCCCAGCCTTTAAACAGCTCATGGGAATGTGGTCAGTCTGCAGAAATCTGTTATCACACGATAATTTTGTCCTGCTTCAAGCTGGCACTTCATGCTTAGACCCCACTGCTGGGTCCAGGGACCATTTTTGTTCTCTACTTGGACAGCACAAGGGAGTTCTATCCATCACTAAAACTCCTGAGCAGCCCAGCACAGACCAAAGCAGTTATGAGCTGCATTCTGCACACACCATGGCAGGGGCACCAGAGGAAGCTGTACAGATCATCAGCTTCTAACAGTGTCAGAAACTTGGAAAAACTCAAAGCTACAGAGTATATTGTGGCTCCTCTCTGTGAGCACTGGCTCTGCCCAGCAGCTGAGGTGCCACACACTAATCTTGTTAAGCGAGGTCATGTGTTCCAGCGATGAGCAAGCAGCTAAAAATGGTGTGCCGTGAGTTAACACTAAGGAATATTGGCAAGAAAGCTCCTTTATTTTCTTGGCCCTGGCTCTGTGACCTGGTCAGACTAACAAAAGCCGATGCCTCTGCCACAGAGGGGACGTGGGTGACTAACGCTGCATCTGTCACCTGGGGGGACACGCGCTCGGCACCTCCCTCTCAGCCCTTGGCTGGAAAAGCAGTTTTAAGACGTTCTTTTCAAAAGATGGTCTTTGTTCACTTTTTAATTTTGCACTCCATCTCCTCAGAGCTGCAAAGGCTGGCTGCAGGTGCTGCTAGTTACTTGGGAGAAGCTTTACTATAAAGACATTGCATAAGACTGTTCCTGATACTATCTCACGAATTTCCCTGGTTTTCCCCTATTTCGGCACTGCCTTTAGCTGCTGACTCAGAAAACATTGAGAATAAACCACAAGCTGCAAAACAGATTATTATTTTTTTAAAACACAGGCAAATCTTTCTTCCTTGCTTTTCACAAAATACAAATAGCAAAAGGAGTATTTTACATCCTGTCTCCTGCTCTCACACACAATATTACTCTAAATTTCTCTCCCTTGTAAGGCAGCCTTGATTTTAGCTCATTAATGTGTTTTTGCTACTTAGAGAACAAGCTTAACAGATGTTAGAGAATTAAGCTCACAGTACCTCCTACTCAGCACTTAAAATTATGGCTTTGCATTGGATTCTTCCCACAAACATTTGAAACCTGGAACCCAATCTGCCCATGTAATGTTTACTTTCCTTTTTTTTCCTTACTAAGCAGCCAGGATGTGCACGTGTGAGTGACTGGGCAGGAAGCAGAGTTTGTTTACGTGCTCCAGTAGCCCCTATCAGCCTATGCACATCCAGGAGTTTATTGCTGTAAATCAGTGCACACAGGAACCAGTTAAGTGACAGAGTCCAAAACCAAGAACCACAAACCTATTTTAACCGGTCTTTCTCTGAGTAAAGCTCCCCTAGATTCACAAAGCAATACTCCATGTCTTATGAAAAAAAAGGTAAAAGTAAATATTAATCTTTTTTTCAAGCACCGAGTTACTGAGGTTGTTCAAAGTAAATAGGATCTGCAATCGGATCTGATCTGCTTGCAAAAACATAATTTGATGCCAAGGGTTTTTCTGGAATACCAATGGCTTGGTATGCCACCTACTTATCAAGCACATCCACGGAAAGCACTGTCATCTCCAGGTCATAAATGTCACCAATTATGGACTCTGCCCAAAGGTATTTCTTGAGAATCAGCAGTTAGGCTAGTGGAAAATCTTTAGCCAAAGTACTTTAAGAAGAATTTTAAAGAGGAATGTTGCCATTCTGTTTAGCTTCCAGAAGATTCCTTTGTTACATGAGGAAGCTCCAAATTAGAAATCAAGAATCTCTTTAATGTAGTTCAGAGGTAGCAGAAGGTCCCTGGTTCAAATTTCTTGATTTGGAACACGGACACCAACACTCATTGCCACGTGCAAAGAAAACTTTGTTATGCAAAGAAAACTGGTTTGGGTTTTGTATCTATTGGCCTCTCAACATACAGCTTCTGCAGGCAATGCAATCATGAGGAAAACAGCAACCCAGAAAAACGGCTGAAATAAAACATCTGAAATAACAAAATGACTGAAATAAAAGACCAGACGGGTCCACTCTTCACGTGCAATATTCCCAATATGACACGAGAATATCCGATGCAGGGATGATACGTGTTTATGTACGTCCAAGTGGTGGAAAGCAGTGGAGATAGAACCTTTTATCCCCTTGAAGTATCTAACTCAGAAAGCCAAGAGCAAGTTTGCAGCCAAGAAAAAGGCCTCCAGCACTTTAACAGAGCCTCGTCTGTCCACTGCAGAATTAGGGCCTCGTATTTACAATTTATTAATTGAATTTGCAAACAGAAGGTGAGGGACAGAGAAAAAAAATAAAATTAAAAGCCATGTTCAGCTTGACTGTGTTAATCCATGACTGTAACTGCTAAGGCAGGACAAGAAGCCAAAATTCCCTCCAAGCACTAAACCAGCAATGGCCTCTTTCTCTGCAAATCACAGCAGGGACAGAATGGCTTTTCAAACAAGCATTTATGATCAAAAGGCTACAGCATATGATAAATATTTATATGGTCCATTAAATAATAGTCTGTATAAATATTATTCAAAATGTGCATGCTGGAAACCACAGACTTCCCAGTTTATCCTTATACAAACGTGTTAGTTTTCCCACATAGGCAATGAAAAAAAAAAAAAAGGAGGGGTAAAACTCGGTTGCAAAAATATTTCTTTAAAAAAAAAAAAAAGAAAATCCTTAACACTATTTACTTTAATTTAAAAGGAATGACTAAGTAATCAGAAGACTGTTTCATTACAACTATTAAGCTCTGTCCTACTTCATTTCACGGTTATCAAGTTGCCAGGACGTACCTTTCTCACACGAACACAGGTTGAAGCTCAGCTCAAGTTTTTAGCAGCAGCAAGTCTAGATTTGGTGGTATCATGTCCTTAAATACAAGGAATTAGGAAGGACGGGCACGTCTGTTTTAAACTTTGATCTTTGGAACACTGCAGGCTGCCCAGCCTTGGTGATCATGGATAAACAGTATGTTTTTAGTAGTGCAGCTGTGCTTTTCTATGGATTACCAAGAAAAAGGTTAACAGGCTCAAATTAGGTTTCCTAATCTTTGTGTGAAAAGATCTAAATATGTTAAATAAAAGCTGCTTTTCGATTGTAGAAAGTGAAAGAATCATTTTTGACATTATACTGGAAATTCAGCACTTTGTTGGCTTTCTAGAGTTACAGTAAACCCACACACAGGACGGTGGTGGAGTGGCCATCTCTTCTTGAAAACTCCCTTTCCTCTTCCAGGTTCTGTAATTCCTGTTTGAATTTGAAAAGAGAAAGAAAGCACATGTCTGTGTGGGAGAGCAGGAGCAGATGGGGAATTCTAAGGCTGTGTTGAAGGGCAGTACTAATATAGAAAATACCCTTCAATGCCCAAGAGACTGTGCTATAACTATCAACAGGCATTTATTTTTCAGCTACCAGACACCAAACAAAACAAAACCAAGGAACAAAAGCACACCTCATATCTCCCCTTTTCCCTTCCCAAAACAGAAACACATACGTGCAGGATCTGTCTTCCGAATGTGAGGACAATGTTAACAACAACAAAAATGGAATAAATAAAAACAGAGTTGGAGAAAGTGTGCTTCTTCACTAAAACCAAACACCTCTAGATTCTTTTATCCATTCTCTGGTATATTCTGAGGAGCTTACTCACATCTTACAACAAGAAAAACTAGTTTCAAATAGCAGAAGAGACTTAATTTTAGTAGTAGGATCCAGCCCCATCTCCCAGTCCCATAATACCCAGATTGTTCCACCAAAACCTTCCTAACAGTCCCTCTAACATCGTAATGTAGCCTCAATAAATCCCATCACAGGCAGGACTGAAAATATTCTACTGTTTTCTAGTACCTCCTTTTCTCCCTATAAATAATTCACTATGCACTAATCCTCTGTAATGTCTCTCCATATCTTTTTTTCCCCCTCAGTGTCCAAGACAAAGCCATTACTTCACCAATGCCTTCTGCCCTTTAATTCTACCTCTTGCATTTTAAATACTTTCAGGCCAAACTACTTCCACCTGGTCTGATATAAAGCAAGATGTATCCCAGTTTATCCTGGTGTAACTAATCGGCAAAGAAAGGAATATAAGTATGTAAATTATTCTAAGAAACTAGATCAAAAATTTCTTTCTTTTCAGCTTCTACTGTCTACATAGATATCTCTCTCAGGAACAGCACAAAGACATCAGCATGGCCAGTGTCAATAAATATCAAGCTCTTAAAACAACAGAGTTGTTTTTCTCTATATTCTGCTCTAGAAGAGATTTGTGCTGAACAGAAGAATCCTGCTCTCCTTCCAGTTCCTGTCTTCAGCTCACACAGGCAGACACAGCCCATGATCAAATAAGAGCAATGGCATTCTGGCCCCTGATTAAAGAGCAAAGCAGGGCTGTGCTGGGTCAGATGAAAGGTCCAATTAGCCCAGGATCCTGCCCCAGACAGCAGCAGCCATAAGAAAAGCATATGCCTGCCCTTTTCATCCAGCAGTCCTTCCCCGGGACACCTTCTTCCTCCTGCTATCTATAGCAGAGGCACTTCCTGAGCCAGAAATTTTATCTTTAGGATTAGCAGACCTTGAAGACTTTTTCCTCTCCAAATTTGTTTGTGCTCTTTCTGAGTCCAGGGAAACTTTTGTAACTGCAAACTACTGTGGTAATGGGTTATAAAGTTCTGTGTAAACAATGCAAGAAAAAGCCCTTTGGTTTGCTCTGAGTGTGCCACCTGCTAGTTTTGTTTGATGTGTCTGAGTTCCTGAGCTAGAGGAGACATTAAGCAATTGCTCTGTATTTACCTTCTCCATGCAGTCACGATTCCATGGCATTCTGAATCATCCCCAGAGGGCTCACTGCAGCTCTCCACAGACCACGGCTGATGAGCTGAATTCATAATCTCAACATGGTCAGATAAGTCAAAAAGCATTTTTCTGCTCTCTGGCTGTTCATGGATGTGGCAGTAACAAGTACCGTAACACAGTGCAGTAGTAAGCAGTAATAAGCAGCCACAAATGATCCCAAAACCACTTCGGAGTAGAGATATAGCTCAAAAACAACATGTTGGTGTCAACTGAGAGGTGCTGCTCTGGAGCGTGGAGGTGGCTATGGAAGGCCAGGGATTTCCAACTTCAGGCAGTTCCCAAAACACTGGCCTCCAGGAGCCCCTCACAATTATATGCTTGGAGAAGCCTTAGGGCTCATCTTGGCTTTCCTTGGGAGGAAGATCCAGGCCCCCCCCCGGCAGCAGGCACAAGGGTCATGCCCAGCACACCCCGTGTCCTCCCCAGCCTAACTCTGCCACACAAAGGAAACACGCTCAGCTCCCTCTGTTCCAGTGCTCTCCCAGCCCTGGGAACAGCAGGAAACAGCTGCCTAGAGGAGCTCTCAGGAAAAAGGAAGGCTGAGCAAAGGGCCATGGGAAGACACAAAACCAGATGAGAAGACACAGGCTACTGAGGAAACCCAAGGGCTCCAATTTCCTCAGGAGCTCTCCCAACCCTGTTGGGACTGAGCCATCACTCCAAAAGCAGGGTCTGATCCTGCATCCATTAGTGCCAAATTCCCAGCCACATTAGGAGCTCAGGATTAAACTCCTGATGCTCGTGAACATCACAGGTGCTCTCACAGGTTGGCAGCATTTTGAACTTTTGCCATAACCTACAACTTGTCAAGCAGAGGAAATGTTGATCAGTTTATGTCAAGACATAATTCTCACACAGGAAAACCTACAGAATAAGGGGGGTATATAGAGCACCCTTTCCTCTCCACATCCTGGAAAGGGCAATGGATGCAATCCACGCACACCAAGCTCTTTAGATCCATTCCCTGACCTGACGCTGCTCCCCCAGAGGCTGTGCTAACGATCTGGCAGCCAGACATGTCCCAAATGACACTGCAGGATGCCTGGAGCTCTGAAAGAAGACACTATCTTGTTTACATTGACTGAGGGGGAAAAATGCCATCTGATTATTACATAAATTCTGACTGTAGCAGCTTCATGACTAGTTGAAAGGAGGTAACAGGCTCCAAAATGACTGATGGATCCAAGTGTTTGGATCCACCAGCTTATTAATCTAATGCTGAGGAAGATCTTTTTTATCCCTCTATCACTTTAACCTACCCCATGATGGACAGAAAGAACAATCTCTGTTCTTTCCCTGTAAAACTGAGACAGTCCTGTACTGTGACGTTTGTATTTTTTTCATTCTCTTTTACGCTATAACAGAAACGGAGAAACAAATAAAAAACTCCAAACAATCAACAAAACATGCCAGAAAAAAAAGAAGCATAAAATAAACACAGCTCTAGCACAATAATGTTAATTTGCAAAGTATCTGTTTAAGTTATAACACGTAACACAGGAGTAGATGCAATTCAAAAGGCACAATTACAGTTCACGTAACAACTTTAAACTGCATTCCTGGAGCAAACCAGCCTCGGACCAGGAGCTTCTGTGCAGGATTACATGGAATTCTAGGCAAATACAGCCATTATACTACTGTGGATAGTGAATTGGCCAACTTAGGTTAATGCTGATATTCTAACTTTAATCCCATCTTCAGATTCCAGTGCTACATCATGGTTGAATCTGGCACTAGCCCTGTGATTACGTACCAGCAGATCAGTATAAAAATAATTTGTTCTGAGTTCACAGTTTTATGAAATGACAAAACATCAAAATTAGCATTCTGGCTGAAATCCACTGCATTTCCCATCAAGGCTTACACTTTTAAGCAACATCTGAACCAACTGCCTATAATTACTCCTGGCAGATACCGGAGCACTTAGGCCAGCAGTAGATGCAACAGTGAAATAAATTTTTAAAGACATGCTGCAAACCACTTCTTTCAGGATGCTCAGCCCAGAAGCAAACATGTGTCTATAAGCCGAATCCACAGTTTATTACACAGTATTTGTTCACTCTTGCATAGCAAAAGCCTGGGAAGAGTGAAAGCCCCAAGTAATTCATCAGTTTAAAATTAAACATTTATTTGGGCTGCAATTCCAAAAACACTAGCCCTGAAGTTCCTGTCACAACTACTTAAGAGGAATTGAGGTTGCATATTAGCTTAGGTTAAAAGAAACACTAATTCTGCAGAAAAATCTGTTGTTTAAACAGACCATACATGTTAACTTGTCTACATCCCCTTCTTTTCTACAGGGAAAGAAGAATCACACCTGTGTCTCTGAAGCAGTGAGTTCTCCCCACATACACAGCTGGGGAGTTTGGTTGGTTGGTTTGGTTTTACCAACGCAAAATCTGCCTTCTTAATGAGCCCACCAGTCTCTTAACTCCAAACTTTTACAAAGCCAAGCCTGAAAGGATATCAGGCCTACACCACGCTGTAAATTCCCTTCAACAACTTTCCCATAACAGCTCAGAAGTCCAGAGCTGGAAAGCTCCCTTGCCTCAAACAGCTGAAGGTCACAAATTCTCAGACTTTATGAACAGTCTGAGTACTTTCCCTTTCACACATGGAAATGCAGAGGGGAAGCTGAAGACAGCTCAAGACACCTTTCAAATGAAGCTCATTTCCACCAAGGCTGTGCCACTTCTGTTGATTTTGCACATCAGGCTGTTCCAGTAGCAGGTACCAGGGAAAAATGTCGAGTCATTAGAAAAGCCCAAGACACAAAACAGGAACACACGGGAGAGCCGTTCTGATCCTCTTCTGTAAATCTACAAGTTCTTAGGAAACACATTAACCTCTAACAGAATCAAAGGAACGTTTGAAAGAAGGATGACTTATGGAAAGAGAGAAAACAGGCTTATTGAAATAGTACAAGAAACAAAATGGATAAGAGTCCTTATTTGGGAAGAGAATGTTTTCAAAAGAGTCAACATTTTAAAATGGTAATTTAGCTGAGAAACACAGAACAGAGTAACAGAAGTGGCTAAGAATACGTATAAAACCTTCCCAGCATAGAACTACTTTGTTTAGTCTCTTCTGGCACTATAAATTTATTTCTTCCATGATTCTTATAGCTGAGAACAACTGTCCCTGCAAGCACCCAATTCCCCCTGTATTCCTCTTTTCTCCTCCTATCCCAGACA